>NC_067495.1:26861912-27190303 GCF_947179515.1 Apodemus sylvaticus
GCATGGAGTAAGCTAAAGATCTAACTCATTTTTTTTCCTTACATGGCTTGGTCTTTATTTGCTGCTCTTTCCCTTTGCTAGTTGAAATGAATCCCATTTTTTCTTTATAAATTACACTTATTTTCTTGGCCAAAGTAATCCATTTCAGTATACCATAAGAGAATTATTTCTCTCCAGACTACTAGCAGGCTGATAATGAAAGTTCTCTCATGTAGGATCCATTCAAGTATAGCTACCCACCACTGGTAGATGATGACTTCCAGACACCACTTTGTGAAAATGGGCCAATTGCCAGTGAGGATGAAACCTCAAGTAAAGAAGATATAGAAGGTGATGGTAAGGAAACCTTGGAAACGATTTCTAATGAGGAGCAACCAGCTCTGTCTGAAAAGGTAATTATAGGAATAAACTAAAATGGAATCAAAAGTTGTCATCTAAAGCTTGGGACATAGTTCAGTGGTACAGTCCTTGCCTAGCATACATGATGCCCTAGGTTTAATCCCCAGCACCAGGGAGGAAAGTGCTGTGGTGTCTTCCAAGCTCTGCTAGGAGTCCTTGAGATAATCCAATTACCTTGACTCTACATTTTTCTTGAAAAAAAAAGACGAAGACTGGATGAGGGGAACTGAATTACAGCTGAGAAAAGAGCTGATTCCGTGCTTTGTACAAAACATGAACTACATCTCAAAGGAATTGATGTCAAAACTTTATTTAAGATTAAAAATAAAAGTGATTAATTTGAAACTTCACCAAATCTAGTTCCTCTGAATTTCATTTGAAGGGCTTGTTAATTGTTGATCTTCACAAAACTTAGCAATAGCTTGCCTGATAAGTATATTTAGAACAAAAATTGTTAAGTCTGTCCTGTTTATAAGGAAATCATATAAGTATTTTTCCATGGTCATGTCAGTGTATGCTAAACATGTCATTCAGACATGCTAAACATGTAAAAAACACTATGATTTGTATTAAATTCAGATGGTTATTTGTTCTTCCAGTGGCCTGTTCAACTAGAACTAAAATATCTTCATCTTTCCTACCTTGTTTCTGTTTCTTCTTTTTTTTTTTTGATGTGTAGAGTAACCCAACTGAGTCTACTTCCAAAAAAGATGAAAATGAAAAAGTTGATTCAAAGACGAGAACTTTTAAAAAGCCATTGAGTGTTTTTAAAGGACCCTTATTACACATCAGGTAACAAAGATTGTATTGACTGCCTTCATGTAACATATCTTGATCATCTTGGCTGAGGCTGCGGTGCTAGAAGATTAAGAAGATTAAGAAAACTTCTACCCAGTCATTAAGAGTAGAGTGCAATTCGTGCAGAGTACAATGTGCCTTGTTTTCCAGACTTAGTGACCATTTATGTCATTTTTATTATTTCAGAGTGTGTGGCATAGCCGTCATCACACTTCAGATAGGAATATTGAATATTCATTAATTAATAAATCTTAATCATGCTTGGAAAAATAAAAATAAGGGCATGAGTTTGTTGATTTGACCTTCTGAAAGACCAGCTTGCTCTACAAGAATGAAGCTTTAACTAAACCCTAATGGGAGACATGTTTCTCTCTGTTCCAATTTATTAATCCAGAGGTGTCGGATTGGGAGCTGGGGATAGAGCTCATAGTTGGAATGCTTTCTTGCATTATGTGAAGCCCTGAATTTGATCTCTTAACACTGAAAAATAAAAGAAGCCCAGAGCTATTTCCTGTATTATTATGTTCAGTATTGCTATAGCAACACTAGTCAGTGATGACCTAATGTGGCCTTTTGTCCCTTTCCTTAAATCTTTCATGTGTAACTGTGTTTGGAGTATATCATCCGTCAGCAATACAGCCAGACGTCTACAGAATTTACTCTGAAAGTCCTAATTGACAAAACTGGTTTGTCTACATATGGGTTGAGTCCTGTTGGAGTGGGATATATCACCATTGTCTGTGTATATATATCTGAGTAAGGAAAGATGTATAACATAAACTTTATCTCCCATGTTGTTTCTTTGCCATTTTCCATTTTGGAGTTTACATGTTTGCACTTTTTCTTCTGCTGTTTTGGGAGTCAGTGTTCCATGCCTCTCAGAAGGGCCATCTAAAGAAAGCATAGATCCTCACCTGCAACTCTTGAGAGTTAACGGTGACAGAAGCCAGAAAGGCAGGTTAGAATAGGAGATTTTCCAGGATTGAATTGTGAACATGACTCCATGACCTGTTCCCCGATCAGATTCCTAGAGCTTGTCCTTCACATGCACAAGGACTTCACCAATGCCATCTCCCCATGCTGCCTGTGATTTTTCTACTGTTTACTGAGAGGCGTAATGACATCTATAACATTGCCGTGTCTCCATGTCTCCTGTTCATTGAGCTTCAGAAAGATCTGAGCAATCATGCACTTTTACTGGCTTGCCCAAAGGTGGGCAAGGTCATCTTTAACCATGTCTTTTCTAGATTAGTGAATATTCTTCATGTGCCTGACATTTCTGATGTAACATAACAGATAGAAACATACCTGCAGCTGGGCTTACCAATGCAAGCTCTCAATTCCAGCACTCTTAAAATGCAAAAGGTTCACACTTGAAGGATAGCCTAGGCTACCTAAAGAGTCTGAAAACCTTTCTGTTGGAAGGGTGTGTGTGTGTATACAACTTAAAGCAAAAACACTAGCCCAGATATCCTTCTGGTTGTGTTGAGGCATCTGATAAGTTTGGCTGTTAAACTACACATTTTTTTTCCAGAGAGTTGAGTCTTCATTTTTGGTTGTAGATAATCCAGTAGCAACTAATAGCAAACTTGGAAGCTTGAGTCTTAATAGTTTACTAGTTTAACTGCCCTGTGGAACTACTCTAAATTTCTTTTCCTTGTCTATTTTTTCTTCTCCATTCTCAGAAAAGCCATTCTGTAGGAAGAAATTATTCCGTTACTTAAATATATCCCTAATAATCTTTCTATGAGCTTATGTTCTTCTCTGTTGGTGTAAAAAGGATGCTCATGGCTAATCTGTTTGTAATTAGGGAACACTGAAGCAGCAATTTCTGCTGTGTTTTGATAATAATCCATAACCTCCCAAGGAATTTAAATAGAATCACCTTAGATTGTGTTGATTATAGGATTAATTCAGCATCTTCATAATTCTCTCCACTGTTCCTTTCCTATTTTTCTTCTGACCTTAGGGAAAATCATAGGGCTTCGTAGCATGCATAGCATCAGTAAGTTTAATATATAAAATGGTATTAGGTAGATGTTTTGGTCACCATCTTTTATAAGGAAGTCTCTTTATACCAGTGAACATAAACTATTGGCCAAACATTTTTTTTAGACTGATGAATCCAGTGCTGTTTAGTCTGAGTACTACAAATGCCTTCTTTGTTTTCCACCTAGCCCAGCAGAGGAATTGTATTTTGGAAGCATTGAATCTGGAGACAAGAAAACTCTGATAGTGTTGACAAATGTCACAAAAAATATCGTGGCCTTTAAGGTAAAAAAGAAAATCTTAAAGTCATAATAAATGATAAGGGTGTGCCAATAGCAAGTGATTTGGGGCATTTGAGAGTTGTAGTCAAATAATGAACAGCTGTGTGTAAAATATTTAGCTTGTGTTGTGTGTCCCACCCACACACCTGTCCTGTATTCTGTTTTAGTAGAAGGCTAATAGTGAGTTTAGTCTCCTATACTTCATATTTGGTGACACATTAGTATCCAAAAGAAACAACACTCCAAGTTATATCACATGTGAGGGAAAAGGCACCTTTGATTGGATTGTTTTATCCTTCAGAGTTGTGGTAAATTAAATGTTTTATCTAATGAAGATTGTCCTCTGGCCTGCACACACATGTGCATGTGTATGCCCACATACACACAACAAGAGGAAAGCTTGGGCCAAGTGCATGCCCTTAATCCCGGCTCATGAGAGGCAGAGGCAGGTGTGTCAGTATGAGTTTGAGGCCAGCCTAGTCTACATAGCCAGCAATGGACCAGCAATGGCTTCTCAAAAGACCTGTCTCAAAAAGGTGTATGTGTGTGTGTTTGGGGGGGGGGGGGGAAGCCAAGTGACAATAGGGCTTAAAAGTAGGTTTTTAAATAACTCAGGATACTTTTATCTTTTTGCTGAGACAAATAACAGTCTACAGGTAACTTCTCTCTTTGTTTATTAGCTGTTCTTTTTTTTTTTAACCCATTCTTAAGCCTTGCCTCCGAAACAGCATATGATTATGTGGTAAATATGTTTCTAAATAGGTGAGAACCACAGCTCCAGAAAAATACAGAGTCAAGCCAAGCAACAGCAGCTGTGATCCCGGAGCTTCTGTTGATATCATCGTTTCTCCACATGGCGGTAAGTTGTTCCTTATTCTCTCTCTCTCTCTCTCTCTCTCTCTCTCTCTCTGTGTGTGTGTGTGTGTGTGTGTGTGTGTGTGTCTGTCGCTCTCTGTGTCTCTCTCTGTCTCTTGTCTCTCTCTGTCTCTCTCTCTGTGTCTCTGTCTCTCTCTGTCTCTCTGTCTCTCTCTGGCTCTCTTTCTCTCTCTCTCTGTCTCTCTCTGTCTCTCTCTCTGTCTCTCATGTTCAGATGTAGTTGACCAGCATATGATGGACTCCAGAGGATTTTTTTGAGTGCTTTGATTTGGTTACAGTTTGGGGGTTGGGGTGTTTGTTTTCTGGGTGGTAGTTTATTTTGTTTTCTTGGTGGGGGAGGGTGTTGTTGTATGGGGGTTTTGTTTGATTTTTGAGAAAGAACTTAAAAGTTTGGCAGGTACCGACAGGGGAGGATCTGGAAGGCCTGTGGGGAAGGGAAGTGTATGGTCAAAAATATATTTCAACTTAAAATGTTTTACATAAAATATATTTTTAAATAATAATAATGCCTTAAGACACATATCCAGCCTCCCTGTGACAGTTCATATTCATATGTTAAATTACCCTTTTGAAATGCAGGCTTAACAGTCTCTGCCCAAGACCGGTTTCTCATAATGGCTGCTGAAATGGAGCAGTCATCTGGCACTGGGCCTGCAGAACTGACTCAATTCTGGAAAGAAGTTCCGAGAAACAAAGTGATGGAGCACAGGTAAGCGTGTCTACTCACAGCCTCTCAACCGTGTTGGAAGACTCAGGCTCAGAACTTGGACACCGTGAGGAGGGAGGCCGACACTGTTCTTTCCTTGCAACTGTTAGATTCTTGGGGTACCTGGATTGAAGAAGGGGAGCTACTCAAGGACTGACCAGTCAGTGTGCAGGTGCACATCTCAGACCTTCAGGTCCCCCTTGTCAGAATGCTTACCTGCTTCATAGACTGGTGGGGGGAGGAGAGGGGCGTCGAGATAAAGCAAAGGGGTCACTGGTAAATGCCATCCATTGGAGCATTCCTGTGCCAATGTGGCCCTGGAGCCACGCCAAGAATCCATTCACTCGGTTCTCATATGAAGAGACAAAGTAGATAACAATTACAAAAGCTGCTCAGAGAAACAGTATCCTATATAAAAGGCAGTGCACAGTTAATATGTCTGTGTGTGCCCCTGTATATCAGCTGTCAGGAATGTCTTTCAATGTCCAAGGGAAAGTAAAGGAAACAAGGAACGTCTTCTTTCTAATTTGCTTTACTTTATACCTTTTTAAACTGGGATAACAATTTATTGTAGTGACATCAGTTTTGTTCCCCCCTCCTCCACATTTGCCAATATCCAGAGACATCTTCCCTTTTCACAACTCAGCAGTTAGGCACGCGCGTGCTGGAGGGAGGGGGGCAGTAGGCATCTAGCAAGTGCTCCCACACCTCCTACAGTATATTTGATGGACACCACTCCACCGAAACAATGAGCCCCCCAGACTAGTACCACTAAGGTAGAAACCCTGGTTTATAGAGTAGTTAAGGAGAATCTTTCTGCAGGCCATTGACTAGGACCTGAAGAAAATGAAAGAGGAAGTCACGTTGTGACTGACTGTAACTACAGAAAGAGCTTTCTGGTAGCGGGTAAAGCAAGTTATAAGAAAAAAGAAATGGACTTGACTTGCACAAAAAACAGCAAGGAGTTCCATTTTTCCATAAGGGGGTAGGGTGGCCAAGAGAACACTTGGTCATTGCTTATGAGGAATTTTCTGAGGATTGCCTGGCCTAGAGGAGCATTCTGTGGTCAAAGGACAGCTCTTGTCAGGTCATTAAAGCTCAGGGGAGAAAGTGTCTCACGGAGCAGAGCGGAAGTGAACAATGGTACCAAGCACTGCTATTCAGGAACAGAAAGAGCAGAGTGCTGCCAATTGGGGCTTGATGGTCACATCAGTGATGGTTTCTTAAAGAGCACTTTCAGGAGGCAGGAATCACAGAAGCCAGAGCCCATGCTGAAGAGACAGATGGAGACCTCTGGGCTAAACTAGAGGTACTGCACATTGCAGAGCAACTAAAGTTGATGAAGCAGTCTTGGCTTCTGTTTGTTATAGGATTTTGCCTTTTGTTGTTATTGTTGTTTTTCTTGTTTGTTTGGGGTGGTGGCTTTCTTTCTGTTTTGTATTGGCGTGTCTTGTTGGCATGGGGGGGGTATGTGTTTTATGATAGGTTGTCTCATTATGTAGCCATGGTTAGCCTCAAATTCTCGTGCCTCAGTCTTCTGAGTATGTGACATTTCAAGTACTCTCCACTGTCTAGCCTGTCTTGAGGTTTTGAAAGTGAGAAATCTGAGCACCGTTTAAATAAACAGGCTGGGGAGATAGGTCAGTACTAGAGTGCTAATTTCCTATGTGTGAGATCCCATCCCCTGTACTGGCAAACAAACAAACAAAATGAGGGACATAGAAATAGACACCTATAACTGCAAAACACAATACTAGGAGGTTGCAGCAGGATAGTCAAGACTGAGGATTACATGGACTACATCCAGAAACCATGTTTCAAAGAAGAAAAAAGTTAACAAAAAAATATTTCTAGCATCTCTGGAAAAGTTTTATTCAGGTTGGACTCTGAGGAGAGGTACTCCTGCTTTTCATTAAATAATATAGTATGCATAAAATTTCAAAGTATATGAACAAAAATGCCTTTGGTCGTGCTTTGTTAGATTTGGTTTAGTTTAGTTTGCTGTGTTCATGAAACAGGACTTTACTATGTACTCCAGTGGCGACCTGAGACTCAAGATCTTTTTGGTTTTGGTGAAAAGCATAAGAAATTGTCAAAATATTAAGAATGAGTTACATAAGAAGAAGCTGATATTAACTCAGAGTGCTTATGAAGCACTCAAAATGAGGGGTTTGGTTAAAGTTTTACTTTTTTTTTTTTTTTTTTTTTTTTTTTTGCTTTGGGTTTTACCAGTTCGTAATGGCTGCCTTCTCTGGGGCTATCCGGAGAAAAATCCCCGTTCCCACCTAGAAGGTGGGAGGGATCCTGGTGCTTTGGTACTAAAAGCTCAAGTAAAAGTAAATCACCATCCCCTCCATTCTCGAAATTGGAAGGTAATCTGGGTAAACTCTACTGAACAACTTAGAAAAGGCTTTCTATTGAATCTCCTGGGGCGGGAGGCAAAGGGCAAAGCCTCCACATAAGGTAGCTAAAAGGGACTGACTCAGTGGGGATAAACTCAGTGGTTTAGAAACAGGCACAAAGCCCCAGGTTTGATTTTTTTTTCCAGTGGAGAAAAAAAAAAGACCCCAGAAGAAAAATAGATAAATATAGACTGAGCTACTTTCTGAGTTGAGCCTAGAGAGGTGAATTGAACCTTTCCTCTCCCAGTGCACAGCTACTTGCATTTAACTCTGCATTTCCTTAGTTGGCTTTCAGAAAAAAAAAAAACATATAAAGCTTTGAAGAAGTTGTTTCCTTTGAATTCCATAGGTTACGATGCCATACAGTTGAGAGCAGCAAACCAAACAGTCTCATGCTGAAGGACAGTGTTTCTGCCTTGTCAGATAAAACCAGTGAAGATCTGTACCTGCAAGTAAGTGCATGTTCTCCCTCACTGAACAATTGCCAGTGCCAGTCAGCACCACAAAGCCATCTGGGCTCCACTAGCAGAGACACTACCAATGTTTGGGGTTTGCTCTTTGTCCATCAATTTCTTCCTTTTGGTTTTGATTTTGTTTCCTTTGTGGGGCTTACAGTTTGTTTGTTGGGGTATCTGTTTTTGTTTTGTATCGGTTTGGGGAGGCTATTCGGTTTTGTTTGCTTGGGTTTTTTTTTTTTCCGGGGGGTGGGGGGAGCTTGCTTTTTGAGACTAAGACTCACTTTGAATCCACTCTGGCTTAGAACTCCTTGTAATCCTCCTGCATCAGCCTTCCAAGTGCTAGTTACAGGTATAAGCCACCACACCTGGCTTGAAAGTGCGCTCTTCTTTATGAGGAGGCCAGTCAGAAATGGTAAGTGCCAGATTGCAAAGGTGTCTGCATGTTTAAAACCTGGCAATTTTACTATGGAATCAGAGACAAATACTAAAGCACACGGTGCTTTCGTGAGTACAAAAGACACCCTCTAGTATAAAAAAAACAAACACCATCTAATGCATTTCAATTTGAAAGAAACAAAGAGGCTTCATGCATAGAACTCAGCGGTGGAATGCTTACTTACCACACAGTGCCTGTGTGTGATGCCCTTAAGAAAAGAGAAACCGAAGAGATAAATATCTCAAAGATGTTTGGACCTCCAGGAAGTGAATACTCTATTCCCATCTAAACTAGAAAATTGGACCTTAGAGCATCAGGGACATAACATAGGTCTTTACCAAACGCATCGGATACCTCCCTTGCATTTCTAATGCCCAGCTTTTCAGAGTAGATGGGCCCCATCCCTTAGTGTTCAGAGTTCTGATATTCCAGTTTGACATTCTCATGATTGTTTTATTGATATCAATCTCTCATCCTTTTTTTCCCCCATTCAGCTCAATCGTTTACTAGAAAGCAATAGGAAACTGGAAGACCAACTCCAGCGCTCTCTCTGGTTCCAACAGCTACTGCTTGCCTTAACAATGGTCTTGCTTGCTTTTGTTGTTTCTTTCTTTTATTCATTATATAATTGAAAGTGGCGCCTGGTCAAAATCATAAAACTCCTTCAGACATTATCTCGAGAAGGTATACAGACCCCACCCAAACTTTTCCACACAGCTACCAGAACTACTACTACACATCTGGGCTTCCTACAAGGAAATAATGCTGCACATGGGAGTGGGCCTAGCTTGAAATTAAGTTGTTTGGATAGAGAGATATTCAAGGCATTGATTATTAGAGACTATAGCTAGGTAGGAAACTAAGTAAAGGTATATGCATTGTATAAATTAATAGCTTAAACGTAATTTATTTTTCTTTTTGATTTGAATGCTTTCAAAGCAAAGGTTTATCATGTAAATACACTAACTGAGCTGAGAAGTCTAAGTAATAAGCTTCACTGTAGCCAAAAAATAATGTAGTCTGCTTTTTTTAAAAAAATTACCAAATTACTAGCCAAGCTAACTTATTAGTTTTTCTATACTCTGTATGTAAAATATGTATATTAAAAAGGAAGCATACTTAAGCAGAGTAATTTATGTAATCACAACTTTGTAACTTGGAGAACTACTTCCAGATGATAGTCAATATTCTTTTGGAATGTGAAGCTATTTAATGCCAAACCTCCTTAGCCTTTGTTTCTCAGTGTCACTGAGTAGCCTGCCTCTTATTAATCTGGGCTCTTTAATGAATACTCAGTTTTCGATAAAATATGGAAAGCTACATGTGGTTGGATTTTCTTTGATTTCTCTTATCAGTGCCCAGAAGGAATGTCTCTGAAAGAGCCCCCCTTTCTAGTCAATTCTATGCAGTTTCCCTAGGTTTGGACACTGAACCTTTTGCCTGGTTTATTCTAAGGGCCTACTTTTCCATTGTTCCATCTTCGTCTTCATTCCAGGGCAAAGCAGTCTCTGTGGACCACAAATTATGCCACTTTCACCCTCATTTTTAAATCAAAGTCATTATGTAACAACTTTGAAAGTCTAGTTGTTTTAGATGTCCATTACTATAACCTTGGATTCCAAATGGTCTTTGTTAAAATTGTTGGTGAGAAGGAAACCTTAAAAAGTATTCATGTGTGCAAATATAAAGCAAAGCAGAATGGCTTAGAGAATGGGAAGAACTCTCACTCCCAATGGCTTCTCTGGCCCAATGGATACTCTGCCTTTGGTATACTTAGACTCACTCATATGGCTCCTAAATTCCTACAGAGGTACACCGTGCAGAAGCAGAGGCTAATCAAATAGTTTTGTGTTATCATTAACATGACCAGTTTTCATCACTTTAGGTTCAAATCTATGTCTGCCTTTTAAAGAAAGAAAGGTTCTCTGCCTAGCAAATGAATATTTAGCCATGTCTGGAAGTCTATTATTCTCAGGAGTAGAGTTGGGGGCTCTCATCTTGAAGAAGTTGATTCCCAAACCGAGTTTTGAGGAGTGATGTAACGAGCTCCTTAAAAGTCGGCTGAGGAAATAAAACCTTAAATGGACACTAGTGTGATGCTTTGTCTTAATTTGGGTTTTTCTGTTTCAGTTTGCCACCTCCAGATGTGAAACAGACTGCAGTCCACCCTAAGTACTGTACACAGTATCTATATCCCTGTATGTTCACAGTGACTTCCCAAGTGGTAGATTTGGGGCCTTAATATAATGTCATCCCAAAGTATCTGTATGCTTTTCATTCCTCATCAGATAAACAAGCAATTAATTAGCCAAGATGAGGAATATAATTGTCCTAACAGTGTCCCTTTAATGTTTCATAAGAAAATCATGTTGACACACTAAACACCCTTCTTTGCTTGTTGTCTGGTCAGCTGAATTTAGTAGCATCTCGTTAGCATTTCTGTGTGGTGAATGTGACTAAAAAGGACTTTGGGAAATTAACATAATATCAACAGTAACTGAACTCTTCTGCTAATCTTGATTAATCTATATAGTTATATTTGATTTTGTCCTGTCTTTATTTGGTTTAATCTAATTATGTGCATGATTCTTTTTGGTATTCTGATCAATAATTTTCTCTTTAATCATGTCATTGCCTTTTCATGATCAAATTACTAGGGATTTTCATTTCGATTTTTGTTTTCACTCGGGAATGGAAATTAATACATTTTCCATGAAAACATTAATAAAAGATCATTAGCTTGATCTGCAAGTAGCCTAAAATACAAATGCTGGTTAACCTTGTCTCAAATTTCATAAAACCATAACTTTTATATCTTGCCACTAATTTTGACTGGATTTAATAGCACTTTATTGTACAATTATAAAAAATATATTCCTAGAATTGTTGCCAGTGTAATTTCTCTAATGTTCTGGTGCTTTTCATATATTTTCAGTATTTTTATTACTATATTGGTATTTTCTTTGTATAAATTGATCAAAAGAACATGTTTTCTATTTTAATATGTTTTAGAAAATAATTACATTTATGAAATAAATATCATCAGGAAAAAATCTAAATCTCTTGTCTCTAATTGATAAACATTTTTTAAAATCAATGTTCAGAGCAACTCTGCCCTTTTAAAGATCACTGTAATTCTGTCTGGATCTGCTTTGCATTTTTCTAAGGACAGCACTTCAGGCTTCCAAATATGAATCCCTGTGTCGAGAGACCCTGTCCTCGAGTTGTGTCCTGTTTCTCCTTGTCCCTGTGTCTAGCTTAGGGTGCACACCAATGTAGTTCTTAGCATTAAATTCACTCACTGCCTTGCCTTGAGGCTTTTCAGCCCTTCCTGGAACGACAGGGTACCCATGTACCATACATCTTTGTACCTGAGGGACCAGTACATCCAGGGACTTTGAAGATATCAGTGCAATGTTGATTGTTTCCACAGTGAAATGGAAGCCTTAGGAAGATGGGTGATGGATACACAAAGTCAGACCACCCTGGTGACAAAAGAGGCCTTTGAAGCTGATAACATTCATCCCTTCACTATTAGAAGACATAACTGTCCAACAACACAGTGCTTTCCTCAGAAAAATAAATAAATAAAATGAATAATTTGTTCTCCTACATTGAAAAACATATAGTTCTAAACAGAGATCAAGTAGGAAACAAATCCAATACATGTGATAAAAGAAAAAGACACAATGGCAGAAGATTAGTAGACAGAATAAAGTGCCAACCTGAGACTGGATGATCTTTCCTAAAGGAAGGCTTTTATAGGCATCGAGTTACTTGGGCGAAATCTCTAGTTAGGGAAGGGTTGATTGCTACCCTTTCTTCCTGCAATTTTCATTACCCACTGGAGAGTTCCTGACATCACTGGTCCCATGAGCTATCCCAGACACACAGGATGTTTCCTTCATCAAGAGCCCAAAGAAACTGGCTGGGATTCTTTCTGTTTGTTCCAAGTAAGACGGGGTACACATACCACCGATGACCATGTCACCTTCCTGTTCTTCGTGTCTGGGAAAAGGTAGCCCACATATATCTTTTCTCTATTGGTTGATACCTTACACTTGACAGGTTTGAGAGTGAGAAATTGCACATTTAACCTGTCTACTGACGCTGGCCTCCTTTTACCTTCATAGAACAGTTCACAGTTTAATTTGCTGAACATTGCACCTCACTGAAAACTAAATGTCAATCCTGTAAACTTCCCTTTTCAGTATTCCTATCTTTGTCCGGGTACTGCAATCACCAAATCATCTTTTCCATTTGCATACTGATAGTTTCCTTCCTCTGAATAGTCAGTGTTGGCTTTTAATGTCCAAAATCTCATACCTTCCTGACCCCACTCATAGGCCATAATCTTCTGTCCATGTTAAAACAAAGAAACCTAGGACTGGAAACTTAGCTTAGTCTACCAAATTGTTTGCCTTTTAAATTTGAGGACCTGAATTTGATCCATCCCCTAAGTACACATTAAGAAAGAGGCAAAAGGAAGGTGGGGCGGGGGGCTGGGCATATGGTTGCACACTTGTAATTCAGGTACATAGGAAAACATAAGAATCCCAAAGCTCAAAAGATAAAAATGGTGGCTAGTGCCTGAACAAAAGCATGTGAGATTGTCCTCTGGATCATATACACACACAAAAACTATCCCAAAATTGCAAGATAATTGGTTTAATTGATCAAAGCATATGAACATTACAGGGCAACAACTCAACAGGTTTTTCATGTTCCTTTTTCCTAATACCCTGCCTCAGTATATCATAAAATCGTGGGGTTTATGGGTAAGGGAAATGCAGATTTTACAAGTCATTCTTTCTCCCAAGATTACATGGCTATGCAATGTCAGAGCCAAGTTGAACCTCCTTCCCTCTTGTAATTCCTGTTAGAGCCAACCAAGGCTGCCATGTCTGAGAAACTGGTTAAAATGTAGACTGGGTAGATCCAACACAGCATTACCTTCACTGAACAGTGTGGGAAGAAAAAGAAGATGAACATAAACGGATCAAAGACAGATGATATAGAATAGCTGAAAAACTAGTTTTGTGAGGCTGGAGAGGTGACTCTGTAGGTAAGAGCACTTGCTGAGTAAGTATGAGGACCAGTAGGAGGAAGACTGCAGCTTCCTGGCCACTAGCCTAGCTCCACATTCCCTTAGGTAACCCTATTTCAAAGGAATAAGGCCAAGAGCAAGAGCAGGACACCCAATATCTCCCAGCATATTTTGTTCATATTTGCACTTCTAACACACAGAGAGACACACCATACTCTGGGAAGGGGTATACATAGGCATGAGTGTGTGCATGTGCATCCACCCCACCACATACACACAAAGTGAGATTTTTAGTTTTTTTTTAGTTGTCTAAGCTATAGACAGACTGTTATAAGGTCCCTCCATTCTTATCTTCTTGTGTTCAATCAAGAGCCATAGAAAATTAAGCATGTTTAGTTAAGCTAAGCAAAGCAAATATTCCAGAGAGATTCAAGTGAGCTCTGCTCCAGGGTGGGGAGCAGCCCAGTGGATTGTACAGTGTGAATTTTAAAGGGGTTCATATAAATATTTTAAGGAGGTGGCATACTCATGGAGCATTTTTACCCTTCTATTATGATAGACTGAAGCTCCTTTTGAAGATATTTCTAGTCATAATATAGAAAAATCCACGGAAGTGGAAGAGGTATCCAAACAAATGATATTTTAAAGATGTCAGATATTTTGAAGCTGTAGTCCCTTCATTAGAGCATGTGTGTGGGAGAGTGCTAGGGTCCTTTAGTTTGATTTGTTGGTGGCAGAAGGCTTTACTGTCAGCTCTTAGAAGTTACTATGCTCATGTCTTTTTTCTGTAGACCAACACAAGCCATTCACAGTGGAGCTGACCTCTCTTGAAATCTCTTCTCTCCAAAAGGACCCAGTTCCTTTTAAAGGTCTGTCTAATTAGGTCATGCCAACCCAGAGCAATCTCCTTCAGTAGTAACTCAAAAATAAAAATAATTCTTTTGGAACCTCAATTAAGTCTGAAAACTCTGACATATAGCTTAACTTAGGAGAGTGATGTAACATTACATTCTCAAGTCCCATCCCCACAAAGCCAGTAGACAGCTCAGAAAAGGCTGTGTAGGGTGGGACTTAAAACATCCCAATTCTGTACCCTAGGAAATAGGGTCAGAGCTCAACCTTGCCTTCTGTGATGGATGGAGTTGAAGTTACAGATGTTCTCCATTTGAAAGAACACCAATTAAAGAACATCAAATAGGCATCATGTGGCAGGCTCTGGGATAATGTGTCGCTGGACTAGCTTCATTCCACACAAGTGAACTTTCCTTGACTGCAAATCTTAAGAAAAAGCACAGCCCCTGCCTTGAACATTAATTCTGCCATAACGGCTCTCAAAAAAAAAATTCTGATAATGAGTTATTTTGCTAGGACAAAAGGCACTTCCAGTAATTGTGTAGTTTTCTAAATGGCACTGTAGTAAAAACCAACATACCTTGTAAAAATTTTTCTTTCCTTTTGGGAAAATCAGTCCACTTCAATAGGTTTCTTTAAACTTAGTTTTCTTAGACATAAGGATTCTCTGTGAAAAAAACTAAATGAAACTGTTAACACTATAAAAGGGAGGAAGGAAGAAAAGGAGAGCACATAACCTCTTTCCCAGGACCTGCATGAAATTTCTGACATCATTGAAGCTGTCCAATTTATTTTGAAACAAATTCTAATGCCTTAAAAGTCCCCCCCCCCACATACACACACACAAATCCTCTGTGCGTTTTCAAGTAGTTCTCAAGCTCTGTGTGGATGTTGAAAATCACACTAATTTCCAAATTCTAGAATTTGTATGAGACCCGTGATTGTGTCCCTTCCCTAGCCATTCCCTTTCCTAGCTAGAGCTGAGATTACAACAAACTCTGAAATAAGTTATCTTTGCATAATGTAATAACAATGCAGACAATGGAAGCATAACTTGTGATGTATCAGACTATGACATGGAATAGCTTGTATGGTATATTATATTAAAGAAAGTGTGATTCTGTTCAGCTTGGGATGGAGAACTGGATGTGATTAACGTAAGACCAGAATCACTTATGGACCAGGCTCTCTTATACTAGCACACAGATTCATTGAATAGAACTTGCTTGCACTTAAATCTGAACTGAAATGCTCTCAGCCAGGAACATGCAGATGCTATAGAGCAACATGAGTCAGAAATACAAAGATTGTTGACAGCTGACAACTAAATGTCAAAACAAAAATGCTTTCACTATTTGAATCCTGTGACTCCAACTACTTCCTTTCACTGGTGCTGCAGACTACAGGAGGTTATTTTTAGGAGGCCATAAAAAAAGTATGATGCAGTCTGTCTGGAAAATATAGCTTTTTTTTTTAATGTGGCTGACCTGATAGGTAGTTGAAAGAGAAAGTTGGAAGGAAATGTGTATATATATATATATATATATATATATATATATATATACATATAAAGCAAATCTTTTTTTTTTATTTTTATTTTATTATTATTATTTTTTTTTTTACAAATCCAGCACTTACCTAAGATTTTTGAAAACACTTAAGACCATAGGCATTAAAGGCAGAGGTCTATCTCACAAAAGCAACATTTTTAAGTCACTGCTTAGGACAGAATCTATTATAATCTGACTTTTCCTTAAACAGTAAGGAAAATATCATGGCAGATATAGATAAAATAACAGAGGCAGGCATAGAAATCTCCAACGTGATGAGTGTGAACTTTCACTGTAACAGCAGGTAAAGCATTTGTTTTATTTTTACTGTTTTAGTGAAAAGATAGAGGTCATGTGTCATAATAAATATATATTTCTTTCTTATTATTTATTTACATATGTATTCAGTGCCGCGATCCAAACCCACAGCTTCAAGCATGCTACACAAGTACTCTACCCATAAGGACACCTCTAGCACACAAGTATATCTTTCAAACAACATGCCAGGGTCCTAGAGAGACAGCTTAACAGTTAATAGCACTGGTTGTTCTTCCATAGGACCCAAGTTAGATTCTCAGCCCCTACATGACAACTCCCAACTGTCTGTAACTTCAATTTCTGGTGATCTGACTCCCCTCTTCTGGCCTCTGTGGTCATTGCATCTAACTAGAACACATAATTACATACATGGAGGAAAAAAGTACACAAACATACAAATAAATAATTCATTAAAAATATAAACAAAACTAGATATTGGAAAGATTCTCTTGTCTTAAGAGTCACAAAGGAATTGAGGGGGAGGATTAGCCATTTTCTTTAGTTTCATGTTACTGACAAAAGCAACTGCGGGGGAGGAGGGGCTTTATTTTAGTTCAGAATTCCAAGTTATTGTCCATCATCCAGGGTAATCACTGTTGAAGAAGCTGGAGAGAACTGATCTCCATAATCAGAAAAGAGCAATAGATACCTATTAGTGTTCAGCTGGATTTTTTCTTTTTATCAGTATAGGGCCCAGCCCAAGGAATTGTGCTACTCACATTCAGAAGTCTCTACCCCAATTAACTGAATTAAGAAAATCTCTCAGAGCTAAGCTTGTTCCACAGCCCACTGTACACAGGTCCCGCCAGGAGAGAACTGTTCTTCCAGGAGTGCTCTCACTCCAGGGCTCAGAGGTGAGTTAACTACTTTTTCTCCAATAACTGTCCAAAGCAGGAACTGCAAGGAGCACACAGGACACAAGAATAGTATGGAGTAGCTGGGACAGGATCATTCTGGTCACCATCTGCACCTGGGAGCTAAGGCTATTCCACAAAGGTTTCACAAGTAGAGACCTGATCTCTGAGGAGTGCTGTCACAGACTTACAGGCCCATAGGAGGGACAAGCTCCAGCCAGAGACAGCAAGACCAATTAACACCACAGATAACCAGATGGCAGATGGTGAGAGGCAAGGGCATAAACATAAGCAACAGAAACCAAGGCTACTTGGCATCATCAGAACACAGTTCTCCAACCACAGCAAGCCCTGGATACACCAACATACTGGAAAAGCAAGATTGGGATTTAAAATCACATCTCATGATACTGATAGAGGATTTTTAAGAAGGATATAAATAACTCCCTTAAAGAAATACAGGAGAACACAGGGAAACAGCTAGAAGCTCTTAAAAAGGAAACACAAAAATCCCTTAAAGAGTTACAGGAAAACACAACCAAAAAGGTACAGGAATTGAACAAAAACATCCAGAATCTAAAAACGGAAGTAGAAACAATAAAGAAATCACAGAAAAGCAAGAAAATAATCTTCTTTTACCGAACCAAAAAAATAGCCACATAAACAGAATTGAAACTCTAGCAATAAAAAAAATAACAGGAAGCAACAATCACTCTTCCTTAATATCTCTTAATATCAATGAACTCAATTCCCCAATAAAAAGACATAGACTAACAGAATAGATACATAAACAGAACCCAACATTTTTCTGCATACAGGAAACCCACCTGAGTGATAGCCCCTACCTCAGAGTAAAAGATTGGAAAACAATTCTCCAAGTAAATGGTCCCAAAAAACCAGGCTGGAGTAGCCATTCTGATATTGAATAAAATCAACATTCAACCTAAAGTTATCAAAAAAAAGGTAAGGAAGGACACTTCATACTCAACAAAGGAAAAAATCTACCAAAAGAACTCACAATTCTGAACATTTATGCTCCTAATACAGGGCACCCATATTCATAAAAGAAACTTAACTGAAGCTCAAAGCACACATTACACCTCAACAATAGGGGCAGACTTCAACACCCCTCTCTCATCAATGGACAGATCATGGAAACAGAAATTAAACAGAGATACAGTGAAACTAACAGAAGTTATGAACCAAATGGATTTAACAGATATCTATAGAACATTTTATCCTAAAACAAAAGAATATTAGTTCTTCTTAGCACTTCATGGTATATTCTTCAAAACTGACCATATAATTAGTCACAAATCAGACCTCAATAGATTCAAGAAGATTGAAATAATCCCAAGCCCCCTATTAGATCACCATAGACTAAAGCTGGTCTTCAGTAACAATAAAAACAATAGAAAGCCCACAACCTAGAAACTTGGAATACCCAAGACATAATCCACATATCAAATGATGTTCAAGAAGAACAGAGCAGTGGCCCCTGGTTCTGGAAAGGCTCAGTGCAGCAGTGTAGGGAAATACCAGAACAGTGAAGTGGGAAGGAGTGGATGGGGGAACAGGGGGAGGGAAGAGGGCTTTCAGGGAGTTGGGAGCCAGGAAAAGGGAAATCATTTGAAATGTAAATTAAAAAAATATCGAATAAATAAAAGAAAAAACTTTAAAAAAAAGAAAGCCCACATACACAGGGAATCTGAACAACACTCTACACAATGATAACTTGGTCAGGGAAGAAATAAAGAAATTAAAGACTTTAAGAGTTTAATGAAAATGAAACCACAACATCCCCAAACTTCTGGGACACAATGAAACCAGTTCTAAGAGGCAAACTCATAGCACTGGGTGCCACCAAAAAGAAACTGGAGAGAGCATACACTAGCAACTTGACAGCACATCTGAAGGCTCTAGAACAAAAAGAAGCAAATATACCCAAGAAGAGTAGATGGCAGGAAATAAGCAAACTTAAACCTGAAACCAACCAAGTAGAAACAAAAAGAACTATACAAGAATCAACAAAACCAAGAGCTGGTGCCTTGAGAAAATCAACAGGATAGATAGTCCTTAGCCAGACTAACCAGAGGGCAAAGAGACAGAATCCAAATTAACCAAATCAGAAATGAAACAGAAACCAAGGAAATCAATGTATCATCAGATCCTACTACAAAAGCCTGTACTCAACAAAACTGAAAAATCTGTATGAAATGGACAATATTCTAGAAAGATACCCAGTACCAAAGTTAAAACAGGATCAGATAAATGATCTAAACAGTCCCATAACCCCTCAAGTAATAGAAGTAGGCATTAATTGTCTCCCAACCAAAAAAAGCCCAGGACCAGATCGGTTTAGTACAGAGTTCTATCAGACTTTCTTTTTCTTTCTTTTTTTTTTATTCGATATAATTTTTTATTTACATTTCAAATGATTTCCCCTTTTCTAGCCCCCCACTCCCCGAAAGTCCCATAAGCCCCTTTCTCTTCCCCTGTCCTCCCACCCACCCCTTCCCACTTCCCCATTCTGGTTTTGCCGAATACTGCTTCACTGAGTCTTTCCAGAACAAGGGGCCACTCCTCCTTTCTTCTTGTACCTCATTTGATGTGTGGGTTATGTTTTGGGTATTCCAGTTTTCTAGGTTAATATCTACTTATTAGTGAGTGCATACCATGATTCACCTTTTGAGTCTGGGTTACCTCACTTAGTATGATGTTCTCTAGCTCCATCCATTTGCCTAAGAATTTCATGAATTCATTGTTTCTAATGGCTGAATAGTACTCCATTGTGTAGATATACCACATTTTTTGCATCCACTCTTCTGTTGAGGGATACCTGGGTTCTTTCCAGCATCTGGCAATTATAAATAGGGCTGCTACGGACATAGTAGAGCATGTATCCTTATTACATGGTGGGGAATCCTCTGGGTATATGCCCAGGAATGGTATAGCAGGATCTTCTGGAAGTGAGATGCCCAGTTTTCGGAGGAACCGCCAGACTGCTTTCCAGAGTGGTTGTACCAATTTGCAACCCCACCAGCAGTGGAGGAGTGTTCCTCTTTCTCCACACCCTCTCCAACACCTGCTGTCTCCTGAATTTTTAATCTTAGCCATTCTGACTGGTGTAAGGTGAAATCTCAAGGTTGTTTTGATTTGCATTTCCCTAATGACTAATGAAGTTGAGCATTTTTTAAGATGCTTCTCCACCATCCGAAGTTCTTCAGGTGAGAATTCTTTGTTTAACTCTGTACCCCATTTTTAATAGGGTTGTTTGGTTTTCTGGAGTCTAACTTCTTGAGTTCTTTATATATATTGGATATTAGCCCTCTATCTGATGTAGGATTGGTGAAGATCTTTTCCCAATTTGTTGGTTGTCGATTTGTCTTCTTGAGGGTGTCCTTTGCCTTACAGAAACTTTGTAATTTAATGTCAATTCTTGATCTTAGAGCATAAGCTATTGGTGTTCTGTTCATAAACTTTCTCCCTGCACCGATGTCCTCAAGGGTCTTCCCCAGTTTCTTTTCTATTAGCTTCAGAGTGTCTGGCTTTATATGGAGGTCCTTGGTCCATTTGGATTTGAGCTTAGTACAAGGAGACAAGGATGGATCAATTCGCATTCTTCTGCATGCTGACCTCCAGTTGAACCAGCACCATTTGTTGAAAAGGCTATCTTTTTTCCATTGAATGTTTTCAGCCTCTTTGTCGAGGATCAAGTGGCCATAGGTGTGTGGGTTCATTTCTGGATCTTCAATCCTGTTCCATTGATCCTCCTGCCTGTTACTGTACCAATACCATGCAGTTTTTAACACTATTGCTCTGTAGTATTGCTTGAGATCAGGGATACTGATTCCCCCAGACGTTCTTTTGTTGCTGAGAATAGTTTTAGCTATCCTGGGTTTTTTGTTGTTCCAGATGAATTTGATAATTGCTCTTTCTAACTCTGTAAAGAATTGAGTTGGGATTTTGATGGGTATTGCATTGAATCTGTATATTGCTTTTGGCAAAATGGCCATTTTAACTATATTGATTCTACCGATCCATGAGCATGGGAGGTTTTCCCATTTTTTGAGGTCTTCTTCCATTTCCTTCTTCAGAGTCTTGAAGTTCTTGTCATACGGATCTTTCACATGTTTGGTAAGAGTCACCCCAAGATACTTTATACTGTTTGTGGCTATTGTGAAGGGGGTCATTTCCCTAATTTCTTTCTCAGCCTGCTTATCCTTTGAGTATAGGAAGGCCACTGATTTGCTTGAGTTGATTTTATAACCTGCCACTTTGCTGAAGTTGTTTATCAGCTGTAGGAGCTCTCTAGTGGAGTTTTTTGGGTCACTTAGGTAGACTATCATGTCGTCTGCAAATAATGATAGTTTGACTTCTTCCTTTCCGATTTGTATCCCTTTGACCTCCTTATGTTGTCGAATTGCCTGAGCTAGTACCTCAAGTACAATATTGAAAAGGTAAGGAGAAAGGGGGCAGCCTTGTCTGGTCCCTAATTTCAGTGGGATTGCTTCAAGTTTCTCTCCATTTAGTTTGATGCTGGCTACCGGTTTGCTGTATATTGCTTTTACTATGTTTAGGTATGGGCCTTGAATTCCTGTTCTCTCCAAGACTTTAAGCATGAAAGGATGCTGAATTTTTTCAAATGCTTTTTCAGCCTCCAATGAAATGACCATGTGGTTTTGTTCTTTGAGTTTGTTTATGTAGTGGATTGCATTGATGGATTTCCGTATATTGAACCAACCCTGCAATCACGGGATAAAGCCTACTTGATCATGGTGGATGATCATTTTATTGTGTTCTTGGATTCCGTTGGCAAGAATTTTATTGAGTATTTTTGCATCGATGTTCATAAGGGAAATTGGTCTGAAGTTCTCTTTCTTTGTTGGATCTTTGCGTGGTTTTGGTATCAGCGTAATTGTGGCTTCGTAGAAGGAATTGGGTAGTGTTCCTTCTGTTTCTATTTTGTGAAATAGTTTGAAGAGTATTGGTGTTAACTCTTCTTTGAAGGTCTGATAGAATTCTGCACTGAAACCATCTGGTCCTGTGCTGTTTTTGGTTGGAAGATTTTCTATGACTCCTTCTATTTCTTTAGGCATTATGGGACTGTTTAGATGGTCTAGTTGGTCCTGATTTAATTTTGGTATTTGGTATCTGTCAAGGAAATTGACTGCCTCTGGGTGCACACCGAGTCTCCCGCACTTCCTGGAGACCGAGCGTTGTAGCCCTGGCCGTTCAGATCCCAAAGCAGGCACCCGAAGGCTCCCCCTGGGGCCCGCTGGATTAACCGGAGCACACCGACTTCTCCCCGCTGGCCTGCTGATGTGTTCTTGGGTGCCCTTGCAGCTCTAGTGTGCTTTGCCCCAGATTGTGTCTGTGAACCATATGGAGCCCGTGTGCACCCCCAGGGAGCACTGACGGTGTATGCTGCAGGGACCTCACCTGCGTGCTGATCACTCCACTGGGCAGCTGTTCCCCCAACCGGGCTGGTGCACACAAGGTTAGCCTGGTCGCTCAGGCCCCGGGTCCATGTAAAAGCCTGGGAGGCCAAGGTCCGAGCAAAGTTCTCCTCAGGCTATGACTGTCAATGGGGTCCGCCAGGTGACCAGGATGGCGGGCGTGCGCGCTCGCGCTCCCCGAAAGCGCCAGGAGAGTCTGCTGGGCTAACAACCTCCTGGGCGGGTTGACACACAGATGGCCCACCAAGCCGCCCAGTTCTTGGGGTCAGTCCAGGGCCTCTTGCGGCCTAGAACCCCGCTTTGTTAGCCTCAGGCTATGCTTGTTAGCCATCTCTGCCCTCCCGAGCTCTCTGGGTCCTGTAGGCAAAATGGCGGTGCTTCGCGCCAGCCAGGGCAAAAAAAACCTCCTGGCTGGGTTGGCACCCCGATGGCCCCCGGAACAGCCCAGGGCCTGGGTGCAGGCCAACGCTCGTCGGGCTCAGACCCCCGCGATGTTGGCCTCGGGTTATGTTTGTGTACCTCAGTCTGTCCAATCTCTCTGGAGTCCGAAACCAAGATGGAGGTGAGCCTCTCTCTCTATCAGACTTTCAAAGAAGACCTAACACTAATACTCTTCAAACTATCCCACAAAATAGAAGCAGAAGGAACACTATCCAACTCGTTCTATGAAGCCACGATTACTCTGATACCTAAACCACACAAAGACTCAATAATGAAAGAGAACTTCAGACCAATTTCCCTTATGAATATCGATGCAAAAATACTCAATCCAAGAACACATCAAAATGATCATCCATCATGATCAAGTAGGCTTCAATCCAAGGATGCAGGGATGGTGCAATATATGGAAAGCCATCAACATAATCCACTATATAAACAAACTTAAAGGAAAAAAGCACATGATCATTTCATTAGATGCTGAGAAAGCATTTGACAAAATATAACACCTCTACATGATAAAACTCATAGAAATATCAGGAATCCAAGGCCCATAACTAAACATAGTAAAAGCAATATAAGGCAAACCAGTAGCCAATGTCAAACTAAATGGAGAGAAACGTGAAGCAATCCCACTAAAATCAGGGACTAGACAAGGCTGCCCACTATCTCCCTACCTATACAATATAGTACTCAAAGTCTTAGCCAGAACAATTACAAAACAAAAGGAGGTCAGAGGGATATGAACTGGAAAGAAAGAAGTCAAAATATCACTATTTGCAGATGATATGATAGTATACTTAAGTGAACCCAAAAACTACACCAGAGAACTCCTAAACCTGATAACTTCAGCAAAGTGGCTGGATATAAAATTAACTCAAACAAATACGCGCTCTTCCTCTACTCAAAGGATAAATAGGCTGAATAAGAAATTAGGGAATCAAAACCTTCATAATAGTCAAAAACAATATAGTGTATCTTGGTGTGACTAAGTAAGCAAGTGAAATATCTGTGTGACAAGAACCTGAAGTCTCTGAAGAAAGAAATCAAAGAAAATCTCTGAAGATGGAAATAGCTACAATGCTCATACATTTGGCAGAATTAATATAGTAAAATTGACCATCTTGCCAAAAGCAATCTACAGATTCAATGCAATTCCCATCAAAATTCCAACTCAATTTTTCAAAGAGCTAGAAAGAGCAATTTGCAAATTCATTTGGAAAAGAACTGGCTGAATCACCGTCCCTGACCTCAAGGTGTACTACAGAGATTAAGAAAAAAAATGTACTACATGATTAAAAAAAAACTGTATTGGTACAGAGACAGGCAGGAAGATCAATGGAATAGTATTGAAGACCCAGAAACGAATCCACACACCTATAATCACTTGATCTTTGACAAAGGAGCTAAAACCATCCAGTGGAAAAAAAGATAGCATTTTCAACAAATGGTGCTGTTTCAACTGGCAGTTAGTATGTAGAAGAATGCAAGTTAATTTATTCTTTTTTTTATTTCCCCTTTCCCAGATCCCCCCTCCCCATATGTCCCATAAACCTTCTTCTCTCCATGCATTCTCCAATCACCTCCCTCTTTTTTCTGGCCTTATATTCATCTCCAATGCTAGATCAATCATTTCCAGGATCAGGACCCTCTTCATACTTCTTCATGGGAGTCATTTGTTATGTGATTTGTGCCTTGGGTATTCAGAGCTTCTGGGCTAATTAATATCCACTTATCAGAGATTGCATTCCATGTGTATTCTTTTGTGATTGGGTTACCTCACTTAGGATGATATTTTCCAGATCAAACCATTGGCTAAAAATTTTGTGAATTCATTGTTTCTAATTGCTGAGTAGTATTCCATTGTGTAAATATACCACATTTTCTGTATCCATTCCTCCTTTGAGGAGCATCTGGGTTCTTTCCAGCTTCTGGCTATTATAAATAAGGCTGCTATGAACATAGTGGAGCATGTGTCTTTATTACATGCTAGGGAATCCTTTGGGTATATGCCCAGGAGAGGTATAGCAGGGTCCTCCAGAAGTGTCATGTCCAGTTTTCTGAGGAACCGCCAGACTGATTTCCAAAGTGGTTGTACCATCTTACAGCCCCACCAGCAGTGGAGGAGTGTTCCTCTTTCTCCACATCCTCACCAACACCTGCTGTATCCTGAGTTTTTGACCTTAGCCATTCTGACTGGTGTAAGGTGAAATCTCAGGGTTGTTTTAATTTGCATTTCCCTAACAACTAATGATGTCGAGCACTTCTTAAGGTGCTTCTCGGCCATCCGAATTTCTTCAGGTGAAAAGTCTTTGTTAAGATCTGTACCCCATTTTTAATAGGGTTATTTGGTTCCCTGGGGTCTAACTTTTTGAGTTCTTTGTATATATTGGATATTAGCCCTGTATCAGATGTAGGGTTGGTGAATATCCTTTCCCAATTTGATGGTTGCAGTTTTGTCCTTTTAACAATGTCCTTTACCTTACAGAAACTTTGTAATTTTATGAGGTCCCATTTGTCAATTCTTGATCTTAGAGCATAAACTATTGGTGTTCTGTTCAGGAACTTTTCCCCTGTGCCCATGTCCTCAAGGGTCTTCCCCAGTTTCTTTTCTATTAGTTTCAGTGTATCTGGTTTTACATGGAGGTCCTTGATCCACTTGGAGTGAAGATTAGTACATGGAGATAAGCATGGATCACTACGCATTCTTCTGCATGCTGACCTCCAATTGAACCAGCACCATTTGTTGAAAAAGCTATCTTTTTTCCCACTGGATGTTTTCAGCTCCTTTGTCGAAGATCAAGTGACCATAGGTGTGTGGATTCATTTCTGGATCTTCAATTCTATTCCATTGGTCCACACGTCTCTCACTGTGCCAATACCATGCAGTTTTTTTTTTTTAACACTATTGCTCTGTAGTATTGCTTGAAGTCAGGGATACTGGTTCCCCTAGAATTTCTTTTGTTGTTGAGAATAGTTTTAGCTATCCTGGGTTTTTTGTTATTCCAGATGAATTTGAGAATTGCTTTTTCAAACTCTGTGAAAAACTGACTTTGGATTTTGATGGGGATTGCATTGAATCTATAGATCGCTTGTGGCAAGATGGCCATTTTAACTATATTAATCCTGCCAATCCATGAGCATGGCAAATTTTTCCATTTTCTGAGGTCTTCCTTGATTTCCAGACCTGAAGTTCTTGTCATATAGATCTTTCACTTGTTTGGTTATAGTCACACCAAGATACTTTATATTATTTGTGGCTATTGTGAAGGGTGTCATTTCCCTAACTTCTTTCTCAGCCTGCTTATCCTTTGAGTATAGGAAGGCAACTGATTTGCTTGAGTTGATTTTATAACTAGCCACTTTACTGGAGTTGTTTATCAGCTGTAGGAGTTCTCTGGTGGAGGTTTTCGTGTCACTTAAGTAGACTATCATGTCATCTGCAAATAGTGATAATTTGACTTCTTCCTTTCCAATTTGTATCCCCTTGACCTCCTTATGTTGTCTAATTGCTCTAGCAAGAACATCAAGTACTATATTGAAAAGATATGGAGAGAGAGGACAGCCTTGTCTAGTCCCTGATTTTAGTGGGATTGCTTCAAGTTTCTCTCCGTTTAGCAATCTAAATGTTGGTTACTGGTTTGCTCTATATTGCTTTAACGACGTTTAGGTATGGGCCTTGAATTCCTGTTCTTTCCAAGACTTTTAGCATGAAAGGATGCTGAATTTTGTCAGATGCTTTTTCTGCATCTAATGAGATGATCATATTGTTTTTTTCGTTGAATCTGTTTATGTAGTGGATAGCATTGATGGATTTCCTTATATTGAACCATCCCTGCATCCCTGGGATGAAGCCTACTTGATCATGATGGATGATCGTTTTGATGTGTTCTTTGATTCGGTTGGCAAGAATTTTATTAAGTATTTTTGCATCAATATTCATAAGGGAAATTGGCCTGAAGTTCTCTTTCTTTGTTGCATCTTTGTGTGGTTTTGGTATCAGCATAATTGTGGCTTCGTAGAATGAGTTGGGTAGAGTTCCTTCTGTTTCTATTTTGTGAAATAGTTTGAAGAGTATTGGTGTTAGGTCTTCTATGAAGGTCTGATAGAATTCTGCACTGAGGCCATCTGGTCCCATGCTTTTTTTGGTTGGGAGACTTTCTATGACCCTTTTTATTTCTTCAGGTGTTATGGGACTGTTTAGATGATCTATTTGATCCAGATTAAGTTTTGGTTTTGGATATCTGTCTAGGAAACTGTCCATTTCCTCCAGATTCTCCAGTTGTGTTGAGTATAGGCTTTTGTAGTAGGATCTAATGATTTTTTGAATTTCCTCAGTTTCTGTTGTTATATCTCCCTTTTCATTTCTAAGTTTGTTAATCTGTATACTGTCTCTGTGCCCTTTGGTTAGTCTGGCTAAGGGTTTATCTATCTTGTTGATTTTCTCAAAGAACAAGCTCCTGGTTTTGTTGATTCTTTGTATGTTTCTCTTTGTTTCTATTTGACTGATTTTGGCCCTGAGTTTGATATTTTCCTGCCTTCTACTCCTCCTGGGTGAAATAGCTTCTTTTTGTTCCAGGGCTTTCAGGTGTGTCATTAAGCTGTTAGTGTATGCTCTCTCCATTTTCTTTTTGGAGGCACTCAGGGCTATGTGTTTTCCTCTTAGCACTGCTTTCATTGTGTCCCAAAGATTTGGGTATGTTGTATCTTCATTTTCATTAAGTTCTAAAAAGTCTATAATTTCTTTCTTTATTTCTTCAGATGCTGCCATATTGCCTTGATTTTTGTTAGTGATGTTCCTGCGTTTGCCTTTTGCCATCTAGTTCTCACTGGTGTTAGTTTTTCTTGTTGTCAATGCTGGTCTTTTTTTTTTTTTTTTATTCGATATAATTTATTTACATTTCAAATGATTTCCCCTTTTCTAGCCCCCCCCCACTCCCCGAAAGTCCCGTAAGCCCCCTTCTCTTCCCCTGTCCTCCCTCCCACCCCTTCCC
Source organism: Apodemus sylvaticus (assembly GCF_947179515.1). Lineage (NCBI taxonomy): Eukaryota > Metazoa > Chordata > Mammalia > Rodentia > Muridae > Apodemus > Apodemus sylvaticus. Next base: position 26,889,770 of record NC_067495.1, read on the forward strand.
AGTTCCCCGTTCTGGTTTTGCCAAATACTGTTTCACTGAGTCTTTCCAGAACCAGGGACCACTCCTGCTTTCTTCTTGTATCTCATTTGATGTGTGGATTATGTTTTGGATATTCCAGTTTTCTAGGTTAATAACCACTTATTAGTGAGTGCATACCATGATTCACCTTTTGAGTCTGGGTTACCTCACTTAGTATGATGTTCTCTAGCTCCATCCATTTGCCTAAGAATTTCATGAATTCATTGTTTCTAATGGCTGAATAGTACTCCATTGTGTAGATATACCACATTTTTTGTATCCACTCTTCTGTTGAGGGATACCTGGGTTCTTTCCAGCATCTGGCAATTATAAATAGGGCTGCTATGAACATAGTAGAGCATGTATCCTTATTACATGGTGGGGAATCCTCTGGGTATATGCCCAGGAGTGGTATAGCAGGATCTTCTGGAAGTGAGGTGCCCAGTTTTCGGAGGAACCGCCAAACTGCTTTCCAGAGTGGTTGTACCAATTTGCAACCCCACCAGCAGTGGAGGAGTGTTCCTCTTTCTCCACACCCTCTCCAACACCTGCTGTCTCCTGAATTTTTAATCTTAGCCATTCTGACTGGTGTAAGATGAAATCTTAGGGTTGTTTTGATTTGCATTTCCCTAATGACTAATGAAGTTGAGCAGTCAATGCTGGTCTTACCAGTGCAAGCTGCCTCTTCCCAGCTGGCCTCTGGTGCACAGCTGACCTCCTGCACTGCCTGGAGACAGAGTGCTGTGGCCCAGGCTGTTCAGATCCCGAAGCAGACACCTGAATGCTCTCACCAGGAGCCTGCTGGACTCATCAGAGCACACTGACTCCTCCCAGCCAGCCTCCTGGGTGCCCCGCGGGCCTCTTGCAAGTCCTGGAGATGTGGTGTTGTAGCCCAGATTGTTCTGGATCCGGAAGCTGAGATCTGAAGGCTCCCATCAGAGGCCTTAGGACTGGAACCTAACCTCTGTCCGGCCAGACCCACCGAAGCAAGCTGTGTGCTCCCAGTCTGCCTCGGGGTGCACACCAGGCTCTTGCACTTCCTGGAAACTGAGTGCTGTGGTTCATGCTGTTCAGATCCCAAAGCAGACACCTGAAGGCACCCGTCCGGGACCTGCTGGACACACCAGAGCACACTGACTCCTCCCAGGCGGCCTCCGGGTTCCCCTGTGGCCTCTTGCAGGTCCTGGAGATGTGGTGTTATAGCCCAGGCTGTTCTGGATCCCAAAGCAGAGATCTGAAGGCTCCCGCCAGAGGCCTCAGGACTGGAACCTAAGCTCTGTGGGGCTGGACCCACAGGAGCAAGCTGTGTCACGTTAATTTATTCTTATATCCTTCTACATAGCTCAAGTTCAAGTGGATCAAGGACTTCCACATAAAACCAGATACACTAAAACTAATAGAAAAGACTTAAAGTGTAGAAGAGACTTGAGCATATGGGAAAGGGGAAAATTTCATGAACAATAACACCAATATCTTATGCTCTAAGGATAATAATTATCAAATGGGACACCATAAAATTACGAAGCTTCTGTAAGGCAAAGGATACTGTCAATAGGACAAAATGGCAACCAACAGATTGGGAAAAAATCTTTACCAATCTTCTATCAGATAGATGGCTAATATCCAATATATACAAAAAACTCAAGAAGTTAGACTCAAGAGAACCAAATAACTCTGTTAAAAATGGGATACAGAAATAAACAATGAATTCTCAACTGAGGAATACCGAATGGCTGAGAAGCACCTAAAGAAATGTTCAACATTGTAGTCATTAGGGAAACTCAAGTCAAAACAACCCTGAGATTCTACATCATATCAGTGAGAATGGCTAAGATCAAAAACTCAGGTGACAGCAGATGCTGGCAAGGCTGTTTAGAAAGTACACTGCTCCATTGCTGGTGGGATTGCAAGCTGGTACAACCAGTAAAGAAATCAATTTAGTGTTTCCTCAGAAAATTGGGCATAGTACTACCTGAGGAACTAGCAATACCACTTCTGGGCACATACCCAGAAGATGCAATAAGGACACACACTCCACTATGTTCATAGCAGCCTTATTTATAATAGCCAGTTGATAGAAAGAACCCAGATGTCCCTCATCAGAAGAATGGATACAGAAAATGTATTACATTTACTCAATAGAGTATATTCAGCTATTAAAAACAATGAAATTATGAATTTCTTAGGCAAATGGATAGAACTCGAAAATATCATCCTGAGTGAGGTAACCCAATCACAGAAGAACACAAATGGTATGCACTCACTAATAAGTGGATATTAGCCCAGAAGCTTGGAATACCCAAGATACAATTCACAAACCACAAGGAGCTCAAGAAGAAGGAAAACCAATGTATGGATACTTCAGTCCTTCTTAGAAGGGGGAACAAAATAACCATGGGAGGATACAAAGACAAAGTGTGGAGCAGAGCCTGAAGGAAAGACCATTCAGAGACTGCCCCATCTGGGGATCAGTCGCATACACAGTTGCCAGGAGCCATCCTCACTTAGATCTCAATGCCAAGAACTCTCCATACCAGGATCTATTCTCACCTGGATCTCAATGCCAGGAGACCTCGATACCAGGAGTCATTCTCACTTAGATCTACATGCCAGGAACCATTCCTACGTAAATCTCAAATCCCCCTCCTTTTGAAGTTATTCTGTGGATAGGTTACTATAGCAACCCCTTTCCACTTCACCTCCTTATGACCACTTTTTATCATGCCAAAATTCCAGCAGCAATAACTAGCCTTACTCAGAAATTATGAGAAACTGTTTCTTAGAAATGATGTCAGCCCCCCTCCGAGATTGTTCCCCCTTTACCCCTCCCAAACCTTGTGTGCTTCCCTTTACATTGACTTGTGTAAAAATTAAAATTTGACAGCTTGATCAGGATTAAACTTGCTGTCGGTCTCTTTGTGTCTTTTTGTCCCATCGCCTTTCTCTTAGGTAGCTCCAGGAACCCTGCTGACTGTCCTGTGGGTCGGGACACAGAGTTACCAAACCCAGACACTACTGTGGATGCCAACAAGTGGTTTCTGACTGGAGCCTGATGTAGCTGTCTCTTGAGAGGCTTTCCCAGTACCTGACAAATACAGAAGTGGATGTTCTCAGCCAACCATTGGACTGAGCACAGGGTCCCCATTGGAGGAGCTAAAGAAAGGACTGAAGGAGCTGAAGGGGTTTGCAGCCACATAGGAGGAACAACAGTTTGAATCAACCAGTACCCCCAGAGCTCCCAGGGACTTAACCACCAACCAAAGAGTGCACATGGAGGGACCCATGGTTCCAGCCACATATGTAGCAGAAGATGTCCTTGTTGGACATCAGTGAGAGAAGAGGCCCTTGGTCCTCTGAAGGCTCGATGTCCCAGTGTAGAGGAATGCCAGGACCAGGAGGCTGGAGTGGGTTTGTTGCTGAGCAGGGCGAGAGCAGATGCGATTAGGATTTCAAAGGGAAATACATTAAAGAGGATAACATTTGAAGTGTAAATAAAGAAAATACCTAATAAAAATAAAATAAAATAAAGAAGAGCTTTGTGGAATGTTGTGTAGGACCTTGGAAGATAATGTTGAGAACAAACAGTCCAGAAGATAGAGGCCTGGCTTATGAAATTTCAGAGGGAAAATTAAAGACTCTTATCAGGAACATTGCTATTTTGATTGTGAAGATGATGTGGTTTGGGTTAGCTGGAGCTGAAGAATCAGCTGTGATTAACAAGATACCAGAACTACTGAAGGGAAAACTTTACATTACTGGGACTATTGATGCTGGTTAGCTGGAGCTAAAAATTTAGTGGTGATTAAGAAGAGACCAGCATCATTGTGGTGAAATCTTCTGGGAAGTGCTTTCTGAGAGCACAGAGGCTGTGTTCCAGAGATAGCCAAGGTTGTACCTTGTGCTGTGGCTGGACTTGATAATTTCTAAGAGTCACCCAGGTAGTACTGGTTTTGAAGGAATGAAGGAGTCATGAAGAGCAGCTGAGGTTCAGCACTGTGACAGGCCATGGAAGTACATTAGTGAAGGTGCAGCCTCAGTTGCAATTGATGACCCAGAACTGAAGGGAACATGCAAAGGAATTTAGGCTTGTCACCATGAAGAGAGCCTATGAGAGGCTATTGGTGAAGCCTAGTTGTAGCAGAAGACAGCAGTGTTTTGGAGATGCCAGTGCAATGAGATGACCACCAAGAACAGCAGCAGCAGTGGAGTACAGGCAGCTGAAACCTAGAAGACAAGGTGTGTGCTACAAGGTGCAGAGCTAGAGAAGTGACCCAAGCCCTTGGAGGAGCCCAGAAGATTGTGAGTGGATCCCAGACATTGGACAGTTGGAGTTTGATTTTGCTTTTGATTGTGAATGTGCCCTGCTTTTTTACCTCTTGAAGAAAGAAAGTATTTTAGTGGAGCCCACAGTTAAGTGACTTTGAATTTTAAAAGATTTTGGACATTTTAAAGGGACTGAACTTTTAATATGTAAGAATTTGCAAAGACTGTGGGACTTTTAAAGTTATTTAGATCTTGGGGATGAATAAGAAAGTAAGGATTGAGGCTTAATGGTGATGTGTTTGTGTGTCAAGTTGATGAGGAGTCAATTGTACTGGCTGGTTTTGAGTGTCAACTTGACACAGACTGGAGTTATCACAAGGAGCTTCAGTTGAGGAAATGCCTCTGTAAGTTAAAGCTGTAAAGCATTTTCTCAATTAATGATGGAGGGGAGGGCCCCTTGTGGGTGGTGCCATTCCTGAGCTGATAGTCTTGGGTTCTATGAGAAATCAGGCTGAGCAAGGCAGAGGAAGCAAGCCAGTAACATCTCTCCATGGTCCTTGCATCAGCCACTGATTCCTGACCTCCTTTGGTGATGAACAGCAATTTAGAAATGTAAGCTGAATAAACCCTTTCCTCTCCCCACCACCAAAACAAGAGAAAAAAATCTCTCACGGGCATGCCCTGCCCTAATCTAGACAGTTTCTCATTGTGGCTTTCTTCCCAGGTAGCACTAGATTGTAGCGAGTTGACACATAAAATCAACCATCTCATCTTTCTACATTCTAAGTAGTGAGAGCCCAGTCTAAGTGATGTTGCTTACATATTTATGGCCAAAGCAGACTGACAATTAGTCTTCCTTTAGTCCTGGAGGAAAGAGTCATCTCACTTTATTTTAGGATATATTTTGATCATTGCAGCTAAACAATACGTGTTGAAGATCAGCAATAACTGCCTTATTGCTTCATCCAATGGATTTACTATGACCCAAACTTAAGGAGAGTTTTTGTTTCAATATGTGGCCATATCTATACACTAGATTTCTAACACAACAGACTCCTCTTTTGCTTCTACTATTAGCACCCTTTAATTTCCTTTAATGGCACCTATCTATTACCTCTTTAAGATGCTAAAGTTAGTGTGGTGTTGTCCTCCCTTTCTTTAACTGAACTTCTCCATAATTGTGATAGCAAGCAGCATTGGTAAGCCTTTACTCCTTGTGTATCTGTAGCCCAGAGTCACTGTTTGGAGTCTACATTCATGTACCTACTATCAACTTAGAAATGCAAGGGTGCCCTTATCTCTGAGGGGAGGTATTTGATAGAAACAAATCTCTCTCTCTCTCTCTCTCTCTCTCTCTCTCTCTCTCTCTCTCTCTCTCTCTCTCTCTCTCTCTCCCTCCCTCCCTCCCTCCCTCCCTCCCTCCCTCCCTCTCTCCTTATCCCTCTCTTTCTCTTTTTCTGTCTTTGTCTCTCTGCATCTCTCTGTCTCTGTCCCTATTTCTCTCTCTGTGGTGTGTGTGTGTGTGTCTGTGTGTGTGCGCGCGTAAAATGTCTCTATATTTGTTCCCATATGCTGCAGAAGGAAGCCTCTCTAATGACAGCCAAATAAGGCACTCATCTATGAGTATAACAGAATATCATTAGAAGAGATTTTATTGTTACTTTTTGTACACCAGTAGTATTTGGTTTTACTTAGGTCACTAAGCTATCTAGTCTCTGATTCTTGGACACCCAAAGAGTGTCAAGCTTCAGTTCTGCCTTGTGAAGTGGGCCTTAAGTCAAATAAGATATTCATTGGCTACTCCCACAAGTGCTGTGGTGCTGTGCCACAATTGCTCTAGAATATCTTACAGGCAGAACAAATTGTAAGTCAAAGCATTTGTGTCTGGGTTAGTGCTTACATTTCAATTTGAATAGACTTATAACACCTAGTGAAACAAAAGCAGTAATTAAAATACACTTTGTATTTAAATATCTGTATAATATTTTTATTAACTCCTCTCACCCCATTGAATTCTAAACTACCCAAAAAAGGTGAAGATGTTCATCATGGAGTCCAGGCATGAAAAAGAAAATGGCTAGAATTTTTAAACTAGAACATTCTTAAATTCTGCATTTGCATTCTTCCTATTCATTTCTGGATTTCCTCCCCATGTATATAAATTTGCATCCATTAGAACAGCTTTAGGCAAAGCATATAATAGTGCTATAGAGCCGAGATTAATTGATAAAGGCCCTTACTGGTAAGTGAAGATAAGTAGAACCATTGTATTTTTAGAAATGAAAAAATGTTTCTTCCATGGAGCTTCAGTAGAGTGGAACACTGTTGGGGCTTCCCCAGATCCTTGGTGAGCAGGCTTTTTTGACCTTTGCTCATATTCTAGCAGGGAGAACTATGACTCATGTAATGTTGTATCAGATTACATCTCTATGATCTCTTTCTTAGCCCAGCAGATCATCATTTTCCAAAGTAGATCCTTCCCAATGAGACTTCATAATTCACACTTGGCCAAAAAGGTTGCCATTTCATATAATGTTAAGAACTGTGACATTGGCTACATTGAGTCTCTCCTCATAGGATTTCTCAGAATCTCTTTCTGTTTTGTTGTGGTGCTAGGGATGGAATTCAGGGCCTGTTACATGCTGGTCAATTGCCCTCCATGTACAACTCAAATGTGTTAGAATCAGTAGGTAGTAATGTGCATAATGATTATTTTAGTATAAAAGGTATTTCCTAAATTTGCAAAACATGTATTAAATACAAATTATAGGTAAAGTTCTCTTTTGAATTAATTTCCTACATTATACCCCAACAGACTAATCTATAAAAACCAAGATGGAATCATTTGTGCTAAAATAACATTTTACCAAGCTGACACTAAACTTTTTCTGACCTGAGAAATCAGGATTAGAAATATACCACTGTCTCTGTTGCTGCATTGGGTTTCCTGTCTGGCTACAAAAACTTTCAACCCAAAATGTATCCTGTCTACAAGAAATGCAGGCACTGGGGATGGAACAAAGTCTGAGGAAATGTCTAACCAATAATTGGCCCAACGAGGAACCCATCTCATTTGCAAGCACCAATCCCTAACACTATTAATGATACTGTTATGCTTACATACAGGAGCATGGCTGTCCTCTGAGAGGCTCCACCCAACATGTGACTCAAACAGATACAAACAAACACCCACAGCCAGTGGATGGACTTTATGAAATTTGCAGGCAAATGGAACTTGAAAATATAATTCTGAGTGAGGTAACACAGTCACAAAAGAACACACTCAGTATGTACTTACTGATAAATGGATATTAGCCCAAAAGTTCCAGAATACCCAAGATTCAATTCACAGATCATATGAAGCTCAAGAAGAAGGCAGACCAAAATATGGATGCTTCAGTGCTTCTTAGAAGAGTGAACAAAATACTCATAGGAGGAAATATGGAGACAAAGTATGGAGCAGAGACTGAAGGAAAGGCCATCCAGAAACTGCCCCACCTGGGGATCCATCTCATATAGAGTCACCAAACCGGGACATTATTGTGGCTGTCGGGAAGTGCCTGACAAATACAGAGGTGGATGCTCGCAGTCAACCATTGGACTGATGGAGGAGTTAGAGAAGAGACTGAAGGAACTGAGGGGGTTTGCAGCCCCATGGATGGAGCAATAGTGTCAGCTGGCCAGATGCCCCCCTTGAGCTCCAGGGGTCTGGACCACCACCCAAAGAATACACATGGAGGGACCTATGGCTCCGGCAGCACATGTGGCAGAGGATGGCATTGTTGGACATCAGTGGGAGGAGAGGCCCTTGGGACTAAGGGTCTTCAGATGCCCCAGTGCAGGGGAATGCGAGGGAGGGAAGACTGGAGTGGGTGGGTCGGGAAGCACCCTCATAGAGGCAGGGGGAGGGAGGCTGAGATGGGGGGGGTCCAAAGGGGAGACCTGGAAGTGGGGAAAACATTTAGAATGTAAATAAAATATCCGATAAAAAAATAGAGGAGGGGAGAGACAGTTCTTTTCTTGTTTTCTGAATGTAATTGGTAAAATTAATCAGTTGTGCCAAAATGTGGGTTTTACCAACAAGGACAACAGCAAAACCCCCATGGGATCTCTAAAACCTGTCAGTAGATTTCCTTTCTGTTTTTCATTCCTGCATCCCTATGTGGGGTCTATAGTTCAGTAGTGGACAGATTAACATCTGTGTGCCTCTCTCTTCCTTCCTATTCTGTTCTTTCTCAATCACTTTTTTGTGTGTTATCTCTCTGTGGATTGATCAAACATAGAAAGGGTATCTGAGGCTCACTGAGACCCAAGGTTATCATGAATGCCAGAATTGTTGTCTGCTTACTACCTTTGGGGCTCTGGCCAACCCACACAAGAGCTTGGGTTTCAAACTACTGCCTGTTAGGCACGTATTAGCAGCAAATATTCACTCAGGGTGGATCCTCATGGTAGACCTCATAGAGGCATTATAAAATCCTAACCTTAGGGGACCTCATTATAAATACAGCATGGAAGTATCCACATAACCCTTGTTTCAAGTTTGTGCTGTTCTCTAGATTAAATTGCACATAGTTTCATGACAACTTGCTTCTTCATATCTTTGCGACATTTCTTTAGGAGTCTTCTTGCTATTTTATGTTCCCCTGAGCTCTTCTCTATATTCTACTGACATTTTAAATTTCAATGATTCTGACAATGATCTTTGGCTAATTGTTCCAATTAACCCTTCTATTTTATGGCTTAAAATCAATATACATTTTTATTAAAGGCTTGGGGAAAAGAATAGGTTCTGTCAACTTCCTATATATAAATGCATTTTATTTACCCCAGGCACATCTTTCTGCTTCTTATTGAATCTAATGTTCTTTAACTTGATTATAGGTGAAATTTCCACATCTCTTTTCTTGCCCATGGGACTCATTATTCAATATTGCATTTTCCTGCCCTACAGTAAACAGCATGCATAATAGCATTAGACTGTTTGCAAGGCAGTCCCTAAACAAGCACCAATTGAATCAAATGGACTGAAAGTTTGACATTTTATAGGGTCAGAAAACTATGAGGGATAGAAAACCAGTTTGTCCTCTCTTAACTATAAGCCCTGGAAAGCCAATCAATCATAATGGGGATATAGAAGCATCAAAAAAATATCACTTCTTAAGCAGGGTCAGATGACCTTAAAGACAGATCAATAAAGAATCCTTAGACCTATTCCAGGATTGTGTTAGAAGGACTCATTGAACTTGGAGCCAGAGTGTGACTAAGAAGAGTTAAGATTGGGCTGAAGATTCTAAATTTTTAAGATGCCAGGCATGCTGGTGTTAGAATACCTGGGTTATCCTTTGACAAAGAAGACTGCAGAGATGCTAGAAAAGACTAGCCATTGCCCACCCACTGGGCAGGGGTCTCAATGAGTAAAGCACTTGCTGAACAACCATGAAGATCTGAGCCTGGATTCCCAGAGCCCACACAAAACTGAACATTGTACTGAATGTGCTGTAATTCTAGTACTCCTGCGGTCATAGGAGAGATGGAGCCAGAAGAATTTCTGGCATCCATTGCAATACACAAGAGGTCCAATTTCAAACATGATGAATGATAATGATACCACCAGGTAGCTCAATTAGCAAATCTAGAAGAAGAGTCGATAGTGCCATTTCTCCTAATTTTCCTAGGGAGGTAAAGGCTAAAGTACAAACCAGATTTTAACCTTTCTTTTCTACTTGCAGAGGAGCTAGCTGATGATATGCACAGTTTCGAAACTGGATCCTCCAAAGGGGAATGAGTAGGAAAAAAAAGGTGCTTGGGTGGAAAATAGCTTACCCTTGTCTCAGAAATGTGTCCTGGAAATGAAGCATCCAAAATAATATAGGAACTCAGTCAATGAGGACTGTATAATGTAGTTATTACTTGTCTGGTTGTTCTGGCAAATGCAACTACGAAAGAAAGGGTTTATTGCTGTTTATAGTTCCAGGGTATAGAAACTATCCTGGTGTAGAAACATGAAAGTAGGAAAGGGAGGTGGCAGGCCACATAGCAAGCATCCCATTAGGAAGCAAAGAGGAATGAATGGTGGTACTCAAACAGCCTTCTCTCTTTTTTTTATTCAGTCAAACACCTCAACCCATAGAATTGTGTCAACCACAGTTAAGCTGCGTTTTCTTACCTGCATTAACATAATGAATTTGAAAATCCTTCAGAGATATACCCATGGGTTCTCCCCACAATGGGATTCTAAATCCCATCATGTTGACAATGAAGATTTAACCATCACAGAAAAACGTCAATGGCTTCAGCCTTATTGTTTGGAAGACTTGCTGATGCGTAATGCACTCTGTGTTGTGCCGTACTGTGGTTTGGAGGACATAACCACTAAGCACACTAATTTAGCATTAAAAAAAAGAGGGCATACTTTAACCTCTATTTGGTGGGGTCTAGCTGTTAGAACTGTTTGTATGATCACTAGTAGAAAATGACACTTTGGCATTCAGCTCTGAAAAAATAATTCATATATTTAATGCAAATCAGTAGAATCATTTAATCTCTTTAAACCATGATCCAAACAAATTGTTCCAGAAGCCAATTATTCAATATTTGAAATTTCTCCAGAGCTAGAGAAAGAGAGACAGAGAGAGAGAGAGAGAGACAGAGAGACAGAGAAACAGAGGCAGAGACACACAGAGAGAGACAGACCTGAAAAGGTATTATGCACAATTTATTTTTATTTATTTTAGTGTGATTTCTATCCCTACACATAATATGGTCCTTGGAAAGAGGAAATACTTCCCTAAAATTTCTCCTGAAAACTGCTATATTTGAAGCAAATAGATTTTATTCATGTGCTCATTAAATGGATTTTGCTTTAGTGGGTCTGTGAAATCAATCCATTTGTTGCTTAGCTCCTCTAGATAATGTATGTACCAATTTGTTTCCATTCATTTTCATTTTATGGAGAAAATGATTCTCCCCTCTAAGGCTAGGAACCAAATATCCTTGGGATGGAGAGAAGGGTATGTTTCTAGATGATGATTATTTCCAAAGAAATAGTCACTGAAATGCAGACGGGAAAAGCAGAGGGCTTTTCGTTTGTTTCTTTGGCACGGAATCTTGCCTGCCTCTCTTAAGGTGAGAATAAAAGGGCAAGTTTGCATCTACAAATAGCCAGCGAATTAAATCAGTAACTCTTCTGGTCTTTGTGGCCAATGGAGAGATTAGCTTTTTTTTTTTTTTTTTTTTTTTTTTTTTTTTTTTTTGCCTCCCAAATGAGATAAGTGGTGGTCTGTACTAAAAGAGGGCTTTTGGATTGAACACATCTTTGAATTGGTGGTAGGGTCCTCAGAACATTATACGAGGGAGTTACGTGGACAATTATGACATATGAAATTTGTGGAATTCACAGATTTGCAAATCCAACTGCTTTTCACAAATCCTTAGAATGACTTCATAGCCAAAGGATGCAAAGTTCACTAACTAACAAAAATTATTAGGATATGGGATGGAGAGATTGCTAAGTGGTTAACAGCCCTTTGTGGTTTTCCAGAGGACCCACATCCAGTACCCCCCCATCTACATCAGTCCAGTAACCAATACTGTGTAACTCCAATTCCCAGCTTTTGATGCCCTTTCTGGCTTCCATGGGCACTCACACATGTATGCTCATAACCACAAAGAGAAATAAATAAAAATAAAAACAAAATGTTTACATTTTAAAATTTTCATTTCACTTGTGTAAATATTTGTCTACATGTATGTGAGTCTACTATGTGAATAGAGCACTCAAAGAAGTCAGAAAGAGGACATTGGATCTCCTGAAACTGGTATTACAGATGATTGTGAGCTACCATATGAGTGCTGGGACCCAAACTTGAGTCCTCTGAAAAAGCAGCCAGTGATTTTAACTACTAATCTATCTCTTCAGCCCCTAAAAACAAAATCTCAAAATAAATAGTGATAAAATTTATGTGAAGAAAGCAGACAGTGTGTATATGTGTGTATATTTATGTATCTATAATTACTCAGAAAGTATAATTTAAAAAATGTTTAATCTTTCAGGAGAGATGCCACACTCTGAAAACATACTTAATTAACAGCAATTGACTTCATGTAAAATACTTTTTTCTTCGTTATTCTCTTTCCTTTTTTAAAAAAAATGATACCTTTGCTTTTTATAATTAAAATTTGATGAAAGACATTAAAACTTAATTATAAAAACAAATTGAATTATGTCTTAGATCAGTTATCTAATTTCCTTTAGTACATCAAGATTGTTTTAAACCAATATCCAAAACAAAGTTATGAATCATTGTCACTGACTGCAACAGGAAAAAAGCTTTTTTCTCTTATGGTGTCTTTCATGTCAGACATTCCGTGTCTGTCTCTGCTCTCTTCCCTTTTCAAGTAAATATCTAGGCTCATTCCTCAAAGCCAAGATCTCAAAACCAGAGTTCGTTTGACTTGCGTGCCTGGTAGGTCATGAATAATTATAGCCTTAGTTCTCCCCAAAACAGCGCCATGGTTGCATGCTTTGTTAAACACTAACCTATATATTGCTTATGATTTTAGAAGTGTGTTCTTGCTCTGTCTACAGCCTTAGTGTCTGTCTTCAATGCATCCCATTCTCTGCATACAACTTTCTACCCTCCTCAAAGACTTAGGATAGTTCCCATTTTATCCAGCACCACCTATTCTATAAAGCAAAGGCCTGAGAGAGTAGCTAGAGACATTCACAGTTTAGCCAACTTTCAGTGCTCGAACACCTTATAACAGTTACCTGTTATCTGTGGTAGTTTATATTGATTCAGAGTCAGCATAATGTGGATTTAGAATTACCATGGAAACATGCCTGTACATGTCTATGAGGGAGTCTATGCACTGGTTTAATTGAGGTGAGAAGATGTATGCTAAGTATACATGGTGCCATTTTATGGGTTCAGGTTCTAGACTGAATAAAAAGGAGCAAACCAGCTAAACACCAGTGTTCCTCTTTCTGTGCTTCCTGATTAGTGCCATCCACAACCTTACAGGGTTATGTACATGGGAGAGTTTGGGGCCAGCCTGGGCTACATGCGACACTGTATCAAAAAATGAGCTCTAATTAAGTCTGCAAGTCATATTTCTGCAAGTCATAACATAACATAGGTCAAAAATGTGCAGACTTATAACATGGTGTTACCCCACCTTCATGTATATGGGTACACTGTCACTGCAGAAGAGGGCATTGGATTCCATTACAGATGGTTGTGAGCTACCATGTGACTGCTGAGAATTGAACTCAGGACCTCTGGAAGAGCAGTTGGTGCTCTTAACCACTGAGCCATCTCTCCAGCCAGGTCATGGTTACACCACCTTTATGATACTAAAAAAAAATACAATTTAAAGGGATCATTTGAGACTCAATTTACTTTTACTTTTCCAGCATAGGACCTAAAGGATGGTATGACCATGCTCTTTAAAGAAATGGACTTTTTAAAACAGGCTTTCCTTTCATGGGAGGAGTTGTTCATCACTTTCTTCTTGAATTTCAGGAAGCACTGTTTGTCCAAAAACCCTTCCTGGAAAAAAAAACAAAAATCAGCCAACCAAACAAATAAACAAACAGTAACAACAAAACACAACCATCTCTTTCATACAAAGATGACTGAATTGGGGGCCAGCAAGACACACTTTAGATAGTATTTTAGTGAGTCTGTCCTGCTGGAAAGGTAACCACTCCAAAAAGGGGGGTGGGCATGTCAAATATGGCTTCAAAGTTGCAAAAGTTTGCATTGTTTTGAGCAAACGTAGTCACCAAGTATTGCTTACTTGGGTGTGTTTAAGGATTCGGGCTTCAGAATCATCAGCCTGCTTGCTCCTCCAGGAAGAAGGGGAGGTCAGTTGCTCTCATACTTTCATTGGGTTCAGCCCAATCACCATGTTACAAAAACATGCTGTGATAATAAAGAAAATAAGCACCCCGCATCCAGTGCTAGTTCACCACCAATACTATGAATGTTGGTCACATCTGAAGATCTTTTTGTTTGGTTTGGTTTTTTGATGTTTTGAGACAGGGTTTCTCTGTGTAGCCCCAGCTGTCCTGAAACTCATTATGTCAACAAGGCTGGCCTGGAACTGAGAGATGCACCTGCTTCTGCCTCCCAAGTGCTGGGATTAAAGGTGTGTGCCACCATGACCCAAAGATCTTAATGGGAAGAAACAGCTACAGTTGATGAAACCTGACAATGCCCTGTTGTTTGTCCTGAACTACTACACTGGGCTGTCATTTTCTTGTGAGTTCTAGCACTTTATCTAATGAGAAAGATCACTATTGCTATGCTGTACACACTTAAGGAATATGCACTTATATACAAACTGTGATTGAAGATGCATGACCATCAACTGAACAAACTTTATTCACTAGGTACAAGCTTGCAAAGCCTTGTTCCAATTAGGAAAGCAACTGAGTCCCTGACTTACTCTATTTTTAAATAACAATGTATATTTAAGGTACAAGTTTACCATGAGGTGATTTTATTACACACTGATGCAATTTTATTATGTTTTAAACATACTCAGGTTCATAATAGATTAGAAAATCTTTACAAAATTGATTTTTGGGGCTGAGGAGATGGCTCACTGGGTGGGCAAACTGAGTTTGACTACCAAGAATCTCCAGATATGTGGGTGGCGAAGCAGGAGTGTCTGTAAACTCAGTGCTCTTATGAAGAGATGGGGTTCAGAGACAAGAGGCCCCTCAAAAGCCTCACCCAGCTAGCAACCAACAACAAAGAGATACATCTCAAATAAGATAAAGGCAAGGATTGACCCTTAAGCTTGTCTTCTGACTTCCATAGGACAGCCAGAACATTCTACCCATTTTCAAATACAGAAACACAGTCAAACATGCAGCACCTACATATGCACACATAAGCTGTTTTCTCTGCTGACAATTTTAAATGTTTTGATCTAAATCTTCTAATTTGAGCCAAATCATCTGAAGCATCAGTGGTGTCAGTTGGTATTTTGAGGAGGAATTGCTTGCCCTTGGTAGGCAATTGGCAAAGGCTGGAGACATTTTGATTTTCTTAACTGGGAAGGTATGATGCATGTGTCTGAAAAAGGGAACTGATACTATGAGATACCACATAATGAACAGAGCAGCTCCTCAAAGACAGACCACAGTCAAAGGTCACTAGTCTAAGACTGAGGAAGATTTATCTGAGCTCAGAAATTTAAACTAGCTTGGAACCAACTCCCTGCTCCCTTATTCTCTCCAACCCTTCTCTCCCTCTTTCCCTCCATCCTACTCTCCCTGCCTGAATTATCTTCAGCTGATAAGTTGATTCTTCTCATTAGAATCACATACATATAGGCACACACTCACATGCTTTCATGGTTAGGTTTGATAAGAACTTTCTCTTCCTGATCCCCTTGGTTTCTTCACAGAGAAGCAGAAAGCAAGCCCAGGGTGATGATTTCACCACTCCATGTTGTTTTCCTCTGTCATTCACTTCCTCTGTCATCTGAAGGTTTTGTTTTTGTTTCCAAGGCTCATATTTAGAAGGGAAGTCAGCACAAATTTGGAAGCAATGTTGATAAATTCCCATTACAAATACTTTTCTGTCCCAGGCATTCTGGCAAACATCTTCATCGGGATAGAGTGAAAACTCTTTTCTTGCTGATCTGAGGTTGCCATTTAAGATTCTTGAAAAATAAGTTTTGAAATAAATCTAAAACAGATTCTAAGAAGATCTGCTAAACAAAATATATGTTGGATGGGATAGTTAGTTTTCATGGACAAGTGCTTGCTATGCAATCCTGAAACTCTGAAACCCATCCCTTGGATGCATTTAACAGATGGCCATGCTGGTGTTGAAAGGAGACAGAAACAAACAAATTCCTAGAGCTTATTGTTCAGGCAACCTAGCCAGTCACTGAGTTCCATGGTCAGTGAATGACCCTGTCTCAAAGAATAAGATTACTGGGAAAGACACTCAACACCAACCTGTTTCCCAAAGTCACATGCATGAATGTTCACATGTGCACTCAGATGTACCAAACACACACAAAAACAAAATATGACCTTAATGAGCTACACTTTGGGTGTTTCTGTGAAAGTGTTTCCAGATCAGCTTAGCTAAGAGGGGAAGTTCTGTCCTGAGGGTGTGTGACACCATTCTATGGGCTGTTATACTCAAGTGAGTGCAAATGGAAAAAGAAAATGCTGCTGAATAACCTTGCTCCATCTTGTGATTTGCCCATATTCTGCTACCATGTTTTCCTTATCATAACGGCCTCTATTCTCTTAAACTGTGAGCCAAAATAATCCTATCCTCCTTCAAGTTGCTTTAGGCAGGAATTTCATCCGAAGAAGAATAGCTGCTATAACATAGTGCCTGGGGATGCAGTTCAGTTATAGAGGTCATAATTAGCATGCACATGGCTCTGAGTTTAATTCCCTGCTCTCCCTACAACCACCCCTAAAAAAATTGCTGACCAGAACAAAATGAATCTATCAGATTAATTTTAGTTTACTTAAAGGTCTGAGCACCAATATCAGGGCACTACACCATTGAGCTGCACGCTCAAACCCATAAGTAATTGACTGTTTCTAACTTATAGGCAAAGTAAATTTGCTTTTTTTCTCATTTTTTTATTTTCTATAATCTTTGTTTACATACCATATGATTTACCTTTTCCCAGTTCCCCCCTCCCCATAAGTCCCATAAGCCCTCTTCCCTCCACCCATTCCAGAATCAATCCCCTCTTCTCTGTCCTGGCAATCCCCTACAATGCTGCATCAAGCCTTTCCAGGATCAAGTCTCTCTCCTTCCTTCTTCTTGGGAATGATTTAATATGTTAATTGTGTCTTGGGTATTCAGAAATTCTGGGCTAATATCCAATTATCTGTGACTTCATTCTATGTGTGTTCTTTTGTGATTGGGTTACCTCACTTAGGATGATATTTTCCAGATCCAACCATTTGCCTAAGAATTTCATGAATTCATAGTTTTTAATTGCTGAGTAGAATTCCATTGTGTAAATATACCACATTTTCTGTATCCATTCCTCCACTGAGGGACATCTGGGTTCTTTCCAGCTTCTGGCTATCATAAATAAGGCTGCTATGAACATAGTGGAGCATGTGTCCTTATTGCATGCCAGGGAATCCTCTGAATATATGCCCAGGAGTGGTATAGCAGGACCTTCCGAAAGTATCATGCCCAGTTTTCTGAGGAACTGCCAGAATGATTTCCAGAATGGTTGTACCAGCTTGCAATCCCACCAGCAGTGGAGGAGTGTTCCTCTTTCTCCACATCCTCATCAACACCTTCTGTCTCCTGGGTTTTTAACCTTAGCCATTCTGACTGGTGTGAGGTGAAATCTCAGGGTTGTTTTGATTTGCATTTCCCTAATGACTAATGATGTTGAACATTTCTTAAGATGCTTCTCAGCCATTCCAAGTTCTTCAGGTGAAAATTCTTTGTTTAGCTATTTGCCCCATTTTTAATAGGGTTATTTGGTTCTCTGGAGTCTAACTTCTTGAGTTCTTTGTATATATATAGGATATTAACCCTCTGTCGGATGTTGGGTTGGTGAAGATCTTTTCCCAATTTGTTGGTTGCCATTTTGTCCTTTTGACATTGTCCTTTGCCTTACAGAAACTTTGTAATTTTATGAGGTCCCATTTGTCATTTCTTCATCTTAGAGAATAAGCTGTTGGTGTTCTGTTCAGGAACTTTTCCCCAGTGCCCATATTCTCAAGGGTCTTCCCCAGTTTCTTTTCTATTAGTTTCAATGTATCTGGTTTTATGTGGAGATCCTTGCTGAGAAAGAAATTAAGGAAATGACACCCTTCACAATAGCCACAAAAAATATAAAGTATCTTGGGGTGACTCTAAGCAAACAAATGAAAGATCTGTATGACAAGAACTTTAGGTCTCTGAAGAAGGAAATCGAAGAAGACCTCACAAAATGGAAAAACTTCCATGCTCATGGATTGGCATGATTAATATAGTAAAAATGGCCTTCTTGCCAAAAGCAATATATAGATTTAATGCAATCCCCATCAAAATCCCAACTCAGTTCTTCATAGAGTTAGAAAGAGAAATTCTCAAATTTATCTGGAATAACAAAAAACCCAGGATAGCTAAAACTATTCTCAACAGTAATAGAACTTCTGGGGGAATCAGTATCCCGGACCTCAAGCAATATTACAGAGCAATAGTGTTAAAAACTGCATGGTATTGGTACAGTGACAGGCAAGTGGATCAATGGAATAGGATTGACGACCCAAAAATGAAGCCACATACCTATGGCTGAAAACATACGGTGGGAAAAAAGATAGCCTTTTCAATAAATGCTGCTGGTTCAATTGGAGGTCAGCATGCAGAGGAATGCGAATTGATTATTTCTATCCCCTTGTACTAAGCTCAACTCCAAGTGAAGCAAAATAACTTTGAAATGGCCATTCTACTTTGGTTGTCTTGATCCTGCTTTCTTCTGTTCTGCCACAGTTATTAACTCACTGCTTCTTGGCCCATCAGAACATTTACCCCATCTCACTAAATGAAAGATGGCCCAGTTTTCTGAGAAAAGTCAATTAAGATTGCTAAACTAAATTGTTGTGTTTTGTCATTTGTCTGTAACTCTTGATAGCATTCTATAAGCCAATGTCAACTTTTACTATTTTCATTTCCTTGGTGAGTCCATTTCCTTGTATGAGGGGGTTCAAGGTACATTAAATGCCCTAATCTGGATCTGTCTTACTGTTCATCACTAGGATAGGGAGTCACAGGTACCCCTTTCAGAAGAAATAGGGGTGGATACTAAAAGCATTGATGCTGTTGATCCTTCTTAATTTCTAAATGTTTATGATGAGTTTGAGCTGTGTTATAAGCACACTGTCTCAAAATGATCCTTATTGTTTTGTTCATTGACTTGCAGACAGTAAACCCATTTCTTGCTTTAGTCCTTTGCCTCAATCCCAGCTTCCACCTGTAATGCCATTTGTAATCCTGAATTTCTTCATTCATGCTCTGTGCAGGAACAATCAAAAATAATGAATAGAGTCTCTCTGAGGAGCTCTGGCAAAGAAGAGGAGGACTTCTGATTCTACTGTCATCTTCCTGCCTTGAGAAACAGGCAAACTCTTTCTAAATGTGTGGGAATTCAAGCTGTCTTTCCAGGTTGAGGGGAAAGCGAATTGGGCAGTGAATAATGTTGAAACTGGCAAGGAAAAAAAACCCACACACCTATGTTGAAGAGTCTACAGATGGCTTAGAACTCTTGGGTGGTGAGATGGCTCAATGGGTAAAAACCTGAGTTCCTTCCTCAGAACCTACATTTAAAAATCAGGCATGGTGACTGGTTACTTAAATTTCTTCCCAAGGGTAGACATAAGCAATGTTTTCTGGTCTCCCTGTTCTCCTAAACTTCCAATGGCAAACTGCCAATAGCAAACTGGGTCATGATTCTGCCAATGTTTATTCTGAGGAACCAATGAATTTACTGGACTTCATTACAGAGCACAGGTGAAGGGTATTGGTGCTCCTTTTGCAACAGGCTGTAGCATCTGAAAAGATTAACCCAGTAGGGCTGAAGGCCACATAGACAGAGAACTCCCACTTACCCTATTTTTCCCAAGCCTATATACTCTAGCTCATCTTTGGGGGCCATATACAATTAAGCATATGTGTAGTAAGGAGCAGCTGGATACTCAGGTGAGGGTCTTCTGACCTTCCCCACCTCTCTGTCAGGGTTACAAACTGTCAACAAGCCCAAATGGGACACTGTTTTTAGGGTGACACAGTTGCATGCCTGAGATGAATTGCTTGCCTGAGAGAATACTCATGACAGCTGCCCGCATATGTAATTTCAGTGATGAGGACACAGATCCAGGTGAACTCCTGTGGCTCATTGGCCTGCCAACCTAGCCTTAATTGGCAAGCTCCAGGTCAATGAGAAGTCCTGTCTCAAAATAATGTCGATGACTCTTGAGTAATAATACTCCACATGTACCCAAATAAGCTTATCCATACCCACACATAATCATACACATATGCACACACAAAGAACTTCATGATGTTGGGTAGTAGGAATATTGCAGATCTAGGACGAAATTACTAAGGGCTACCTCTATTAGTATTAATTTTACTGTCATTGTTATCATTGAAACAAGGTCTCACACTATAGCTCAAGCTGCCCTGGAACTCACTATGTAGACAAGTCTGAGATGCATAATAAGATTCCTCAAATTGCTATGAAATGCCTATCTACAGTATCCATCAGTGAGGTTGGTAAGTACCTTAATTTATGACTTTCTCTTGTTCTGTGACTATAAAAGTTCCACAGTGGGACCTATTATTCAGGGCCACCTGAATCTGAGTTCCTAGGCCTTGCTTGTGCTTGGCTCAGAATAAATGTTTTCATTTCTTCTGAGGTAAGAGCTATATATTGCATACTTCCTGAGGACCCTGTTATACCACTACTGGGCATATATCCAGAGGATTCTTCAGCATGCAATAAGGACACATGCTCCACTATGTTCATAGCAGCCCTATTTGTAGTAGCCAGAAGCTGGGAAGAACCTAGGTGTCCTTCAACGGAGGAATGGGTACAAAATATGTGGTATATTTACACAATGGAGTACTATTCAGCCATTAGAAACAATGAATCCACGAAATTCTTAGACAAATGGATGGAGCTGGAGAGCATCATACTAAGTGAGGTAACCCAGTCTCAAAAGATCAATCATGGTATGCACTCACTGATAAGTGGATATTAGCCTAGAAACTTTGAATACCCAGGACATAATCCACAAATTAAATGATGTCCAAAAAGAATGGAGGAGTGGCCCCTGGTTCTGGAAAGACTCAGTGCAAGAGTATAGGGGAATTCCAGAACAGGGAAGTGGGAAGGGGTGGATGGAAGAATAGGGGGACGGAAGAGGGCTTATGGGACTTGCAGGGAGGGGGGACCCAGAAAAGGGGAAATCATTTGCAATGTAAATAAAAAATAGATTTAAAAAAATCTATCCCATTTTTCACAAAATATTCACAGGAACAACTATGGAGGCCAAGTGTGGAGCAGAAACTGAAGGAAAAGCCACCCAGAGACTGTCCTACCTGGGAATTCATCCTATAAACAGTCACCAAACCCCAAAACTACTATGGATGACAAGAAGTGCATACTGAAAGGAGCCTGTTATGGTTGTCTTTTGGAGAGGCCCTGCCAGAGCCTTACAGATACAGACGCAAATACTAGCAGCCAACCATTGGACTGAGAGCAGGGTTCACAATGGAGGAGTTGGAGGGCAGACTGGAGGAGCTGAAGGGGTTTACAGCCCCATGGGAAGAAAGAGGATGTCGGCCAGCCAGATGCCCCAGGACTCCCAGGGACTAAGCCATCAACCAAGGGGGTACACATGGTTCCAGCCAAAAGTGTGGCAGAGGAATGCCTTGTCGGGTGTCAGTGGAAGGAGAGGTCCTTGGTCCTGTGAAGGCTCAATAGAGGCCCCAGTGTGTGGAAATCAAGTGGGGTCATGGAGTAGGTTGGGTGGAGGGGCATATTCTTGGAGGCAGGGTATGGGAAGATGGGTTGGGGGTTTTGGGGGAAGGGGAAAACTGGGAAGGGGTATAAACTTTGAAATATAAATGAAGAATAAATTCAATAAAAAAATCAATCCCATTTCTCTATGTTAATGTGCCCATAGCACTGTGACCTGAAAACCAGATAACAATTTCTCAATGAATAACAAATCGCACAAGAACTTTTAGAAGGCACCACTTCTCTCCAAAGACAAAAATAGATTGGAGAGTCCATAATATTAAAGGAATTCTATTAACCATGTACAGCTTCAAATTTGGCAAAGAATCCATGAACAAAGGAAAGAAGGAAGGAAGGAGGGACAGAGGGAAGGAAGGAAGGAAGGAAGGAAGGAAGGAAGGAAGGAAGGAAGGAAGGAAGGAAGGAAGGAAGGAAGGTGCGTAGGTTTATAATCCTAGTACTGGAAAGTGGAGGCAAGAGAATCAAAAGTTTAGGGCCTGAGATAACATGAGGTCCTGTCTAAAATAAAAGAAAGAAAGAAAGGAAGGAAGAAAGAAAGAAAGGAAGAAAGGAAGGAAGAGAGAGTAGAGAGAGAGAAAGAGAGTAGAGAGAGAGAGAGAGAGAGAGAGAGAAAGAAAGAAAGAAAGAAAGAAAGAAAGAAAGAAAGAGAAAGTGAGAAAAGGGAAAGTGGGAAAGGAGAGGAAACTCTGAATACTTTAGAAATTTATTTCAATGTGGTGCAGTGAGTTTCCTTTTAGTGGTTTAGTGTGATCTCTAGAGGTCATTCGGCAATGTCTGGAGATAATATTTGACATGGACATCACAGATGATGTTCCCTGTCCTAACAGTGCACAGGGCAGCTCCTCGAAGCAAGGGAAAATTGTTTTAATTAAAAATCTCAAATGTTGGCAGCACTGAAGTTGAGAAATCATCCTGGTCTGTGCTGGGTGGGGAAGGATGCATTTATTGAAGTCCGCAGGCATTCATTTGTAGCATGGAAATCAGGACTGCTCAGCATTTTGTTCCTTAGACAGTGTAAGTGATGGCAGGGAAGATTTACCTCGTCCCACCTTCACTGCTGTGCCACTCCATCTATAAACAAGGCTCTTGTGCATTTACAACACTGTGCAAACTCATGTGAATTTCATAACCTTAGTTGAGGGGAAATAAGATCTGAGCATGTGGACAGGACATCATGGCTCGAAGGCTGTGGAGCCCATCACTGTCAGTCTGATATAAATATTTATGGCAGCACATTCCACCATGAATGCATTTGTCTAGAACAAGATTGTGTCATGCTGCTACAAGCAGAAGCAAGGCTTTCTAAATGCAGTCACTATTCTTTGAATCGAGTAGGCCCTACATTGGTTTCAGGTAGAAACAGTGCAAGAATTTCATCTTCAGTTGACCAATATGAGAAAGGCAGGCATGAAGAAAAAGAGTTTCCTTGCTTGAAACTGTGATTTCCGATACACTTGGGGGTAATCATTTGTGTTTATTGAACATTTGAAATATGGTAGTGCAAATTCTGAGAAATAAATATCAGATACATAGAGGTTTTTAATTTATATTATGTTATTTATTTGGGGGAGAAGAAGTACATATATGCATGGAGGTGAGAAGACAACTTACAGGAGTCCACCATGAAGAACCTGGGAATTGAAATCAAGCTGTCAGACTTAGTGACCTTTGCCCACTGGGCCATTTCACTGACCCCAAACTGAGTTTTAAACACTTCATAAGAAAAGATATAAATGCCTTAATATTTCTACATTGTTTGCCATGGAAGTGATAATGTCTAAATATCTTGGATTAAACATGTATTGTCAAAATTAATTTCAGCTCTGATGCTGTAATTTATTTTAAAGACAGGATTTTATTATGCAGCCTAAGCTATTTTCAAGCTCATCTCCATGCCTCCACCTCTTGAGTATCTCCATGCCTGATATCTTTTGTTAAATTTTCATTTACTTTTATTTTATGGGTATAAGTGCTCTTATCTGCTGAGTCTTCCCTCTAGCCTCATCTTTTTTTAATGAGCCTACTAGATAGTTAAAATTTATATGTTACTTCATCTACATTTCTCTTGATTAATGTTGATTTAATTTTGTCAATATTTTAAAACATGCATTTAAAAAATATGTGTATATGTATATGGTTATGTGGAAGATACCCACGGAGGTTACAAAGGGTTGTTAGATCCCCCTGGAACTGGAGTTAGTTGTGAACCTTCTGTTGTGGATGCTAAGAACTGATCATAGGTCCTTTGGAAGAACAGTACTTCCTTTTAATTGCTGAGCCACCTCTCCAGCTCCTGTGCCATTTTAAAACGATCATTGTGATGCTCCTTTTCATGAAAACTATATGCAGCATCTCAGGTCTTCAGCCTTGGTTACACAAATGCTGTTGGAGAACTTTTATTTTATTTATTAGTAACATACATTCATTTATTTGTGTATTTAATTATTGTATGTGAGTGTATATGTGCATACACATGCATACAGAAGTGCAACATGGTGAATGGTCACAGGACAGTTTGCAGAAGTTGATCCTTTCCACTGTGTGGTTCACAAGGATTGAACTCAGGTTGCCATGTTTGGTGGCATGTGCCCTTATCTAGAGAGACATCTCACCAGATCTGGAGAACTTTGTTTTCAAACACTGATGCAAGGACGGAGAGATGGCTTAATGGTTAAGGACATCTGTTAATATTGCAGAGAAACTAGGTTTGGTTCCCAGAACCTATATGATTGTTCATAATCATCTGTAACTTCAGTTTCAGAGGATCTAATTCTTCTTTTGACCTTCTTGGGCTCCAGGCAAGTATAGTATACATACATGCATGCAAATGAAACACTCTTGCACATAAAATAAAAAATAAATTTAAAACTACCAATTTGTGGATATCCACAAAGTAAATAATTAAATAATTAAATAAATCAATGCAATAGACCGATACTCTGACTCTTATAAAACAATTTGATCAAAACAGGCATGCTTAAGTGTGAATGTACCTTGCTAGGAAGATGACACACTGAAAATGAAGGATTTGAGAATTGCTCTTTCTAGCTCTATGAAGAACTGGGTTGGGATTTTTATGGGGGATAGCATTGAATCTGTAGATTGGTTTGGCAAGATGGCCATTTTAACTATATTAATCCTGCCAGTCCACGAGCATGGAAAATTTTTCCATTTTCTGAGATCTTCTTCGATATCCTTCTTCAGAGATCTGAAGTTCTTGTCATATAGGTCTTTCACTTGTTTGGTTAGAGTCACCCCAAGATAGTTTATGCTGTTTGTAGCTATTGTGAAGGGAGTCATTTCCCTAATTTCTTTCTCAGTCTGCTTATCCTTTGAGTATATAAAGGCTACTGATTTGCTTGCGTTGATTTTGTAGCCAGCCACTTTGCTGAAGTTGTTTATCAGCTGGATATTAGCCTAGAAACTTTGAATACCCAGGACATAATCCACATATTAAATGATGTCCAAAAAGAATGGAGGAGTGGCCCTTGGTTCTGGAAAGACTCAGTGCAAGAGTATAGGGGAATTCCAGAATAGGGAAGCGGGAAGGGGTAGATGGAGGAACAGGGGGAGGGAAGAGGGCTTATGGGACTTGCGGGGAGTGGGGACCCAGAAAAGGGAAATCATTTGAAATGTAAATTAAAAATATATCAATAAAAAAAAAGAAAATGAAGGAAAGTTCTGTTTCTAAAGAAAGCCAAAGCCAATATGGCACTGCTAGAATGAGTCTACATCCTCTACCCCTAACCTCTAGCAAGAAAACAAATGTCTCTCATCTTCTAGTCAACATTAGAGTCTGGACACAACCTAAATATCCTAGGAAGACAGCTGCTCCAGGAGAAATAGTTTGGGCCAATATACTATTATCCAGTGCCCCAGTGATCCCTGGGTCTGAGTTTACTGAGCATGTCAAAAACAACCACCACCAGACACCAGAACAAACAGGCTGGGGAACCCTGTAATGAATGTAGCCAAGGTCAATACTGTGATCTGTGGCCTGTTGCTGAGAAGGCATCTGTTCAACTGGCTAGTGCTTGTCATGCTTTGGATTTCAACATAACTGAGATTATCTATACTGAGTCCAACTGACTAATTCTAAATGTACATTCCTGGCAGAGCCTTACAAATATGGAGGTGGATGCTCGCAGCCATTGGACTGAGCACAAGGTCTCCAATGGAGGAGTTAGTGAAAGGACCCAAGGAGCTGAAGGGGTTTGCAGCCCCATAGGAGGAACAACAATCTCTTAAGGACTTAACCACTAACCAAAGAGTTGGAGGGAACCATGACTCCAGATACATATGTAGCAGAGGATGGCCATTTTGGACATCAGTGGGAGGAGAGGCCCTTGGTCCTGTGAAGGCTTGATAGATGCCTTCATATAGGGAAATCAAGGACAGAAGGCGGGAGTGAAGTGGGTGGTAGACCACCCTCATAGAAGCAGGGGAAGGGAGGTTGGGATAGAGGGTTTCTGGCACAGGGGGAAATGGGAAAAGGGGATAACATTTGAAATGTAAATAAAGAAAATTTCCAATAAAATTAAAATTAAAAAAAGAAGTCACATTGGTTGAGAATTAGAGAATATGTATTATGGAATGGGAGTTCACTTCCTGTTTTATGTTCTTGATGACCAGCCACAAAGGACACATGAAAGGTAGTGATATTATTCTAATCAGATCACTATAAGAATTTAGTGGTTATCTGAGTTAGGCACAGATAAGGGAATAAATACCCTTTGTTCCAAAAAAGGGTAAAATGTAAATTATAAAGCTAGTAATTTTTTTTTTAGAATTTCATACATGTATAGAATGAGTTTCGATCATATCTACTCCCATGCCCCCTGACCAACTTCCTCCTTTTATTCTTCTTTTTCTCTTTATAACCTCCTGAATCCAATGACTGCTGCCTGTATACATGCATATGGCATCGAGCCACTTATTGAAAGGAAAACATAGGGGAGGAGCTTCAGGATTACAGGCTGATTTCTTAGGCCTTGTACCAAACCCATTATCCATCAAAAGAAAAATTGGTAAGTTGGCCTTCAGCAAGAGTGAAAACTGGTATTCTGTGCAAGCCAGTGTACAAAGGGTAAAAAGACAAGCCACAGTGTGGAAAAACATATATGCCTCACTTTTCTCATTGCTGTGACAATATACCCACTAAGAAGCAGCTTAAAGAAGGTAGATTTATTTGGGGCTTTTTTTTATTAAGGATCACAGTGTCAAGGATCCCATTCATCACAGTGGGGGAAGAGCAGAGACACCTGGTCCCATTTTTCCATAGGTATGATGCAGAGACTAATGTTTGTGCTCAGAGAGAGATGAACACTGTAGTCAGCTATTCTTTTCTTTTATATGGTATGCAGCTTGGGATCTCAGTCCAGAGAATGGTAGATTCTACATCTAGGGCAAGTCTGTACACTTCAGTTAATCTAATGTAGAAAACTTTTCACACACATGGTCAGAAGCTTGTTTCCATGGTGATTCTAAATGCTGTCAAGGTGACAGTAATAACCAACACAATATATGACAAAGTATCAAGAAGATTTACAGAACCCTCAAGCTCAACTGCAAAGCTATCAAGAATTTAATTAGAATATGGGCAAAACAGACTCAAACAAATAGCTCACCAAAGAGGATTTGTGGCCAGTAAATAAGCATGTGAGAAGATGCTGGATATCATCCTGTAGAGAAATATACATCAAAGCTATTGCATGAGAATCTAAAATTATCTGAATACATTTTCTCCAGTTCAAAAACACACTGGGGCTGGTGGTAGAACTCATTGGCAGAACACTCACCATACCGGAGGTCCTGGGCTCAGTTCCCAGCACACACACACACACACACACACACACACACACACACACACACACACACACACACACATACACACACTGTTGTTAGTATGATCTCTACCTCTCCCCTTCTTCCTCAGGCTGTGCTTTCACTGACCTGAAGTAAGACCTGAGCAGTGAACACTTGTTATTTTAACATGCAGCTCAGGTTAAAGCATGCCTCTCCCTGGATAAAGCATATCCCGTAATAGGAATTTATAAAATAGAGCCTGAAGGCAGGTTAGGGAAACTGCTGATGTGGGGCTTTCAGAGTAAGGGTGATCTTTACCTTCAATACATAAAATAAAATGTAGCCTTTTCTGGGGACACATTATACCTCAACATAATATTGAGCCAGAGAGCAAGCTGTTTGGATTCACTGGATTTACTCTAGTACTGGAATAAAATCATGTATAAGAACAGAATTTGAGCACTTGACCGAGTGGACAGAATTATTAGTGATGCCTTGCTATATCCTCTTCTCTTTCTCCATTAATTGCCATCGCATTTGTCAGATGGTGAGTTTGCAGATGGAACTTAGCTGGAGAGGATATAAAATACACAGAAATGAGGCACACCTTAAATATTCTCAGGTCACTTGTGCAAACGATAGGAAATGATGTTTTAAAGCCCCACTCCCAGCGGGGAGGGATTCTAATGTACAACAAAACTTGAGAAGCACTGTTTCAGACTACTGGCTCTCAAACTTATTGGCAAGTTGAAACTACCTCGGGGTGTGTTTTCTTGTTTGGATTTGTTTTTCTAATATCCAATGCAAAATTCCAACAATTTTGACTTTGTTGCCAAGTTATGGGACTTTTTTAAGTCCCTAAATGATAAATGACAGGAGGGATAGGTATGGGGACAGGTGCTTTGGTATTCTGTATT
Source organism: Apodemus sylvaticus (assembly GCF_947179515.1). Taxonomy (NCBI): domain Eukaryota; kingdom Metazoa; phylum Chordata; class Mammalia; order Rodentia; family Muridae; genus Apodemus; species Apodemus sylvaticus. The sequence continues at coordinate 26,918,320 of NC_067495.1, forward strand.
TTAATTACACATTTTCATTTTATACTGTACTAAGAGTGTAACATATACCCATTGCTAATGATCTGTTTGTTCTGAGTTATGCACTCTATAGTCCAAATGCCCCAAGAGTAAAACAAGATGCTAACTTGAATGCTTTAGCAGTTAGAAACAGACAAGTTGAGAATGAGTAGGGTCTCTTATTTCTCCAACTTCACTGACTATTCTAGACTTAGAAACCATTATTTATTTCTGATGCATAGCATAGTTTCCTATTTTCCTTAAAAATAGAGTTGTCTATCCTATATCCACAGGATCCCTCAACTACTTGTCATGTAATTGTCCAACTAATAGTTCTCTCTTCTATTTTTTTTCTTTTAAACACTACAATGTCCTGGAAATATTTTAAATACAGTATTATTTCTTCTGGCCCACACCCACTTAGTCTGATCTAAGTACCTAGGTGTAAATATGAAAGAATGTTCTTTCTCCTTCATTGACGTCCATTATTTGAGACATGAAGACAAACTGACAATAGGCAAATTAACAGGAGAAAGGGCATATTTGTAAGTTTTCTGTGTATGGAGACATCACAAGAAAGTATCTAATAACCGAATGGGACTCAGAAATATATATGCTCCCATTTTTTAAAGATTCGTTTTATTTTTAACCGTGTGTGTATGTATCTCTCTCTCTCTCTCTCTCTCTCTCTCTCTCTGTGTGTGTGTGTGTGTGTGTGTGTGTGAGAGAGAGAGAGAGAGAGAGAGAGAGAGAGAGAGAGAGAGAAAGAAGGGGGATGGTTATCAGAGGGTGAGGGCAACTGTCAGAAAGCCCCTGGAAGCTGGCAGTGTCAGATGGGCCAAATGGAGTTACAGCTAGGCATTTGTGAGCTTCCTGACACAGGTGCTGGGAACCAAACTTGGGTCCTCTGCAAGAGTAATGTTCGCTATCTCTACAGTTGCCATATGTCCTATTAATGAGGAAATGGATGGTGTAGGCATTTGAGGAAGTATAAATGATTTTAGGAGAGATAATTGGGCCCAAGGATCAGACAATATTGTAGAACAAAGTTTGCCTGGGCTTTGAGTGCTCTTTGGACTCTAGATCCTGGGTTTTTCTTCTAATAACATGTATCAGTCTTACCCAGTTTCTGATAACATCAAAGCAAGCTTTATCATACTTTGAGGATATCATTTCCTAAGCATTGTGATTTCTTTTTATTACATATATTTAAATGTGTGTGTGTGTGTGTGTGTGTGTGTGTGTGTGTGTGTGTTGGAGTGGAACACATCATACACATGGAGGTCAGAGGACAACCTATGGGACTCAGTTCTCTTCTTCCATCATGTGATGTCTTAGAAACCAAACTAAAGTTTGGTCACCAGGCTTGGTGTTGAGAACACTGGGATTTTTTTTTTTTTAAAGAGTCTTCAATGATTCAATTCTTCAGCAAAGTTTGAAAGCACTGCCTAAAGTGATATTTTTTACTGATTGTAAAACCGACTTAAGTGTATGAAAATCTCAACAAGCAAAACAGTTAACAAATAGAAAATAAGTCTATAAAATATGTATAATATTCAAATTAGGTACTTGCAACACACAGTGAAGCATTTGCTAGTGCAGAAGACAATGTTTACAGAAGCATCATGACTGGGGACACCAGATCCCAAATTCAAAGCATTGCCTCCTACAATTAGGAGTCTCTTGTGCATCCGAATCTCTTGTGTGAACTAAGCAGAGATCATAGGCACACTGAGTCTCCAGATGTGTTGAAGGGAGAGCAGCTCTTCTGCAAAACAGAGACCCTCAGCTCATCAACGTGCTTCCACCTGGTGGGCCAACATCAAATGCGAATTAAAGATAAACCACTTTAAGCACTAACTGCCTTTACCATCTCCTGAGGAGGAGGCTGGTGTTTGTGATCACACCTCCAAAGCAATGTGCCACCTGCAAACTGTAGTTTTCATCTGGCATGCATAATTCCACAGCCCCATTTTGGAGACTTTTGTCTACATTCCCTTCCAGATTCTACAATATGGGAAGATACTCTCCCAAAGGAAAGCATCCTCCCTACCTCTGTTCAGAGGAGCATTGAAGAGGAGTCAGCACCTCCGGCAGCAATCTTTAGAGAGATTTGGAAGAGAAAATAAATTGAAATGAATTGGATGAGAGAGAACCCCGTCCTTTGCACTATGACTAAAAGTCTTATCTCTTGCCAAAAAAAAAAAAAAGATGCCAAAATATGAGTCATACTAGCAAGGAGAGTGGGATGTTAATGGCATAGAACAGCATGTAACAGAGGTCCTCTGAACTCTGGCTAAAAATTCAGGCAAACAAGTGTGTTGAAAGCTTGTTGCCCCAGATTTTCTTGGGCCAAGCATTGTGGAAGCAAACATTTAAACATTTGGGAGATGCAGTGATGGGTTTGTACAGCTGAGCCTATTGGAAAGTTTCTCCGCAAGCAGATGAAGATGTGTAGTTGGAACATAAACGTAGATTAGGATGAATGTTAACATTTCTAAACTTCCCATTGGATTTGCATACTTCTTTCCTCAATAAGAAAGAGAATGACACAGGGTAAATAAGTCACTAGCATGGAGCAGCAGGATGGTTTGCTTTTAAAGCTCTGGAGATCCTGCCTGCAGAGCTATATAACCAGGTCATGGACAGAGACAGGAGTGAGAAAGGACTTGCATTTCATTTTGCATATTGGCTTCTGCTGACCATTTGGGTCTCAGATGCTAGGAAAATATAAAATTTATACAACTGTCTGTGGAAACACACCCCACTGTGTCTGGTTCTAAAAGTCTGGAGTAGGGAGGAAAGGGCTTGAGAATTTGGATTTCCAAATCTTCCCAGGATATGTGGGAGTTGATGGTTCAGGGAATCGACCTCAGAGAGCCACTGCTGAGAGAATACCTTAGAAATTATACTGCTAATTTATGAGTATTTTATATTTATCTATACAACAATTTGCATCCAATCCTGGGACCTTATTCCCATGTAACATTTTTTTGGTAGATGTTTAGATGTCTAGCATGTTAAGTTAATTTGGGATTTGAAGTCAATGCTCACTACCTTTGAATAGTCCTTATGTGCCTCATGTGACAAGAACTTTTGGTTTTAGACACAAAGCAGCATCTAAATGAAAAATAGGACCATAAGGGAAATGTCAAACCCAAAATACAGAAAGCAGAACAGGTCAATGGAGAGACTGGGAAGATGGGAAAATACTAGTTTGTGGATGAAATGTTCATGTTTCAGATAGAAGACAGACCTGCCTTGAGAAAAAAACAGGAGGGTTTGTTTATTTATTTACTAATTTCATGATTATTAACATCCACAAGGTGCATGAGGTTGTGCTGAGTTGCATATCTGAAGGAATTTCCTAGTTGGGAGGCTTGTGATTGCAGGATATGTGCCAGTGGAGATGAAGTTCAGCTTTTCTGAATACTTAAGTTTGGAACTTGCTTGTAATTTCCTGGCCAGCCAGTATTGGTTCCAGGTAGATTCTCCTTAGATGCTGGAGGATGTATTTTAAGCCCTCTCAGGTTCATTTCTTCTTCGTGTAAAGCAAATATATCCAGAAAAATTAGAGTTTCATGGGAAACTATCTACAGTTTACTCTGACCTATTATCCCATTTGGAGTCTATAAAAGTGATTTCACAACTTTGAATGCTGACAGGCATAAGCAAGAACGTTCTTGAAAGTTTTTCTTTTAGATTGATTTTATTTTATGTGTATGAGTGTTTCATGTACATGAATGTAAGTGCCTTCTGTGTGTAACTGGTACCCTCGGGCCAGATGAGTGAGTTGACATCCCCGTAACTGGAATTAGGGACGGTTGTGAGCCCCCATGTGGGTGCTAGGAACAAAAACCAGGTCCCCTATAAGAGCAATGGTTGCTCTCAACCACTGAGCAATCTTTCTGGCCCCAGTAAAACAACCCTTGTCTATAGACTCCTAAATTGTGTTCCTTGGAAGTTCATTAACTTCCTTCCCCCATTGAGGATACAGTTAGTTTTGTTTCTAGAGTACCATAGACAGTTCTGATGCTAGCCATCTGAGTTAAAGTAGACTCCACAGGTTAAAGGCACTCACACATCAAAACTGGCATTAACTACATAAGCCACATACAAATGTGACAATCCAGCACACATGCAATTCTTATGGGCTACTACTCTTAATTTCTAGGCATATAACATGAATTTACAGATAACTTTTGCTGGAAATGCCGAGTCTTCATTTGGCTATGCAAATGTATAATGGGTAACTAAAACTAAAATCAAAACATGAAATTTCTGCCTCTGTTTTGCACTTGCCTCCTTTGCTCTGAGTCATTTCCCTTGACTGTCAAGCACAATAGATCTGATAATAGAATATCTTGTGACAAGAGTAGGACCTACCTCACAGGCAGCAGTGGTTTGCTAATCAAGAGGGATAAGAACACAACTGTTGATCTCAATGATAGAGATCAGCAGGACCAAGATGAATTATGCATACGTTTGCCCAGTGCTATGTCTGTTTCCTCCCTATAATGTCTATGATGTCAGTGCCTCCAAACTCAGGGTGAAGGCCATCTGTCCTCTTGTTTTCCTGGTATTATAACTCTACTAACTGAAGTCCCTTTCCTGTTTTTGTACATTGGTATTTTCATTTTTTATTTGGTTGAGTGATTGGAGCTGATTTATTGGGGCCTTTAAGGTCAGGCCTCTGGACTAAGACTCTAGTAATAGGAAGGCCCATTTAAGGGTCAGCCCCTCTGTGTACAGGAAATACTGTTGTCTCTTTAAAAGAATGTTAATATGACTTAAAAGTTATTTGTTACTGTTTTTGCTAAAGGACTTCAGAAAACTAGCAAAAACAATGAGCTACCATTGCTACATTGCACTAATTCTTTAAAAATTATATATTAAATTATTTACTCAGATGCATGAGCATGTGCAGGAATGTGTCCAGGCTACCTGTAATGTTGTGGTTCCTATAGAAATATGAATAAATTTCTCAATAAACGCTCCTTTTTTACTTTGGTCAGAGGACCACACTGACCATCGTGAGCATGATGTGTCCCACCCCATACCGCGCCATGCACACACACACAAACACACACACACACACACACACACACATTGCTGATTTGAGAATTACCTCCAGTGTAGCCCTTAGGAGCTGCCGGTAAGAAATCTCTCTTTACTGTTTTCATCCCGACTGTGATTATTGGTTCTGTATGCATCGGAAGGTGAACTTATTACACTCACTCACATTACATCTTCAGGAATTTTCCATTACTTTCTTAGGTTTTCTAATGCACTGGAATGACCCCTAGAGGCACAAATGTCATAAAAAGCATTAGACTTATGACCACTACAAGTCAAATGAAGGGGTACATAGAATGACCATATATAGCTAAGGTTCCCCTTGAACTTGTGATTTCCCTACATGCCCCTGCCCACTACTAGGCTTACAGGCATGTGATACCATACCTGGATTGCATTTTGATATTCTTGATCTATAAACATGTCTATATATTTCTATGATTTTTAATATGTTTGATTACTTAGTTACATAGGGGCATGAAACACATTAGAGCCCCTTTAGGGGGACATTACTTCCCTTTAGTGTATTGATTTTGAGAATTTGCACGACACAGGTGTAACTGCAAAAAGCTGCTCTTTTTAAAAGAAATTTATATCTCATTAATATGTTCAATTAACATGTACTAATAAAAATAAATTTCCATCTATTAAGTACATTCTCATTAATAAAGATGTGTTTCAAAAACAGACACTAGATCACCTTTATCACTTGAAAGATACTCATCTGCATAACAAAATATTATGGTTTAAATATGAATTGCCTCCCACAGGCACACATCTTGAATGGCTGTTCCCTAGCTGTTAGCTTTAAGTTGGGAGGTTCTGGAAACTTCAGGAGTTAGAGCCTGGGAGTAGGGAGTAGTTTTGGCTGGAGGCCTTGTCACTATATCCCATATACATATACCTATATACATCTCTCTCTGTCTCTGTCTCTGTCTCTCTGTCTCTGTCTCTGTCTCTCTGTCTCTCTGTCTCTCTGTCTCTCTGTCTCTCTGTCTCTCTCTCTCTCTCTCTCTCTCTCTCTCTCTCTCTCTCTCTCTCTCACACACACACACACACACACATTCACACACATGAAATGGGGAGACAGACAGAGAGACCAGAGAGACAGAGATAGACAGGCAGAGGATGTATTTACTGTGTAATGTATAATGTATGATTCAAGTGTTAGTATCAGTGATTAAGACTGGCATAAAAGAATCTGTTTGCTTTGGCCGGGATATCAAAGAAAGTGGGACTATTTAGCAAACTGCTACCATTGAAACGGTTTTACCTTGTGAATATTGTAAGTCAAATACATTATGGCATTGTCAAAAGACAAGAACATGTTTGTGTTTGATGCATATTTCTGACCCAGTATGCTCATGAAACAAAGTCACAGAGAAAGAACGTAGCAGAACTTGATCATTTTTTCACCTTTAGTGTTCTGGTTCTTCCATAGACAAACCACTGGGCAATGTATTTGGTGTAGATTCCAATATGTCAGGAATACCAGAAACATAGTTCACTTGCTGAAGAAAAGCTGTGACAGTAATAATAAACAGAGTCCACCCAAGAAGGAAGTGATAACCTTATAAAAAGATAGAGAGGGGATGTGTGGTGAGCTGTGTGGGAAGAGAGTGCCTTTGCAGACCCATGCTGAAGCATCCCTTCCCCCTGCAGGACCAGACACACAGCAGTAGAGTATAGAATAGAGTTTATTCAGGGCATGAGGAGGGGAGTTAAGAGGGTAGTAGAGGCAGAGAAAGGCAGAGAGAGGGAGAAAGAATAGAGAAGTAGAGGCTGGCTATGAATAAGTGTGTGGAAGTGAAGGGATGAGGGGACAGAGTGGAGCAAGGAGGCAAGAGCAAGGGCAAGAGAGCACAGACGGGGCAAGCAGCCCCTTTTATAATGAGTGAGGAATACCTGGCTGTTGCCAGGTAACTGGGGCAGAGCTTAAATAAAATGCTAACACATGGGCACATGGGCTGCAAATGACAAGTCAACAAGGTGAGAGTTGCCCAAGCCTGTTGGAGATCTCATCACACCACTTATGTGTCACATTCCAAACATGGCACTATAGCATTTAACATTTTCCCTACAGAGTTTCAGTATTGTTTTGGTCCAATTACAACTTATGTGCCCTAATTATTCACTTTGTAGCAGAAATGCTTCCTTTACCATCTTGGCTTGGAAGAGTATAACTTAAAGTTTTTTTGTTTTGTTTTGTTTTGTTTTGTTTTGTTTTTTTTTGCTTTGTTTTGTTTTTTAATTCCTACCTTAAAGTTTGGTTAAATTTCCATAGGAGATTTTGAATTGGATTCTATTTATTCCATTTATTTATGCATATTTAATGTGTATCTGTATATATACATATATGATGGGAGAAAGCATGTATGTACCACTGTGCACTTGTGGAAGTCAGAGAACAATTTAAATGAATCCATTCTCTCCTTCTACGACATGGGTTTCAAAGGTTATCAGCCTTGATGGCTAGTACAGTGCCTTTACCTGACAGGCCATCTCTTTGCCATGAACTCGAAGTTTTTAATAGTGGTAAAAATGTTGACTTAAGGGACTCTCAGAGACAGACTAAATGCATTTTTCATTATGAGCTAGCCAAAAGCCTTTGGGCACATGGATCATAAAGTTTTGACTTGAAGATGTAATGTCTCCATAGGATCAGTGTTCCCACTATTTGGAGGAGTTTGGGAGGTTTTAGGAGGTGGTGCTAGATGGATAAAGTAAGTCACTTGGCATGAGTCCCTGGAGATATCTTGTCTCTGGTCCTTCCATTCTGTCTCTCTGTTCCATACTTGCTCTATGGCTATATATATATATATATATATATATATATATATATATATATATATATATATGATGATAATAATAATTCCTCTATCATATGCTTTTCCCATCCAAAGCACATGGAGCAAGCAATCATGCATTGGATTCCCTGGAACCATGGGTCAAAGCAAACCAATTGCTCTGTTCAGTTATTACATCAGGGATTCTGTCCCAGTGATACAATGTCTGGTTAATAGAGAAGATGGCCATACGTTTCCACACATTCATCAAACATCTTCCCTCATTCCTTTTAGAACTTGTCATTTTCAACCTCTAGAAGCCTCAGGCCCCATATCTTTCTGTAGCTCCAAATCCTATGTGAGAATCAACCCTCTGTCACTGTGTGTGGTGAGGAGGAGGCTGGGAATTGAGCTGAGGGCCTCGCAAATGTCAGGGATGGAATCCCTCCCTCCCCTGGTCTATACCTCTAGCCTCCTTTTATGAATCACATATTCATACTGCATTCCCATGAAAACAGATGGAAGTAATAAGTACATGTTCTTCTTGGTAATCTATTACGTAACTTTTCATTCATAATCCAGCCAAAGAACAGAGAACAACGGAGAATAGGGATTTTTCCCCTTCCCTGTTGTTATTTGTAGCAGAAAGCATCTTAGAAATTATCTTGGTGTAACTTTCCATCTTGTGGGTAAGAACTTAGAGTTTTGGTGAGATGAATGAAGTACTCTTTGGCATTGCAGTTGGGTAGAGATGACCTAGGTTTGGCATTTCCACTTCCAGCATCAGAAGCTAGCTTATTTTCCAGAGCCATCCTGCGTCCTGCATGGCCAGGCCTTTGTCACTCTCCCTGCTCATTCCTCAGCACACTTGGATCCCTGAAGAGAAAGTCAACCAAGCACTTATTTTGATCCCAGTGAGTAATCCTGTTTTTCCTGACTGCCACTTCCATTCCCTGTTTGCATCTCCTCCGGCATGCAAGACTGTTCCACTGATAGCTGAGATGTGCTCAATACAACATGGGCAAGAAACTGAAGGATGTTTAAACATTCTCTCTGAAGGCTCAGTAATAGAGTCTGCTGAAACAACAGGGAGAAAAAGGCACTCTGATGTATTTAACTTTAATGTGCATAGGGAAAATCACAGGAGAATGATTACTCAATAGCCCAGTAAAGTTCTGATGCTTCTCTATAGGGAAGAGGGATATGGGGCAATGTAATTTTGAGGTGTGATAGATGATCTGGGGGGAGATGAATGAACCCAGGAGAGAGAAATTGCCTTGTAAATTATTCCCTTTCTAATTTAGAAGAGCCTAGAGAGACAGACATTACCTTGAGACAAAGTCTACTCAGGTGTGGATACATTCTACCTTCCTTCAGGGGAGGAATGGAAAACAATTGTGAATAACTCTTTAGCAAGGCTTAAGATTAAAAGGAGTCATCACAGTAAGGCTCTCCTAGAATCTTTTGATCTTCCAGGGCTTCTGGTGTTAAATAATCAAGATACTAGGGTACTATATTTAATGATGGCATTACTTGTTCTTCAAAGAATAAGTTACTGGATCTGTAGTACATGCTGACAGTTAAAACCAGGGAGTAGCCTATTCTAAGTAACTCCACGTTGTGAAAAACAGTGATTTTTTTTTCAGACTGAATCCTACCCTGAGAGACTTCGTTTTAGCCCCTCTTGATTGCATTTTGAAGATAGAGAATGACTGTCTGCATAGACAAGTAAACAGCACCAGCTGTCTGGCATTACGCCATGTGGGCTAGACTGATAAAAGACTTGTTCCTGTGAGTAAAAAGGGTGCTTGCTAGCCTATAAATTTATTGAAGGTAATCTGGGACTGTGAGAGCATGAGTATATTAAAATTACATCAGAGAAACTAAGTTTAAGAACTTGCTGAATATACTAGATTCAGGGAAGAATGTTACTTGGACCCAAGTAAACAGGAAGAAATCTAAGGCTGTGTTGGCAGTGGCCCCTACCTGCCATCTAACCATCTGGTGTGTGTGTAAAGGGCTCATAGACCGTGAACTCCCTTATTAACTCTGGGGCTTTAGTTAGATCTGATCTTGTTGTTGATATAGTCTGCCCAATGACTGTCTGTCCTCATATTCTCTCATGTGGACCAGCTGTCCATCCATCTGTTTCCTCATCTAGAGTTCACTTTCCTTTGCCTCCACAGTTTTATTCAACCATTCAGCCCCTTTCTCAAATATGTGACCCACAGCAGCAGCTTCGTCCTCACTTCCCTTGGAGTTCATTATCTTCTCTACAAAGCCACTCTCACACCCTTGTTTTCTTCCCAGCTTTTGCTACCACAACTTCTTTAAACAATTTGCCTCTTTAATCCTTTGTAGTAACTCTGTATCTTAGATGCACATACACACACAAACACACGTATACACACTTGCACAATGCCGATATATATATTACATCATACATGGGCAGCATGTGTATATACAAACACATCATATTCTTTTATGACAACCTTAATCACTGATGCTATATAATGTTTGATCTAAGTAACAGTGATTAAGATTGCCATAAAATAATCTGTGTTTTCTTTGGCCAGGGATATCAAAGGAAGTAGGGCTATTTGGAAAATGATGTTGTAGAAACTTCTGTACTTTGTGAATTTACTGTTATTCAATAAATTCTGACACTGAGGAAAGATACAAACACATCTATATTTGTTTCTGATAAGGATTGCTCATGACACAAAGTCACAGAGAATGAACGTGGCAGAACATGATCATTTTTCTCCCTTGATGAGAGCTCCTACCTATAAACCAGCATTTCTTAAACTTGAAAGCATGGGTTTGACGTGAAGAATTGGGACATCTCATCATAGGCCACCTCAAGACCATCTCGAGTAACAGTATTATCAGGGCATTTTGTGATATAGAAGAAATACTCAAATTTAAATGTTGCTATACACAAACATTGAAATGTGGGTTTATTTCTAAAAAATAAGAGGGGAAGTGATTGAAAAAATAAACTCATTTGAAACTCCAAACTTCAGCCAAGTCTGTGCCAATCTCTTAGAAGGTCATGATGATACCATGTCTTCAGGGAAACACACTTAATGCTATTGCTAATTAGGCCAAAACTTTCGTGGAAAAAATAGCTTTCAGCACGATATAATGATCTGATGATATTTAGCTGAGCAAGGTCCACACAATAACACTAGTATTTTTTCAGTTAAAGATGAATATGATGTGATGAAATGACATGGTTAGAATACAATTAAACAAATACTACATTAGTTCTTTACACAAGTGCTCACAATGACCAAGTTGCAACTCTTGACAAGTATGGATGTGTGAATCAGCTTCACAATCAACTCTAACAAAGCACTTGATGTAATCAACTTAAAAGAAAAAAAAAGGTTTCTATTAAGAGATGGTTATAGGCTGTGAGTTATTTTTATTTAGCACTTGAAGTATATCATTCTATATTCTCCCGACCTTCAGTATTTCATTAGTAGTTGCACTGTATTCTCCTTCACAAGTAACTTCAACAATTTTCTCTTACAGCTTTCAATAGTCTGTTTCGTATTCTTTATACTTTTAGTGAGTGAAGAGAGGTTTTTTATGCATGTTTATTTGTGATTCTAAATACTATACTGGGATATCTGTATCCTTCCCTAGATTTTGAAAAAAAATTCACTGTTTTCTACACTGTTAGTCTGAATTTTGGTACCTTCATCAACATTCAAAATCCATACTTTTGCTCTTCCAGTCACACCAGGGGTCTTTAGTGTGGTGTTCTTCAGTTCCTTTTCTTAAATTGCTTTCTGAATGTAATAATTCCTCAATTTTGACATCAAGACCTGATATTCCATCTTTATTTTTCTTTTCTGATATTATTCTATTTGATCCAGTATACCCTTTACTGGTATCTCATCTGCTGAGTTTTTTTTTTTTTAAATTCACACGTTTTCTTTCTTTTTAAATGTTTGTGGGTTTTCTCTTTTAAAAAGTAATTAAGTTTCTTCTTTGACAATTTCAGATACACACAGTGCATATTGCCCACTATCTTAATTTCTTCCCAATTCTATCTACACTGCCTTCCCACAAATCTTTTTCACATGCCTATTTGTTTTGTTTTGTAACCCAATGAATTTAACCAGGGTTATCTGTATGGTCATGGATTTAAAAAATTATCCATTGGAGCCTGGTGGGCTAACCTGTGCATGTAAGCTGAAGGCAACAGACTGTCCCTCACCAAGAATATGTCAATGTCAGTAGTTTATAGTTCAGCAGGAATGGATAGAGCCTCTTAATCCCCTCCCTAATCCCTAACTGATTGTTATGAGAACCAGCTTTGTGCGAGGCCATTGAAAATAGCCACAGCTGCTGAGAATTTTGCAATGGTTGTATCATGCCCAGAGGATAGATTTCACAATCTGCTTCCTGTACTCACCTCTTACATTCTTCCCTCCCACCTATCTGCAGTGTTCCGTTAAAGAAGGTGGAATAAATATCCCAGGGTGTGGGTCCTTGACACTTGTTCTCAGCCACAACTCTGCATTTACTTTTATTCACAGCAAAAGAGACTTTTAATAAGGCTAAAAGTAGTCTTTGCTTATGGGTTTAAACCTAGATATTTAGGAGGTTGTTTGATATGCCAGTCTAGCAAAGTATCAGTAGTTAAGTTTCTCCCTTGGATCTATGATCCCCGCAAAACATCAATTATTGATGAGGCTTACTATACCAGATATAGATTTAATATAGTGACATTGATCACAAGTCACAGTAGAGAGTGACCAAAACAATTGTGTCACTATTGCATAGATGGGTGCAACTTGCTTGGCAGGTTTATTTTGTAGTTCATAGTGTAGCCAGTTGGGTAAGACCATTAATACCCTTTCCCCCTTCAACACCTCCATCATATCTTCCAGCACTTTGAATGTTATTTATTAACGAGGAAATTTCTGACTCAATTCCAACTTGCTTTATATCTTGAGACTGAAGTCTGTAGCTCCTTCAGCAATAAGGTCTTATCATCTAGTTACGGTGAGCAACAAAGAGTAATGACAAGAGATCATATTGTTTATGGGGCCTCTGGGACCTCCCTGACCCACAATTCGTAAGGAGTTGTCCAAAACCTGGCATTGGGGACTTTGTTTTACAAGCAAGTAGAAAGTTTCCCTTCATAGTTCCTCTCTTAGTTCCTGACTCCAGTTTCTGCCTTGACTTCTGTCAGTGATAGACTGTGTCCAAAAGTGAATGATTCTCCCAATTGATTCTGGTCATGCTGTTTAGCACAACAATGGAAACCCAATGAAGCCAGCAACCCTAATTTGTAGATCTCCTATTTCATTTAACCCTCCTCTCTGCTGCTTCATCTCCACACTCCAAAATCCCATTTCTGTTTAATATTTTCTGCTCCCAGTTTTCTTCCTTCCCCTCTATTTTCATTTTTCCTATCATCTTATTCTCACTAATGTTTCCACATTAGCAATAACACAAACTAATCTAAATGTATAATTATAGTAAACAAAATTAAAACAACCTACATAGTAATGATGATGATATACAAAAAAAGGAATAAAAATTATAAAGGGTAACCAATTGAGTCTTGGTATGGTGACTCATGCCTATAATCCTAGCACATGGGAAGATGAGGATTGTTGGGAATTTCAGAGCATCTTGGCCTACATAGAAAGTTTCATGATAATCTTTGCAACAAAGAGGAGAATTCCCATTAAAGAAACAATCAGATAAAACCTCCAAGTAATACGTAGACTAAACAATGTAAATGTAAAACTGTAAATGCCAATAGAATAAACACGATCATAAATAAGGGAAATGGTGATGAAATAGAAAGCATAGAAGTACAGGGACAAAAAATGTGGGATAAAAATGAGAAGAAAGAAAAAAATGAAAGAGGGAGGGAGGAAGGGAGAGAGAGATTCTTCTTGCTTAGAGGAATGGAGTGTTTCTCCTAATTATCCTTGTCTTAGCCTTCTAATCCTGGCATTTTTCAGGTAGGCTACTTTGCAATGCCTTTCCTTTGTTCCTTCCTTCTAAGTCCCTTTTTTTTGTGTTCCCTTGGTGCAGTCCCTGGACCACTTCTGGTTAAGGGCTGTGAGTAGGCATTTGTTCCCATAAGTTCTTTAGCTTCTTATCACACCTTGGATTATCTTTTAATGATGTACAGTTTATATCATTGAGTGTCTCTCTCCTTTTGTGAAAAGATGCATGCACACTTCTGGGCAGCTTTTACAAGGATCAAGCTTTAACTCATTAGTGAAAGTTATGGGCCTTTACATGGTCAAATACATGTGAGTTAACATGCTATATATTAGTATGTAATTTTGTGTGGTATTCCTTTAAGAGAGAAAACAGTCCCATTTAAGTTAATAGTAGGGTTTAAGCACAGGGTGTTTTACATGCTAGACAAGTACCACCTTGGCTATAATCTGAGTCTTCAATTAGTAATATTATGATATTCCATTACTATCTTAATTTTCTTATTTCATGAATGCTATTGATATAATGCTATTGGGGTCATTGCATTTTCTTTTCATGAAAAAAAAAACGTAACCATATCTAAACTTAAAAATAGTAATGGAAATTCAGCATAGTTATTTTTCTCACTTCTAATTCAGTTACTTTTAATAGATTGTCTTTATTCCCTTTTATTGAAAATAGATTTTTTCTCACATAATACACCCTAATTAGTTTCTCCTTCCTCCTCCACTAAGTTCCTCCATGCCTCCTCCTCCATCCAGATCCACTCCCTTCATGTCTCTCATTAAGAAACAAATAGGCCTGTAAGGGATTATAGTATTATATAATAAAATAAGATAAAATGAAAACTAGCACATCGTAGTTTTACAAAACAAACAGAAGGGAAAAAGGTCAAGAGAAGGCCTAAGAAACTCACTTTTTCATGTATGCAGGAATTCCATTAAAAAACACTAAATTGGAAACTATAATATATAAGTAGAGGACCTGGTGCAGACCTGTGCAGGCCCCATGCTGCTTCAGTCTCTGAGTTCATATGAGCTTTCATCATTTTGATTTAGAGGGCCTTGTTCTCCTGGTGTCCTCCATTCCCTCTGGCTCTTACACTTCTTCGGACTCCTCTTCTGTGCAGTTCCTTGAGCTGTTAGGGGAGGCATTTGATGGAGATAACTCATTTAGGGCTGAATGGTCCAAGCTCTCTCTCACTTTCTGTATGATGCTTGACTGTGGGATTTGTATTTGTTCCCATCTGCTGCAAGCCAAAGCTCTTTGATTATGAGATTGCCTGTGTCTTAGGAAAGGTTTGCTCAATACATATATGCACTCACTCTCCCCAAGTCCCTCTCCCTTCCCCTCTCCACATATATATATATATATATATATTCCTGCTCCAAGCAGAAATATAGGTTTTACTTCTAGCATCCAATTCTGCATGGTTAATGAATAGATTTGACCAGATTCTACATTTCTCTACATGTCTCTATATGCTCCTTGTCATACTGAATTTGCATGAAGACATAACATTTTAATCCATTACAAAGTTTATCCTCTGAAAAGAATGAGGAATGAAGTTTCTGATGCCTTTGAGCTACAGTGTTAAGTTAGAAAAAGTGACTGAAGCCCTTCACATGTGAGTCTCACAGGCATTTTCATTGAACATGGTGAACCTTTAAGTTTCAAAGACTATTTGTGATGAAAGGATGCTGTACTGCTGTAAGACTAATGATGTACATCAAAGCCAAGATTTACATTCTGTGAAATAGCTAAGAGGGGAATGAAGACCATCATTACTATAGAAGGTGGTTCTTAAATCCAGAAGTTGCCTCCACTGCAGTTTTAAGTAATGTTATTGATATATCACTAACAATAATCCTTGGTGCCTAGTTCAAAGTGTTTTCTTAAGTAAACAGACACCCTCAAGGAAGGACCAGAAGAAATAGTCTGACATATCTTTTATATTTGCAAACAGTTGTTAGAAATAGTTTTCTCTGGCTAAATATTAGTATTTTAATTTCAAAAGGTTTTAGCCCAACCAAATGATCAGAAAGATGAGTAACATTGAAATTGAGTTGTTTTCATTTACATGATCATGTTTTTGAAGTTGGTTATGTGGTCACAGGAGACAGGGCTCCATATTAGAGCAAATCATCTAGAGGACTGATGGTGTAAGGGTCTCAAAATCACTGAAGGAAGACCCCAGACTCAGATAGTATACAAAGACAAAAAAGATTTATTCTGCAGGAACAACCAGAATTCGTGGGTCAACCTTTCCTTGAAATGGCAACCCCAGACAAAGGCAAGCTGGCCTTCTTAAAGGGATTAAGGGAATTTTCTAAAAGAATTAGGTAATCTAAAATTTCATTGGTATGTGCTAGGAGTTCACAGGTGGTTAGTGGTCTGCAATCCTATGTCAAGAATGTTTAACCATAGGATGAGATAGAGCTGTCCAGCTTAGATGGCCCAGTCTGTGATAAGGTATTTCCCCATTTTTGTGGTTATCCCCAGGCTGTTCTTTGGGAAGGGATTTTATGACCTTGTTTCTGGATTTTATGGTCTGTTCCTGGAGCTGGTGCCTTCTGGCCTAGTTCCTGAGACTTATGTTCTGTTCTTGGAGCTGGAGCCTTATGGCCTTTTAAAAATATGGCCTGGCCCTTAAATGGAGACAAATGGGGTTTATGTCATCCTCTATCCTTTCAATGGTAAAGGTAAATGCTCCCTCTTCTGATAGAATTCCCAAGGTGGAAAACTTTAAATAAAGATTTTAAAGACAAAGGGTAGTGAAACGTGCATCAAAATGACCTTTTATTCATCAAATATCAAAGACTCTGGATGTACTTCTCCCAGAGAAGTCTTTTTACCAATGGTTTTTAAAAGATATTTGCTTTATTTACATTTCAAATGTTATCCCCTTTCCTCATTACCCCTCTGAAAACCCCCTATCCCATCACCCCTTCCCCTGTTTACCAACTCTCCCCCACCCCAACTTCCACTTTTCAGACCTGGCATTCCCCTACACTTTCCTCTCATTGATGTCTGAAAAGGACATCCTTTTAAAAATGGAACCTGGAGCCTTGCTCCACTAGAAGGCTACTTCACTTTTCATTAATAATTTATTTTTCATTCATGTCACATCCTAATCACAGCCCCCTCTCTCCTCTCCTCCCAAGTCCTACCCTTACAAATCTCACTCCCTAATTACTCCCTCCCCTTCTTCGTAGAGAAGGTGAAGACCCCCTAGGGTACCACCTCACCCTGGGACATCAAGTCGCAGGAGAACTAAGCATCTCTCTTCCTGACTGAGGCCCAATCAGCCAGTCCAGGAAATGGAAGTGGCTCTAATGGCAGGCAACAGGGTCAGAGATAGCTCCTGCTCCAATTGTTAGGGGACCCATACTCTCCCGCCCCTACATCACGTTGTTTTGCCTTTCTCTTCCAGATTTTTAATGAGAGTAGAGTTATTCAATATTTTACAAGAAGTAAAATACTTTGTTTAATGAAGGTTTCAGGGTTTTGCACTATAACAAGACATAGATTATCTACACATAGAAAGGAAGATGCAAGAAGTAATATTATGCTGGTTTTTTAAAGGGTTTAATAAGTAATATCAATCAATTCTGGTGTGTTACTCAATTTAGCGTGCTGTCCTTTTTAATTTAATCTTCCACGTGGTTTCCGAGAAAAATATAATTTAGCTTGTCCTTGTACTTGGGAGAGATAAGATGGACTGATTGGCAGAGACTTCCAAGTAATAAATGGTTGCTAAGTAATTTCATTACAAGTAATGAAAAAGGGAAGAAAATGTTCAAAGGAGACCATCATAGAAATTAAAATTACAGGTATGTTTAAAATTAAATAGATTCTAGTGAATTGCTTTAATCTTTTTCAATTTTATGGGTAAGCCAATCACTATGAGTCACTAAGGAAATTGAGACCACAGGGTACATATAGATAAAATGTAGCCATACATAACTCCAGCTGCTAGTGAGGATACACTAGTTGAAAGAATATCAGCATTTCTACTGTACATATATAAAGGCCCTTTGCAAATTACTAAGCACAATGGGGTACCAGTGCATACAGATTAGAATGTTCAAATAAAACATCTGGACTGCAGATATGACTCAGTAGTAAAGCAGTTTTCTAGTATGTACAAGTCTATGGTTCTAGTTCCAACACTATAAATAAATAAGCACAGAAAAGTAAAATGCATGAATATATATATTTCAGAATGGCAATTTATTGTATATGTATATATAATTGTTAAGTTTAATAAACAGGTATAACAATGAGTATTCTCATGCGCCATCCGTGGGAGTATACATTATAAAATTAATCTGGATAATATTTGAGAGTAAACAGGCAGCAGAGAAGGCTCAGTGGCTAAGAGCACTGACTGCTCTTCCAGAGGTCCTGAGTTCAATTCCCAGCAACCACATAGTGGCTCATAATCATCTGTAATGGGATCTAATGCCTTCTTCTCCTAGTGTGTCTGAAGAGAGCAATGGTGAATACATACAATATTTGAGAGTCAAGCTGAAAATGTATACAGCCTTTAAGAGAGCAATTGCATCTCTGGATCTTTGTCCCACAGAAATATGTGCTTACCTGTAACCAGGAAATATGCCACAGCACTGTTACTCAGCCTTCCCAACAGGAACAGTTCAATAGTTAGAGTGATAAACAACTGACAAGAGATATGATCACATATGATTCACCTAGAGAATGGATGAAGTCCGCCTCCATAGAACATCGATGCATATTAAATAGAAATGGAAGACTGAGCTAAACAAGTTAGGCTCTATAATACATTATCTGAATGATATAAATTTCAAATACAGGCCCCATGAAGTAATTGTTATTCACCATGAACAACAAGATCCTCGGTTTAGGCAGGAGCTGGCTTAGGGTTATAATCAGAAAGACACAGATGAAGGATTTCTAGGGGGTTATCATCATTCTATCATCATAACATGAAGGTAAGACACAATGCTGTTTTCCCACAATCTGTTAAATTAGATAGCTATTCAGCATGACTGTGTGCTTCATCACAAGATGATACATTAATGAACTAGATCTTAGTAGTGCTATTTCAGAAATATGAATTTATAGCACAAATGGGCACCTATAGCATTCTTGGATATATTACTTCTTTTCCCTCATTCCTCTGGAAACACACACACACACACACACACACACACAAGAAAACAAAAAAGAAAACAAAATACCTTAAAAGCAACATAAGGAACGAAGGGTTTGTTTTGACTCATAATTTAAAGGATACAGTCTCTTGCAGCAGGGAAGTTGTCCTGATGGGAAGAGTGGGGCAGCTGGTTGCATTGTGCCCATTGTCAGGAAGCAGAGAGAAAAGAAGGCTAGCATTCGGCTGTTTTGTTCCCTTTGATTCAGTCTGAGACCCCAGTCCATAGGATGGTGTCAGACACATTCAGGGTAGGGTCTTCCCTCCTCAATTAAACCTCTCTGGAAACACCTACACAGACATACCTAGAGGTGTTTTTCTAGGTGACTCTAAATCCTATCATGTTGGCTACGGAGATGAGCCATTATACTGGGCCTCTGCTACAGATGTTCCATTATTTAGCCCACGTGAGCTAAAAGAGAGCAACAACAACAATACCAACAACGACCACAATGATAACGATGACAATGATGATGAAGACAACAACAACGACTACTAAGATGATGAAGAAGACAATGTTGACAATCAACTACCAGAGTTATGCCCCATTTATTCAGTTAGTTATCAACATGGAGTAGTTCAAGATGAAGGAAAAGTATGTGACTCAAGACAGCACAGGGCTAGAAATGGTCACAGAAGCCTCTAACATCTGGAGAAACTGTATTTGCTAATGACTTCCTTTCTCAGGTTTGAAATATGTCCTCAAGCCTGGTGAAAAATTGCTTGACTTTTATTTCTCATCCTTTATGCTTTTCCCTACATTGCCTGTAAGATGTTTCAATTAATTTTCTTAAGCTACTGACCAAGCACTTATAACATTTGTTATTTGGAAGAATATGAAGAAATCAAATGCAATCATTTTGAAAGCCTCTGACTAAGTGTTGGAGCCTACGGGGTAAACACAAAAATCAAACTTGAGAACTTCTGACCTTCCTCTAGCTGATGTATGTTGAAAGCAATTACATGAATTTGTATTCCTGACCTGGCAAAACGAAAAAAGAAAACAAAACCATTTGGTCCAGACTAAATTTCCTACCAACAATATCTGAACGGAGACATTTTTGACAGCTCTCTACTACTGAAATATACAACCATATATGTGACAAAATATTTATTGGCAAAGGTCACTTGCGTTAATGAATTTAGAACTGGAATCCTGAACAAGAGAGTAGGCCCTTATACATAACATGTTTATGCATCAACCAATATAAGTGCCTAACAGAATATAGCATTAAACAAATTACCATTCACTAAAATGTTATGGGGAAAAACAAAGAAGGGTAAATTAGAACGCAGATCCTTTAATTAAATCAAGCAAACCTTACTTTTACTATTACAGATAGACAATAGTGGGCAATCTGGAAATGTTGACTAGATTCCTATTGTCATTAAGTCTGTGAATACTGAAATAAAATTCTCTCTATTAGAATATATGATAATAAAGTGCATTTTTAAACTATGTTCTGGAGCTTAGAGAGCAACTTCAAATTGTTTCAGAAATGTAGACCAACTATCCCCATGAAATACATGGATCAGCTCTAGTTGTTAAAAGACCAGAGCTTTAAATTAGTTCTACTATCAAAGGTGAAGTGAGAAAGAAGTAATCATTTGTTCTTAATTGAAAAAAAGAACCCTGCAGTTTGATACAGAATGGTATAAAAATATCACTCATCATAAGATTTGGTTGTATGCTGGAAATCATTTACAGATATATGTCCGCTTGTCGCCAGTTTAAAAAAAATATTTAAACAAAAGGCATATTAAGAAGAATAAATGTCTATTGTTTGAATAGTGCCTTCACTCTCTCACTCTAGTGCTCTTTGCATGCCATTTGTATTGTCTATGAGACATTGTCTGACTCTTTTCTACATTTAAATGTTGGCTTCTGAAGTCCTTGTCTACAACATCTTACGCAATGAGTCATTAACCCCCTTTTTTCAATGACAGGACTTGACAGAAGGTAGGCAGGTAAGAGATTTAATCACATTAGTACATAGATTTCCATCTTAAACATTTGAGGGGTTTGTGAAAGACAATTATTACATTAGCAAATACTGAAAGAAGCTCCTATTTAGGAACTCAGTTTAGTGAGTTCAAGCATAGCTAGAACTAGTTTAAAATAACCATGACACAAAAGACATATTTGAAAGACAGAAAAATCAATCTTAACCGTTATTTACAGGATAGAGGGAGAGAAATGAATCCCTCAAGTTGGCCTCAGACACTATGGGATATGTCCTCCTTCATCACCCACACACTAAATAAATAACATAATATAAATAATATAAATAAATAAATTATATATGTAATTGTATGTACTCTTTAGTCATATTGAACATAGAGGCAAAGAATACATACAGAAAGAGAGGACAGCAATTGTGAAGGTAGTTAATGACATATCTGAATTCTTAAGACTATTGACTGGACTTAGGAATATAGAAATGACCTATGATCTTCTTGGTCTAAACAATTTTGATCCTAAGAAAAGACTCAAACTATATTGTGAAGTGTGACAAGTGAGAAAACAGACATTATTGAGCATTCATTTTTAAAATAGGGGAGAGGATAAAGAGAGGAAAAATGGGCATCAAGTTGATTGAAAACATAGACGAGCAGAGGAATGGCAGTTGAACAGAGCATAAGGAAGTTTAAATACTAGTAGAAAGGGGACTGGTATTCAGAAGTTAGGGCTCAGAAGAGAAGAAAGTTTCTTATAAATATTTGGTTTGTAAACATTTTAACTTTTTTTGAAATTAAAGAAGAAATGATCTGGCGAGTTTGTAGCAGAGAGAGTAGGCCTCAGGTGTGATTGAGGGAGGACTCTGGTTCTCTTTCTTCATCATTCTGTCGCCACCACCCCTTCTCCAAGAATGAGCATCCCTCTCAAACATATTTTCTTCTTGTTGGCAAAATAGTCATTGACACCCCAGGCTGTGCATACACATACAGGTAAATGTCACCATTAAAATAAAAACAGTGCTTGACTAAAGAGTAACATTGGATGGATGGTTATGAGATGTGAAACAAAGGATTTTTCTTATTCATAAACCCTTTTGTATTCTTTTCCTTCTTACAATGTAAACTCTTTGATTCAATAATCCTTAAGCAATGGCTGAGAGGCTAAGGGTGCATACTGCACTTGCAGAGGACCTGCATTCATTTCTCAGCACTCCTACTGAGGAGCTTACCACTGCCTGCAACTCCAGCTCCAGAGTTATCAGGCTCCCTTTTGTCTCCTTAGACATGCATACGTGTGCATACATGTACAGAGACATACATCTAGACACATAGTTACAAATAAAAAAAATAATCTCTAAAAGGGTAATTCTTACATGAAAAATAGGTATTGTAGAGAGTATGAAAATTAATTGCTCAACAATTAATGAGAATTAGGTGAGATTTTCAATAATTAGGTGAGATTTTTCACCTAAAATTCTCTTCTAGAAGAGTAGGAGGGAACCCTTCCATGGGGAGTAAAGATACACATGGCACACCCAGCCCAGCTCCGAGGACAGACCTGATGGTGTTATCCAGGGAACAAAGAAACAACAGATTGACAGCTACACAGAAAAGCTGGAATAAGGTGAACTGGGATCCCTTGTGGAGAAATCACAGCACTCTCAAAAGCATGGGGTGTTTATTATATACAGTTGAACAGGAACAGTCTCTGTAGGGGAGCAGACTTCAGGACATGAGTACCCGGGCAGAGAAAGTTATTGTGGACATTCTTTGTGCACACTGTCAACCTTTTTACTTCCCCCTCCCCAGGAAGACTTTGAAATCCCTCTGAGCCTGAGGCTATGGTGACTATATCCTGAGTACACAGATGCACTCAGGATGTCACTCAGGCAAGCTTTTCTCCTCTCCCCAGACATGCCCCTTTTTGACATGGCAATTTTCTAGAACACGCTTTTCTTCGTGGGGTTGATGAACAAGGAGGCATCTCACAGAGAGTGAACCAGAATTATCTGTTGAGTCCACCTATATTATAGTCCCATCTGTATTTAAAATAGAGCAGACATATTCCACTGAGTAATGTTGAACCATATAAGAGCTGGGTATGGATTTAGATCTCATAACCAGCCTCCTGAGACCGCTTAACAATTAGTTGCACAGCCTTACATTGAGTTTCATCAACCAGAGAAAAACATGGTTTAACTGTTGGACATTGTTAATTATGTTTTTCTGAGGAGTGGTACTTGTTCTGATTGTTTTATCTCTAGTTATAATCTTGTAACCTCATAGACACTGTGGCTTGTATCACTTCTTAAGATTTATATGCTACAAACAATTAATGACCATTTTGCTCTTACATCCCTACTCCATCATTACTCTCATAGTTCCTGCCAGTCAGTATATTTTTATATGAGATGCTGCCATTTTACATAAGCTATTACTACATACTAAGTCAAGGTGCTATTCTGACATGGGAAAAATAAATTTATAGAATATATATCACTGTTCAAACAAATCTAAATTTTAAAGCAATAGGAAATTTTATTATTTGACCAGTGCCTGCATTATACATCTTAATAGGGTTTCACTTTACTTTTATTGGCCTCTTCCACTTAATGAGTATTTTAGTAGAGCATACGGTAACCATGGTTACTGAAATAAAACTCCTTTCATGTGTGAAGGCAGAGGCTGAACATGTTTGAAGTGTTACTCATACCTCTACATCTTAAGAGCATTTAACAAATTGGACTTGTCTTCACTGTTCTGCTTCGAATGGCTTTTGTCATTATTTGAAAGGCATGTACTTCTTCATCTGAAGTACCTGCTGCTTCAATACTTGTAAACTGCCTTGATATCATACTTAGAAGAAATTCTCCTGCCCTACTGCTTGATGTTTCCTCCCCATGAAATTCATTTTCAAGTAAATAGCCTAAGAAGTGGTTTTATGAGCATTAAACAAGTAATTCTTCAGTACATTAATTTTTAAAGCATCCAATGGCAGTGAGTACAAAGAAAGAACAAATTTCAAGGCTGGCATTTTCTAGTCTGGGGACAAGAAGGCATTTATCTGAACAGTCTCTAAAGCAGGCAACTGGACAGTCTTTAATAAAACCATAAAAAGCAAATATAATAACTCTTGAATGTAAGTACATTATGCAAAAGACATAAATTTTTCACTTAGAATACAACAGCTTCATAAAGATTTTATCATCTCAATTAAGCCACCCAGCTAAGTGCCAGAGTCCCAAACCTGAGTCTAAAATTCTCCCTGTTGCAACACTTGTTACTTGCTTTTAAAAATAATTACCAATTAGCATCTTTGTTACTTTTTAAGGCACTGAGACAGTCTTTTAAAGGCTTCTCATAGAATGAGTTCACATGTTATCTCCCATGACTCAGTAAGTATTTGCACAGGACTTTTTTCTTTCTTGTGAAATATAGGTGGAAACCAGAAGAATGGTGGCTGCTGTTAACCTCAATTTTACCTGATCTATCATCTATCAATCTAACAAACAAGTAAATGTGTCTGCATGTAATTTTTATACAGGTGGCATATCTAAGAATCAAGATGATGTCCTTATCAAGTGATGATTATTAGTATAGTAGCAGAATTTGTCTTATTATAATCATTTCTCCTTAAGATGTCAAGGCAACATGCAATGGTGATGTTCCACAGTTAATCTAGCAAACTGTGGTCTAACTTCCATCTCCTGCTTATGAAAGAGATGATAGTTCCAACTTCACTAGGTTTCATGAGATTTTGGGGGAAACAAAACAGGCCAAGAGTCACTGTAAGCAGAAATGTCCTTTACCAATGTGTGTTATTGCAGTTGTGGCTAAATTTAGAGATACTTCTCTCTATTTTGTTGTTTTTGAGCCACACATAACTGAATCATGAATCTAGATGCAGAAGCTCTTGCTCGAGAGTTCCCAATTGACTTTCCATGAAATCACTTCAAGTACTAAGCTATTGACATACGATCCTAAAAGAAAAAGTGAGTGCATACCATGATTCACCTTTTGAGTCTGGGTTAACTCACTTAGTATGATATTCTCTAGCTCCATCCATTTGCCTAAGAAAAGGTGAATCATGGTATGCACTCACTAATAAGTGGATATTAACCTAGAAAACTTGAATACCCAAAACATAATCCACACATCAAATGAGGTACAAGAAGAAAGGAGGAGTGGCCCCTGGTTCTGGAAAGACTCAGTGAAACAGTATTCAGCAAAACCAGAACGGGGAAGTGGGAAGGGGTGGGTGGGAGGACAGGGGAAGAGAAGGGGGCTTGCGGGACTTTCGGGGAGTGGGGGGGCTAGAAAAGGGGAAATCATTTGAAATGTAAATAAATTATATCGAATAATAAAAATAAATAAATAAATAATTAAATAATTAAAAAAAAAAAGAAAAAGTGATCTATTTTAATACTCTTCAAAAAGTCATCAACACATCCACCAATACTAAAAATCTTGTTATTCTTCTCTTTGAGAGGGAAGTGTTTTGGAGAAGGACAATAACTTGTGACAACACTATTGTCTAACTTCAGAGAACATATAAAGAAAAGTCAAAAAAAAAAAAAGCTGGGTGGTGGTGGTGCACACCTGTAATCCCAGCACTCTGGGAGGCAAAGGCAGGCAGATTTCTGAGTTCGAGGCCAGCCTGGTCTACAAAGTGAGTTCCAGGACAGCCAGCACTACACAGAGAAACACTGTCTCGAAAAAAACAAAAGAAAAAAGAAAAAAAAATGGACAAGAAAAGAAAAGTCAAACTCCAAACTCCAAAGGGTGCCAAAAGATATTAAATATAAACAAAACTAATCCTCAACAATTAAAAAAGGCCAGGAGCTGTCAGGACAATATCCATAAAGCAGAATAAGTTTTGAATTGTCCTCAGTCCTTCAGACAATCTATTAGAATCAGAATCTTGTCAGAAGACTAGACCAGTGACAGTTTCAAAGAAAAAAATCTGCTCATCTTTCAACCTGGAACTAGAGCATATGTCACGGAGATTTCTTAACTATTTCAAGGTTGTTAAGTCAGGAGCTGGAATCACAGAGATGCCTTCTTTTCTGTTTGGTTATTTATTTAATCACACAGTTTCAGAAGCATGGGTTATGCCTATTTACTAATATTTGGGGCTGTAATTTAATCCTATTTTATTTATTTTGTTACTCCAATTGTTTCTGTTTTGACCAGTATGACTGATTCAGACTGACTGCTGAAATTGAGGGAATGTCACTGTGCTTTGAAAAAGAAAGAGGCACCTTGAAGGTGTGGTGGCAGTGGGGATGCCAGGAAGGAAAGGGAAATCCCTCAACTGGGAGGAAGGAGACTTCAGTACTCATCTCAATCAACTCTGTGACTTTAAGCCAATCACATAACCTCTAAGGCATTGTAACTTAGTAGTTCTAAACAAGCACTAGATCCAACTACCTGTGCTCAGAGTCAAAGCTCTTTCACTATTACAGTCAGTACCTTGTGATTTGGTGTTCTCCCTTGGAAAGTAGACATAAAAGTAATTACTAGACTGAATTGCTGTGGTGATTATTTGAGCTATGTGACATTATATCCAATCTATATGGTGCTGTGCCCAGTAGATAATGAAGAGAATAAAATGAGTGTGATGTTACCACTTGGGATATTCTGATGTATGAGAGTGGTTTGGGAGAAAAATGGAAAACTCCGTTAAGTAGTCGCTGTTGTCATTTAGCCCCAAGTCAATAACACCCTGCTACCAGTTTTTCCAATAATGCCATTTTCTAGTTCAGTACACCTTGTTCCATTAGTTACTGTGTCTTCTGGACTCCGTGATCTCAGACACTTTTTCAGACTCTCCTTGATCTTAAATATTTTGAGGACAACTGGCCATGTATTATATAGAATGCTCCCTAATTTGGTTTTGTCCCATGCTTTCTCATTTTTTTCTTAGACTTGGAGGTTTTGGAGGAATAAAGCCTCAACAAACTGAAATGCCTTAATCACATCACACAAGGATACATCTGATAGCCACATAATAACTAGAAGAAGGTGCAATTTGCCAGGTTTATCCATGCAAAAGTTACCAGTTTTATCTCACCATACTTTGTTCATTATAGCAAGTCAATAAACTTATTCCATGCTGGGCAAGATGATTAAGCTCCAAGTTTTGAAGCAGGGGGTAATCTAAACATTATATAAAGGTCAATACATGGTTCTATGTCTTATACGTTGGGCTGTGATTTGACTTAAATATGAAAACCTCTCACAAGTTCATGTACTTGGGTGACAGATGGTGGAATTTGGGGGATATGGCTGGCTCATCCTCTGCCTTCACCTGTGTTTTGTTCAGGGGTGGCACTAATCCATTTGGTGGCATTATTCAGATGTGGTGGAAACTTTTGGAGCTGGGTGGTACCTCTTGAAAAGAGTAGGCTCCTGGTGGGCATTCTGAGAGGATGTTTTCTTGTCTCAGCCCCTTGTTATAGCTCTCTATTTCTTGTTTACTGTGAGATAATCTACCTCTGGTACATGTTCCCACTCGCATGATTTTCTGCTTCACCATGGACCCAGAAATGGGGAATCAAGTGGCCATGCATTGAGCCTCCTGACACTATGATCTATAATAAGTAATGTGTACTTAAAATTATTTCTGTCAGAAATCTGCTCACAGCAATGCAGAGGTAAAAAGAAACCTTATGATCAGATATTGTATTTTGTTGTTCAGTTTTGACTAGTGAGGCACATATTAAGGTTGGCTTGCCTATCAGTTTGGCACACCCTATGTTTTCTTTCTTGATTATTTTGTTTTCTAGCACTACAAAGCAATTATAACCTCATTTTGACTCACTGGGTCTTTCTGGCTCCCACTGTAGAAATGGTTATTTCTTTGAGAGTCACTTATGTTTCTAAATGAAAAACAGAAGGTTTTTGACTCATAACCTGAAGAGAACAGACTGGAGTGAAAAATGAGTTTAAGTTTTGACTTCCTGAGCATAAATAGAACTCTGTCCTGTTTACTAGGCATAGTGTTCCTCATTATAATATAAGAACAAGTAGAAAAAAATCCTACTAATGATCTCATTTTCTGTCACTATTGCTACAACTCACCATAAGATTAGTGGGTTCAAACTACACGAATGTAATCTTACATTTCTAGATGTCAGAGATCGGAAATAGGTCTTATAGGGATAAAACCAAGGTGTCTGCAGATGTGGACTCCTCTAGAGGCTACAGAAAATATGATCTTCACCATTCCTACCTTTTAAAGACTTGTCACATGGCTTGCTTCCTTGTATCATACATCCCATTTTGGTTTAATTCTCCAAATTCCTTTCTCCCCCCTCCTATTTCCCCCCATGACTGTCTTACCACCTTCTTCTGATGACATAGATTTCTCCTGGTTGAATTAGGCTATCTCTTCATTTTAAGATCATCTTCAAACTTATATTTTTTTGGGTAAGGTAAAGTGTTCACAGATTCCAGACATTCAGCTCGAAACAACTTTTCAAGCTATTATATAGCCTGTCACACAAAGATTAATAAGAATATTATTAGCCCAGCATTTGATTTTCCAAATTATCAGTTTAGGAGAGGAGATGACACTAAAAATAAAGAGAATAAACCCCACCAGACATAAAATTGCATGACAAAATTACTACAAGAGGTTTTCATTGTTAACGTAATGAATAATTACTTTGGAATCTTGGCAAAAATTCACCCCAAATGTATTGCTGTGATGTTGCTTACCACGTTTGGCAGCTCTGCTTTCAGAAGCGTCTGCCAGAATGAACCCGCCCACCTCCTTCACAAGTTCACTTCTGCACTCAGCCCCTCTCTGCTTGAGTTCAAGGTGTTTTTCTTGACTTCTCTAAAAGGATCCCATCTTCCCTGAGATTTTCTCCCTGAATCTAGTTTTTGTTCATTCTTCTAATTTTCCTTTCTACCAAGTTCCTGGGACACTTGCCATGTAAGGATTATGTTCGTTATTCTTTTTAAACTTTGTATTACAACTACTATGTTACTGATTGGGGTATAGACAAATATTTGTTATTTATTAATCTTTTTTTCTAATGGTTTTATTAAAGTCTCCTCTCTTCTGCTGAAAGCATATACTTGAAGATAATAATAGGCACCCTTAGTTAATAATGACAGCAGCCATTTCTATGTTCTCTGTGGGCATTTATTAATATGTATTTTGAGACTTCAAGCATAGAGAACATGGTAGATTACATTTTTAACAACAACAATAATAATCTCTCTTAACTACCCTATTTCTACAGGATAAAGAACATTCTATGCATCATTTTATTGATAATCTTGGCCAATGACAAGCAGACAAAAATGACAAGGAGTAAATTCAGTATGAAGATGCTAAGAAGTCTCTTGTCTTCTTTCCCAGACCACTGGGAGTCTCTAATTCTTGCTTTAAAAAGACTTTGCATATGCAATGATGATTTTGAAACTAAGGCATGTTACAGACCCACCTTAGACACTTCTATGGCCTGATTATAAAGAGTGTCTTGTATACTATAGATTTTGAATGTGCAATTGGGGGTGGCTCCTTGCAGAGGACTCCCAACTTCAAGAATCTGCATTGAGAGTCTCTGTGACTACTAGAATTCACTGAGCCTATGTTGATGCAGGCTAGTAATGCCCAGAAGCTGACATCCTTGAGAGTAATGCTTAACGAATGACTGACAAGATTAGTGTATAATATTAAGTTCTTTTATTCCTTGGGGAAGATAATGAAAACACATTCTAGAATGATTTTCAGAGTTTCCTGCTAAGTTGAGTTCCAGCTTGCCCACAAGATCTCTCTCTCTCTCTCTCTCTCTCTCTCTCTCTCTCTCTCTCTCTCTCTCTCTCTCTCTCTCTGTTTTAATGCACTCATCCCTGTTTATCTTCCCTTCCATGTCTCACATCCTTTGTCTGGCATTTTTAATCCAAGAGTTCTGTTGCTAAGACATCTAGGGGATTTGAATATTGTGCTGACTACTCAGGTAACTCCAAAACCAGGAAGTATAGAAACTGAGCAGAAATTGGAAGGGACTAATCTTAGGATAGCAGTGAAGTCCTTTGAGGTCCTTCATCCCCAAGGGTTCATAACCTCAAACTCCAGTTCCACCAGCTATTCAGCAAGTGGCTCCCCTGGAGGTCTTCTGTACAGAAATCCACATACCATGTTAGTTAGGGACTCTGTGATAGCCAAAGAGGACCACAATAATCACTTTAGGTAAAGAGGTATTCCTTCTCTCTTCCTCTGTACTTGTTCTCTACTACTCTCTCATTGCTTCTGCAAGCGTAATGGCAGTAAGTCATACTTCAGAACCCATCAAGTTCTTCCTCATCAGTAGAAAGGATTGTCCTATATTAAATTTGTCTGTGTGGGAGTTTCCCTATAAATAACACCTGAAGTTGAAAATTTAACTTTAGATGGGCAGTGATGGCACACGCCTGTAATCCCAGCACTTGGGAGGCAGAGGCAGGTGGATTTCTGAGTTTGAGGCCAGCCTGAGTCTACAGAGTGAGTTTCAGGACAGCCAAGGCTATACAGAGAAACCCTGTCTCAAAAAAAACCAAAACCAAATAAAAAAGAAAGAAAGAATGAAAGAAAGAAAGAAAGAAAGAAAGAAAGAAAGAAAGAAAGAAAGAAAGAAAGAAAAGAACATGTAACTTTGCCCATGAGAGTCTTCAAAGATATCTATTAAGCAAGACACTGTTCCAGGGGAGAAGATATTAAGGGAAAAGGAATAATAAACCCTGTCATATTAATAGTCTTTCTCTTCCTCTCTCCCTCTCCCTCTCCCTCCTTCTCTCTCTCTCTCTCTCTCTCTCTCTCTCTCTCTCTCTCTCTCTCTCTCTCTCTCTCTCTCTGAAACTGGCTACAGGAGTGAATTCAGAAATGAATGCAATTCAGGCACTTGTTTTCAATTCATTTTAAAAAATGAATGTCTGTCTGAAGGATAGCTACTGATATTAAAGCATAAATGCAGCTGTTCTCTCAGCATCTGCCACCACAGAGTATAAGTCCCAGTGCTTGTCTGTGACGTGGGACTTTCATTACACTGAATGTTCCTCTGACAAAATCGACAAGCTAAGGAAGGCTGTTTTTCAGAGAGACACAGTTAGCCGGTAACCACAGTGTCCTCCATACTTTATTGCTGAGTTATTTCAGCTCTTAGAAGTCAAGAATAAAATACCCTTGGAGCAGCAAGAGGAGACAGAGCCTATGTAGCTGTTCAGAGTTCCTAACCCTATGTAAGCAGACTAAGCTAGAGACCTTTGAATTATAGGGTTTAGTTGCTGTAACTATCTCTCTATCCCTAGGAGAGAGGTATAATGTAAGGATTGAAGAGGATAGAAGTGTCCATCAACCACTAAAACGTGAGGGTTTCATAGAGGTCTTACCACAACATAAAGCTTCTTTTCTTCAGCAATGAAAAGAAAAAAGTGAGAAAATGCTTCCAAATGGTACAGTCCCATTGGTATACAACATAAACTATTACAGCGGCCATGGACCTCAGAATGATCTCATCTAGTTCATATATTTTACAGATCCAGAAGTGTATCCTTCTGATGCTCAGACTATCAAGTTACTTATCCACCACAGAGTCACTTCATAGAAAACATATTCTCGGAGTTATAGCCTTATGATCATGGCCCTTGTAACGTGAGAAAAGATGAGGGCAATGACATTGGTGTAGATGAATCTTGTATGCGACCAGACTACATGGACAGTTCATTCCCTAAGGATAAGAAAATTTACAGGGCTTTATTGATCATATTCTGTAAAAATCTTTTCAAGACTGAAAGGAAGAAGAGAGTAGAGGCTGTTAAGAAATGCCTTATTGTTTTACCTTCTGGATATTTGGAGGTTGGACAGAGGTAATTGTCAGAAACCCTGAGAGAAGCAGAAATGGAAAGATTTGTGTTAAGGATTGTCTTAATTACTGAATATATATGGATGCACCCATTTACAACCATTTCCTTATCTGTTTCCCTATAGCAACTCTAATAAGTTGCCCTGGAAATATTGTGCATGCTATACTTAACTAAAGTTAAAGTAAAATCCCAAAAGTTGGAGTGAAGAGATGGCTTATTGTTTTCTGTGCAAGCATAAGAACCTGAAGTATGTAGTATGTGTGTTTGTGTGTGTGTGTGTGTATGTATGTATATATATATATATATATATATATATATATATATATATATATATATATATAAGCTGGACATGGCAGTGTGGGCCTGTGGAGAGGGAGAAGTGTGGATAACAGCAGATTATGGAAGCTTATCAAGTAGCTGCTCTGGCTGAAATGATAAACTTAAGTTTTAGTGAGGAATTACTGGAGGGGCTGGAGAGATAACTCAATGGTTCATAGCACTTGTTGTTCTTGTAGAGGACCTGAGTCCAGTTCCCAGCTTCCACATGGCAGCTCCAGTTTCAGGGGATCCAGCATCTTCCTCTGACCTCTATGAATACTGACCACAAGTATTCATGTGGTACACAAACTTACATGCCAACAAATGAAATAGAAATCCATCTCAAAAATTAAAACAAGATAGAGGGTGATAGAGGAATGTACTTGAAGCTGGCCTCTATCTTCCATATATGCATGCTTCTGATGATTGTGTATATTATATATACACACACACACACACACACACACACACACACACATATATATATATATATATATATATATATATATATATATATATATATATATAATACACACACACACACTAAAAGCTAACAGACATTTTAAAGTCAACAAAGACTCAGGAAAAAGTAAAAATGAAAAAGAAGACTCAAAGACAAAGTGAGGGCTTAACCAGGTGCTGTGTTTTGGAAGAAAACAGGAGTAGTGGAAAATGAGAAAAGTGGTAAAAAATATTTTTAAAGGTAAAGAAAGAAAATAGGAGGAGAGATAAGACTATGGATTTCATTTAATAAAAAGAGTAAGACAATTGTGGACTGATGAGTCCCCATTATGACTAGGATCCTTATTATTAGCTGATAGCTAAAGGATACTGTGTCCTTCTCTCTGAGGCCACCAAACTCTGCCTCTTTTTGGTGCTATCCTTTAGGAGTTCTTATCCTAGAAATAGCTGTTGGATTGGAGATTAAATAGCATATTTCAGGCTTTTAAGACTTTAGAGTATGAGCATTAGTGAATCATGCTCACTTTTGACTATTTCTAGGATGTTGTAAGTATACCTAGAGGCGCATGTGCCATGGAAATAACTAATCTATATGATAAACACCATTTTCAATGTCTTACAAAAATCAGAAACACTGACTATACAAATTTCAGAAAAAGTAGTTTTGACAGGCATAAGTGTTTCCAAGTCAAGTTAGATATTAATTCTCACAGATTCCATTTTTTTTAGATATAGAAAATACATTAAACCCTTCCCCCTGGATTCAATGGTTCGAGAAGCCGACTTTCCAAATCAACCTAATTTTGAGAGAAAACCATCTTTAGAGGTAATGGAGAGCTAGAGTATTTCATATTTGGCTATGGTTCAAGAAAAAAAAGTATAATGGTATTTTAACGTATCATTATTTTTTCCAGTGGGAACTAACCAGAAATCACTGGATAATTGACACACCTCTCAAGTACAGAAGGTATTTCCTATCTAATAAAGGAGAAACTGGAAATTGTGTAACAAATATGAATTTTTAAAGTGCTTATATAAAAGGTATCTGGGAAACAAGGATATTCTTTTGGATCACGTTGTTATCACAAACAAAGTAAGTGCAGGGAAATTCTGAGGAGGCGGGGCATTAATGCATTCTCCATGAGGAGAAAACTCAGTAAGACTGAAAAGTAAGAAATTGCAGACCATCTCTGGTACTATTTCCTGCCATCAGTGTAGCCCAGAAATGATGAGATATCTGAGGAAAAAGCAGTGGCCCTTAGAGAAAACGTGACTTCAGCATCGCCATTACTTGCACACATTATTTCTGTGTCCTGTTTCCACATCACCTGTTCTCATTGTTGGATGCAGGTTGCACTGGTAGGTAGCGTGGATCTCACTATTATTTTCAGTCAGGCAGAGAAAGTTTGTAAAATGTGTCATATCTAACTCTCACATAGAAAAAACCCTTCCAGGTGGAAGTCCTACAAATGGAATGAAAAATAATTTTAAAATTAAAAAAAGTAAAAACCCAAGCTACAAAAGCTAATGTTGTGAAGAAATTAAAGGATGTAAGAGGTCCAACTAGTGGTTTTAAGTGACACAATCTACATTCTGTCTGTCTGCAGTACTTAGTAAAACTTAGGATCTCAAGATAGTATGCAAGGACTGCACCACAGAGCAACACTGCGACTTTGTCTCTTTATCTCTTGAAAACCCACCATGTGTTATGATATCACCAAAAAGTTAATTCAGTCCTAGGAATGGGTGATGATATGATATGTTCAATATTCCAAATAGATATTTAACCCTAAATTCTTAAAATGTATGAGAAGACACCAAGCGTTAGCAGGTACAAGGAAAATCTTGAAAGTTTGAAATATTGAGTGCAATAACAACATCTTAGGGAAAAGGAAAGAAGGAGCTTGCAAATTAAAGAAAACATAAAAATGCATTATTAGTATCATAAAAGAGGACACTATAAACATAGAAAGGACTAGGTTGTTAATTCCTTAAGAAACATTTAGCAGATTAAAAACTAAACACTAACACATGTTGAAAGATTTTAATAACTCTTCAGAAAGGGTAAATTCTCTTATCTCCACATTACCCACTTCTACTTTGATATCTTATGTACATAAGTACATATTTAATAGAGATATCTACATTATACATATTTAAAAATAAGCATGCATTCTCTAAACAAAACTTAGGGATTTCCCTAGTTCTAGAGAATGAGCGTATTCTTTGGATGATTTAGAAAACTATTTCCCATTCCAGACAAGGGGGTGATGGTGATAAGATCACATACTATTAATAATTAGGAATTTGAATGAGTACTGGCATCTCAGTAACAATATCAGCAGTTACAAGAGAGTGAAACAGTGTTTTAACATGATTTCTACCCTGATAACACACCTCACTAAATTGTCAGTGCATTGGGAAAGCATTTCATAACTTTTCTTACTCTATGCGGAAGCCACTGTGGGCTATAGTTTAATAGTAAAGGAATTTGTCAGTCTAACACCCAGAAGCACTAGCACTGGAGCAAGGGGAAGCTATTTTTCTCTGTGGCAGCAGTGCAGCAGGCATGGAAGCAACTCATCCAGAGTAGAGCAGCATCAATCTGAAGACACTGAGAGAGAAGACTGGAGCAGTGGCTCTATGGGTGGGTACTTGTATAGTATTAATGATGTCCCAAGTCCTATCCCCAGTCCACGGAACAAAATAAAACACCAAAACAAATATTGGTAGATGCTTCTAAGAGCAAAGTAAACACTGAGAAGAAGCTGATATGACTGGGTCTCCAGAGAAGAAAATCAAGCAATTGACAAGAGTGTGTACTTAATATAATGTTGGGTACAGGGAAAGCTAGCATCCTGTGAAAAAAGAAGACAATCATTGATAACAAAGAATAAGAAGGTTATAAAAGGAAAAGAGATCATATTTTACTACAAGGCTAACTCATGAATGACAGTTACACAGCCATAAGATAAACAATATTGGTCTAAATGAAATTAAAATATTAGTATTGAGAATAGGAGAGTACATTAACTGCTGATTTTCCACAGTGAGAAGTCAGTCTCTAATTTCTGAAACCAAACATAAAGAAATAGCATTATTGAGTGAAATATGTTATTTGTAGATATGAGATAGTTAAATAAAAATAAATAAATCAGTTACAAAAAGAGAAAGCAATTTTCTCTGAAAGTGAGGAAAGGTCAGAGTTGTATGATTCTGCAGTTTTAAATAAACTTATAAATAAATATGTGCATTATACATATCTTATAACTATGTAAAAATAAAACTGATAAAAATAGAAACCAAATCCTATTCCTTCTGCATTCATAGAAATTCTTTATAAACAAATTAATTCAGTATTTTATTAGTCCTTTGAGAATTCCATACCAAGTGTTTTGATCATATTCACCCTCTACCCAACTCCTTTCCATAACTCCTCCTGGATCCATCTTCAACTCCCTACTCTCTCTTTTTTCCATGTCCATAATTATTATTGTTACACTATACACACATGAAAATATATAAATACAACCTAATGAGTTAGTTCATCTCGTGCTGCTAGTGTACATATGATTTTATGTTTTTAGTGCTGAGTACGTGGTACTGTATAATCAAGTCTCAACCCTGGATGAAACTAATTTTTGCCTCCCTCAGCAGTCATCTGTTGTCTGTCAATCTTCACCTAAGGGTGGACCTTTGTGAGATGAGATTTACTCTGTGCAAGCTCGCATACCAACTTCCATTGTCATTGTTCAGGTTTTATTTAGACCTCCATGTTGTTGAGGAATCATGAGTGTAGCTGTGATTTCTATGAGGCATGGTCCTGCACCAAACCTTCTGGTCTTCTGGCTCTTTCGGTCTTTCTGTTCCTTCTTCAATGATGTTCCTCAAACTGTAGCTGTTGGAGTTATATTTTAGATGTATAACTTAGAGATGTATATCCCATGATCAACTGCTCTATGTATGTTGAACAGCTGTGGCTTCTTTAATGGAGTCTGCTACAAAAAGAAGCCTCTTAGAGACAGACAGACAGACAGACAGACAGACAGACACAGAGGGAGAGGAAGAGGGAGAGAGAATATAAAGTTTGGGTGAGTATAATTAATGTGTCATCAATTATAACTAATAAGGTTATCATTGTAACTCAGGGGTAGAGCACTTGCCTAACACAAGTGACAGCAAGGCTTTTATTTTGTTTAAAGAAAGATTTCCCATTATAGATGATGTTATAGAACTCCGCAGTTTTCTCTCTTGAGAGAAATAAGTAAAATCATTATAGACATTGTTTTTTATAACTTTCATACTTTCATAACATGGAAAATCATAACAGTGTTTTCTAAAATGGTTGAGTGCTCAATAATAAAACCATCCTTTCTTAAACCAAATTAATTGTCAGAATCAAGTCATTTCCATCGGATTTCAAAAAGAGTAGGAAATTAAAAATCGGCAATCTGAGGGCGGCGGCGGCGGCGGCGGCGGCGGCGGCGGTAGCAGGCGGTAGCAGGCGGTAGCAGTGACTGCTCCAGCTGAAGGGCCATCAGCGGTGGAACCAAGGCGACACAGGGTCCAGTTAGGCCCTGCGCCCACGACCACTGACCTTCGCTGACCAGCCGGGCGGCAAGCAACTGCGGTTCTGCGGAGCCTTTCGCTGCACGGAAGCCACTTCAGAACTCGGCTGCCCGCCAGTCAGGAGAGACTCACCGCCATCTTGATCCCGGGCTCCAGAGATCGGTC
Organism: Apodemus sylvaticus; assembly: GCF_947179515.1. NCBI lineage: Eukaryota > Metazoa > Chordata > Mammalia > Rodentia > Muridae > Apodemus > Apodemus sylvaticus. The sequence continues at coordinate 26,955,685 of NC_067495.1, forward strand.
AGACTGAGGTACACAAACATAATCCTAGGCCCAACACCGCAGGGGTCTGAGCCAGACGGGCGTTGGCCTGCACCCAGGCCCTGGGCTGTTCGAGTGGCCATTGGGGTGCCAACCCAGCCAGGAGTTTTTTTTTTTTTTTTTTGCCCCGGCCGGTGCACGCGCCGCCATTTTGCCTACAGGAGCCAGAGTGCTCGGGAGGGCAGAGACTGCTAACAAGCGTAGCCTGAGGCTAACAAAACGGGGGTCTAGGCCCCAAAAGGCACAGGACTGACCCCAAGAACTGGGCGGCTTGGTGGGCCATCTGTGTGGCAACCCGCCCAGGAGGTTATTAGCACAACAGACTCTCCCGGTGCTTTCGGGGAGCGCGGACGCGCACGCCCGCCATCCGGGTCACCTGGCGGACCCAAATAACAGACATAGCCCTAGGGGAACTTTGCTCGGACCTTGGCCTCCCAGGCGTTTGCCTGGACTCAGGGCCCAGGCGACAAGGCTAACCTAGTGTGCGCCAGCCCGGTTGGGGAAATCGGCTGCCCAGCGGAGTGAGCGGAGCACAGGGGAGGTCACAGCAACATTCACCTTCGGAGCTCCCTGGGGGTGCACACGGGTTCCACCTGGTCCACAGACACAATCTGGGGCAAGGCCTCAGGCAGAAGCCCCCAGCTCAACTCTCTCCGCTTCAGATCAGCCTGGGTGGCCGCCACATCTCCAGGTCCCTCAAGAGGCTAGTGGGGGCTTCCGGGCGGCCAGCTGGGAGAAGTCAGTGTGCTCCAATAAATCCTGCGGGCCCCAGCGGGAGCCTTCAGGTGCCTGCTTCGGGATCTGAACAGCCTGGACAACAGCACCCTGTCTATAGGCAGTGCAGAGTGTAAGCTGTGCACCAGAGGCCAACGGGGAAGGGGCAGCTTGCACTGGTGAGTCCAGCACTGACAAGACCAAGTAACACCAGTGAGAGCTAGATGGCAAAAGGCAAACGCAGAAACGTCACTAACAGAAATCAAGGCAATATGGCAACATCTGAACCAAATTCTCCTCTACCAGCAAGTCCTGGATACCCCATCACACCAGTAAAACAAGATTTGGATTTAAAATCACTGGTCATGATGCTGGTACAGGAATACATGAAGGACATTCAGGAGAAAATGGATCAAAAGTTAGAAGCCCTTGCAAGGGAAACACAAAAATCATTGAAAGAAATCCAGGAGAATACAAAAGCCAACAAGGAGGAAATGCAAAAAACACTTAAAGAAATACAGGAGAACTTTGCTCAACAGGCTGAGGTCATGAAAGACGAAACACAAAAATCTCTTAAAGAAATACAGGAGAACTTTGGTCAACAGGCTGAGCTCATGAAAGAGGAAACACAAAAATCTCTTAAAGAATTACAGGAAAACACAAACATGCAAGGGAAGGAGCTAAGCAAAACCATCCAGGATCTAAAATCAGAAGTAGAAACAACTAAGAAAACTCAAAGGGAGACAACTTTGGAGATAGAAAGCCTTGGGAAGAAATCAGGGGACAGAGATGCAAATATCAACAACAGAATACAAGAGATAGAAGAAAGAATCTCAGATGCTGAAGATTCCATAGAAACCATGGACTCAACAGTTAAAGAAAATGCAAAGTGCAAAAAGCTTGTAACCCAAAATATCCAGGAAATCCAGGACACAATGAGAAGACCAAACCTAAGGATTATAGGCATAGATGAGAGTGAAGATTTACAACTTAAAGGGCCAGCAAATATCTTCAATAAAATTATGGAAGAAAACTTCCCTAACCTAAAGAGAGAGATGCCCATGAATATACAAGAAGCCTACAGAACTCCAAACAGACTGGACCAGAACAGAAATACTTCCCGTCACATAATAATCAAAACACCAAATGTTCTAAACAAAGAAAGAATACTAAAGGCAGTAAGAGAAAAAGGCCAAGTAACATATAAAGGAAGACCTATCAGAATCACAGCAGACTTTTCACCTGAGACTATGAAGGCTAGAAGGTCCTGGGCAGATCTCATGCAGACTCTAAGAGAACACAAATGCCAACCAAAACTACTATATCCAGCAAAACTCTCAATCACCATAGATGGAGAAACTAAGATATTTCACGACAAAACCAAGTTCACCCAATATCTATCCACAAACCCAGCCCTAAAAAGGATAATAGGAGGACAACACCAATACAAGGAGGGAAACTCCACCCTGAAAAAAGCAAGATAGTAACCTTTCATCAAACCCAAAAGAAGTTAAGCAATCAAATTTAAAAAATAACGTCAAAAATGATAGGAAGTAACAATCACTATTCCTTAATATCTCTTAACATCAATGGACTCAATGCCCCAATAAAAAGACACAGACTAACTGACTGGATACGTAAACAGGACCCTACATTTTGCTGCTTACAGGAAACACACCTCAGGGTCAAAGACAAACACTACCTTAGAGTAAAAGGCTGGAAGACAATTTTACAAGCAAATGGTCTCAGGAAACAAGCTGGAGTAGCCATTTTAATATCAGATAAAATTGACTTTCAACCCAAAGTCATCAAAAGAGACTCTGAGGGACACTTCTTGCTGGTCAAAGGAAAAATACAACAAGAAGAACTCTCAATCCTGAACATCTATGCTCCAAATGCAAGGGCACCCGCTTTCATAAAAGAAACTTTATTAAAACTCAAAGCACACATTGCACCTAACACAATAATTGTGGGTGACTTCAACACTGCACTTTCCTCAATGGACCGATCAGGAAAACAGAAACTAAACAAGGACACAATGAAACTAATTGAAGCTTTGGACCAATTAGATTTAACTGATATATATAGAACATTCTATCCTAAAACAAAAGAATATACCTTTTTTTCAGCACCTCATGGTACCTTCTCCAAAATCGACCATATAATTGGTCACAAGACAGACCTCAACAAATATAAAAAGATAGAACTAATCCCATGCCTCCTATCTGATCACTATGGAATAAAAGTGGTCTTCAATAGCAACAGAAACAACAGAAAACCCACATACACGTGGAAATTGAACAATACTCTACTCAATGACACCTTGGTCAAGGAAGAAATAAAGAAAGAAATTAAAGACTTTTTAGAACACAATGAAAATGAAAACACAACATACCCAAATCTATGGGACACAATGAAAGCAGTGCTAAGAGGAAAACTCATAGCCCTGAGTGCCTCCAAAAAGAAAATGGAGAGAGCATACATTACCAACTTAATGACACACCTGAAAGCCCTAGAACAAAAAGAAGCTATTTCACCCAGGAGGAGTAGAAGGCAGGAAATCATCAAACTCAGGGCCGAAATCAATCAAGTAGAAACAAAGAGAACCATACAAAAAATCAACAAAACTAGGAGCTGGTTCTTTGAGAAAATCAACAAGATAGATAAACCCTTAGCCAGACTGACCAAAGGGCACAGAGAAAGTATCCAAATTAACAAACTTAGAAATGAAAAGGGAGACATAACAACGGAAACTGAGGAAATCCAAAAAATCATCAGATCCTACTACAAGAGCCTGTACTCAACACAACTGGAGAATCTGGAGGAAATGGACAATTTCCTTGACAGATACCAAATACCAAAATTAAATCAGGACCAACTAGACCATCTAAACAGTCCCATAAAGCCTAAAGAAATAGAAGGAGTCATAGAAAGTCTTCCAACCAAAAAAAGCACAGGACCAGATGGTTTCAGTGCAGAATTCTACCAGACCTTCAAAGAAGAGTTAACACCAATACTCTTCAAACTATTCCACAAAATAGAAACAGAAGGAACACTACCCAATTCCTTCTACGAAGCCACAATTACGCTGATACCAAAGCCACACAAAGATCCAACAAAGAAAGAGAACTTCAGACCAATTTCCCTTATGAACATCGATGCAAAAATACTCAACAAAATTCTTGCCAACCGAATCCAAGAACACATCAAAACGATCATCCACCATGATCAAGTAGGCTTTATCCCGGGAATGCAGGGTTGGTTCAATATACGGAAATCCATCAATACAATCCACTACATAAACAAACTCAAAGAACAAAACCACATGGTCATTTCATTGGATGCTGAAAAAGCATTTGACAAAATTCAGCATCCTTTCATGCTTAAAGTCTTGGAGAGAACAGGAATTCAAGGCCCATACCTAAACATAGTAAAAGCAATATACAGCAAACCGGTAGCCAGCATCAAACTAAACGGAGAGAAACTTGAAGCAATCCCACTGAAATCAGGGACCAGACAAGGCTGCCCCCTTTCTCCTTATCTTTTCAATATTGTACTTGAGGTACTAGCTCGGGCAATTCGACAACATAAGGAGGTCAAAGGGATACAAATTGGAAAGGAGGAAGTCAAACTATCATTATTTGCAGACGACATGATCGTCTACCTAAGTGACCCAAAGAACTCCACTAGAGAGCTCCTACAGCTGATAAACAACTTCAGCAAAGTGGCAGGTTACAAAATCAACTCAAGCAAATCAGTGGCCTTCCTATACTCAAAGGATAAGCAGGCTGAGAAAGAAATTAGGGAAATGACCCCCTTCACAATAGCCACAAACAGTATAAAGTATCTTGGGGTGACTCTTACCAAACATGCGAAAGATCTGTATGGCAAGAACTTCAAGACTCTGAAGAAGGAAATGGAAGAAGACCTCAAAAAATGGGAAAACCTCCCATGCTCATGGATCGGTAGAATCAATATAGTTAAAATGGCCATTTTGCCTAAAGCACTATACAGATTCAATGCAATACCCATCAAAATCCCAACTCAATTCTTCACAGAGTTAGAAAGAGCAATTATCAAATTCATCTGGAACAACAAAAAACCCAGGATAGCTAAAACTATTCTCAGCAACAAAAGAAAATCTGGGGGAATCAGTATCCCTGACCTCAAGCAATACTACAGAGCAATAGTGTTAAAAACTGCATGGTATTGGTACAGTGACAGGCAGGAGGATCAATGGAACAGGATTGAAGATCCAGAAATGAACCCACACACCTATGGCCACTTGATCCTCGACAAAGAGGCTGAAAACATCCAATGGAAAAAAGATAGCCTTTTCAACAAATGGTGCTGGTTCAACTGGAGGTCAGCATGCAGAAGAATGCGAATTGATCCATCCTTGTCTCCTTGTACTAAGCTCAAATCCAAATGGATCAAGGACCTCCACATAAAGCCAGACACTCTGAAGCTAATAGAAAAGAAACTGGGGAAGACCCTTGAGGACATCGGTACAGGGAGAAAGTTTCTGAACAGAACACCAATAGTGTATGCTCTAAGAGCAAGAATTGACAAATGGGACCTCATAAGGTTACAGAGTTTCTGTAAGGCAAAGGACACCATCAAGAGGACAGATCGGCAACCAACAAATTGGGAAAAGATCTTCACCAATCCTACATCAGATAGAGGGCTAATATCCAATATATATAAAGAACTCAAGAAGTTAGACTCCAGAAAACCGAACAACCCTATTAAAAAATGGGGTACAGAGTTAAACAAAGAATTCTCACCTGAAGAACTTCGGATGGCGGAGAAGCATCTTAAAAAATGCTCCACTTCATTAGTCATTAGGGAAATGCAAATCAAAACAACCCTAAGATTTCATCTTACACCAGTCAGAATGGCTAAGATTAAAAATTCAGGAGACAGCAGGTGTTGGAGAGGGTGCGGAGAAAGAGGAACACTCCTCCACTGCTGGTGGGGTTGCAAATTGGTACAACCACTCTGGAAAGCAGTCTGGCGGTTCCTCCGAAAACTGGGCACCTCACTTCCAGAAGATCCTGCTATACCACTCCTGGGCATATACCCAGAGGATTCCCCACCATGTAATAAGGATACATGCTCTACTATGTTCATAGCAGCCCTATTTATAATTGCCAGATGCTGGAAAGAACCCAGGTATCCCTCAACAGAAGAGTGGATACAAAAAATGTGGTATATCTACACAATGGAGTACTATTCAGCCATTAGAAACAATGAATTCATGAAATTCTTAGGCAAATGGATGGAGCTAGAGAACATCATACTAAGTGAGGTAACCCAGACTCAAAAGGTGAATCATGGTATGCACTCACTAATAAGTGGTTATTAACCTAGAAAACTGGAATACCCAAAACATAATCCACACATCAAATGAGATACAAGAAGAAAGCAGGAGTGGTCCCTGGTTCTGGAAAGACTCAGTGAAACAGTATTTGGCAAAACCAGAACGGGGAACTGGGAAGGGGTGGGAGGGAGGACAGGGGAAGAGAAGGGTGCTTACGGGACTTTCGGGGAGTGGGGGGGGGGGCTAGAAAAGGGGAAATCATTTGAAATGTAAATAAATTATATCAAATAAAAAAAAAAGACAAAAAAAAATCGGCAATCTATCCTATATAGTAATGAAAATAAAATAACTTTCTAGTCAGCCATATGTCAATCACAGTTAAGGTTGGTATTGGCAAGAGACATGGAAATGTAAGCAAATAAAATTGAAACAAACAATTATGACAGGATAGCTAAGATACAAGTTGGGCTGTGGGAGCAACCAGAGTATAACTGGCTTCTTGAATGTGCAGAGGCCTTGTGGAAGAAAGGTCCCCCCTGAAATTATATATACCTTCTCTCACGTATAAAAATTCAGCTTGGGCAGCCCTCTTTGGAGCAGCAGGTGTGCCTTTACTAAACACCAACCTTCTGATACTCTAGCCATAGACTCACCAACTTCCAGACTTATAAGTACTAAATTTATATTGTTTATAAATTTTAATGTCCTATTTGTAACTGGAAACTACATAATATAAAATGCAACAATTTAATTACTTTAAGTGTAGAGTTGAATAGTGTTCAACCTATTTATATATTGTCAAAAAGCAGATCTCAAAGGCTTTGTCATCTTGTTAAACTGACACTTGAATAAACTTATATTCTCCTTAGATTTTCTACTTCTGTGTTAGAAAAAATAATCATGTATTTAAAGAGCTATCATCTCCCACTTCAGTCATCCTACTTGGAGGAATTCCGAACCCCACGGCAGACATGTTTTTTAGTCAGAAATGTTGAAGTTTTCCAAAGTGCTGTTGCACTGAGGTAGAATTCTCCACTTTATTCTTTGACTATTAGAACTTCAGGGAAGATATGCAAGGGACTGTATGAATCAGCATCTGGTTTGAAAGAAGATCAATATAGCTTAGTGTTCTCAATAAAATAAAACCAGGGAGCCAATTTAATTATTATGCTTCTGTTGCACTTTCTATCCCCAAAGCTAATTATTTTGCAGTAAGGATCTCCACCTTGATGATAGCCCATGCTATACAAAATTTAGAATTCAATAATGGTGCATCTGACTTAAGGGAGTCAGAGCTTGGCAGACACATTTTGATTATCTAAAAGCTCCGGGAGAGGCATAAGCCCTGAGAAAACAGAGAGAGCCAGGGAACAAGCAAGCAGGTGAGAAAGGAAGAAGGAAAGGCAGATAGAATGAGGGAGGGAAGGGAGGAGTGAGGGAGAATTAGGATGGAAGAATTAAAGAATAACTGTGGATTTTAGAATGTCTTTCAACTCAAATATATTTTGCCATAAATTAAAATTAAAATGTTCATTATGGGCCCAAGTTGCCTTTATTCCAGCCTATTTCAGACTAGATGGGTGTCTGTCTGACAAATGGATTGAAACTACTGGAGCTGTTAGACTGCATTCAGTGGGCTGGCTGCTGTTCCAGTCAGCTTCATCATCACAAAACCTTTTGGCATCATGTCTCTAGAGCCTTTCTATGGGTCATTAAACCTCTGAAGGAAAGAGGAAAGTTAGAGGACAATGCTACCTCTAGCATTTTCTGGTCAAGCCTGGCTTTCACAGGTATTTGTGGAATTCTGTAAAGATTTAGGAAAAGGATGCAAAGGAGGCCTGAGAAGGGAATTGACTCGCAGGAAATGTATTAGGTTAGGACTTGGTCCCAGCATCAAAACCTCTGAGGGCAAAGAGGAAGCAGCCTTCGTAAATGAAAAGCTGAGTATCAAGCCATCACAAAAGGGATACCTTGGGATAATTAATATCTTCCTCTTTATTAGAAATTGTCCCTGGTTTTTGTACTTATTCTCCCAGGTCTTGGGAAACCCTTCAAACCAAGGCAAACCAAGATAATTAGTTGCTATCCCCATAAACTCTGGAGCTCCTGTGATTGTCTATAGATCTTGTTGTTTCTATTGTGTTGTTATTACTGCTATTGCCAGGGATAAAGCCAAGATTTCATACATTGCTCTAGAGGAAGCTATACATATGGCCCCAGAAATGGCTTGAATCATGACTAGGTGTATGTTTGTGCCTCAGATCATCTATTAACTTGATAGAGAGATTTATTTTCACTACTGTCCAAATAAGTACAGGCTTGGATGAGGTGTTCCTCTTCAGCTAAGACCAACTTCTGGAAGGGAACTCAGCTATATGTCATTTACTGTTTTAGCAGTTAAGAAAACAAATACTTCAATTATAAAGGAAGGAACACTGAAAGGTGGCTGATTTATCTGTAAATTATAATCCAGGCACTCACCACTACTGCATGGTAATAGGCATAGATGAGAGTTAGGTCATTCTTTCAAAGTAGTCTTTGTGTTTAGAATCTAATACCTTATTCCCAACTTCTACTCTACCATATAAATGCATGCCTACCATATAAATTGGTACAAAAAATGGCTACCCCTAGTTGCCAAGGCAAATATTAACTTCTATGTGCCAGAAGTGGGTACTCAGCACTCAGCATCTCTATGTTCCCACCCATCCCTCTTTCTACAAAGATGATCTTAATGCATCGAAGCTTCATTTCTTTCATGTGATTATGAGATTAACAGTGTTTACTTCTTAAGGTTCTTGTGAACATTAAATGAAATTTAGATAGAATAACAATCAGATGATAGATATATAACAGATAATTAACAGAAAGAAAAGATATAGACAGGTCCATGCTGTCTTAGAGATATTGTATTATATTGTGTCTTAAGAGTCAATAATTCACCTTTGAATTTTATATTTTGTCTTCATTATTTACTGCCTATATGCCACTTGTCCCTGAAGAAATTATTTTGTCTCTATATGCTTCAGTTTTTGGGCTAATGAACTGAGTTGTTGTGAGGTTCCAGTGAAATATTTTTCTTTAAATTACTGTGACTAATGCTTATTGCACAGATAAGGACTCAGTGTTTGTTAACTACTATTATTGTATGCAGAATCCTGTCACAGAGTTTAACACATAGTGCAGGTAATATAAATTATCCCTTATTGATATCACCAAATGGTCAACAGTGTTACAGTCATGGTGGGAAGCTTTCTTTTCCTGGTGCATTGGACATTTTGGGTGGTGGATGTTGAGAGATGCTTTTATCATGGAAGGGTTGAGAGAGCCTACTTTGAAAGTGCTGGCTGTGTATTGAACTAGGGATTCTAAGAGTGTGAGAGTCAGATCAACACAATACTTTCTTGAGAACCTGTTATAAATTCCTAGATTCTATCTCAGACCTAGTAACTTGGAAACTCTGGAGCTGAAGCCCAGGGATCTGTGTTTTAACAAATCATTTTGGCAAGCAGTCAAATTTGAGGACTGATAGGTTTTTGAAAGAAGATAATAGGAATCTTAAAAATTTTTCATGGGAAATAAAGACTGGTGTCTTTAAGAACAGATTACAAGTATTTTCCTTCAAAGATGTCTCTTGATATGGCCTTACACAGAATGAGGAATATCTCATCATGCTCATAATATAGTTACTGTGAATGTATGTATGTATGTATGTATGTATGTATGTATGTATGTATGTGTATAGAAGGTGTTCAATAAATAATTACCATTCTCAGGGGCAAGGAAAGCTATGATGATGGTAAAGATCTTCCAAGTTTGAAATCATTTAATATACCAGAATCTCTTCTTAATATAAATCCAGGACAAAGAAGTCTCTATGTATGGGCCTCTCTCCTCTGCTCCTGTGTGCCTTTCTGGTGAGTAAAGACTTAATATTAGGAGGATCAGGGTGATGGTTCATTATGTAAGAACACTTATAACACATGTCTGACAACTTGAGTTTGATTCTAGGAACCCACGTAAAAACACAAATGTAGTGACCCACATCTGTTATCCCTGATCATCTATAGTGAGATGGGACAGGAGAATCACCTAGGAGTTCATTGGATAGCTGTATTAGAGGATGCTGAGCATGAGAAGTCCTGATGCTAAGGATAAGAGACCCTGTAACGGCACAGTGGGAAGCGAGAAAGCACTCTAGAAAGTTGGTCTCTGACCCCCACAGATACACTGTACCTTAAGGCTACACAGACTCCCACACAGTAAATAATACTAGGTTTCTAATTCTTTGGCTTTTCAGAGTTAGAATGGTGCCTTGGCCAATATAGCTGTTGAAAGGAGCTAGCATCTACTTTCTTGCAGACTAAAGATACAGCTAAGCATCCTCTAAGCTACCCATGTAGCCAACCCTCTATTTTTATGCCCAAATAAGACTTTAAGGAAGGAAGGGGAAATTGACCAAAAACTACACATCCTTCCAAAGGTTTCAACATTTGGTACCAATCATTGGTATGAATCACATATACTTTGGAATGTTACTGTAATCATGCATATGAAAATTGTCATAGTTGAGGCAAAAGTTTTTTTATTGAGTATCTTTTTCATTCACATTGCCAATGGTAAAACCTTTCCCAATTTCCCCCTCTCCCAAAAGACTCCCTTCCCAACGATTTCCCCATTTCCCTTTTTTGTGGCCTCTATTGAGCCTTTACCTGACCAAAGCCCACTCCTCCCACTGATGCCCAACAAGGTATTCCTCTGCCACATTTTTGGCTGGAACCATGTATCAACCCTTGGTTGATGGTTCAGTCCCTGGGAGTCTTGGGGTATCTGGGTGTCCGAAGTCATTGTTCTTCCCATGGGGCTATATATCCCTTCAGCTCCTCCAGACCACCCTCCAGATCCTCTGTTGGGGACCCCAAGCCCAGTCCAATAGTTGGCTGCTAGTTTCTGCCTCTGTATTTGTAAGGCTCTGGCAGGGCCCCTCTGGAGACAGCCATGGCATGCTCCTTATGGTACATGCTTCTCGTCATAGTTTCGGGTTTGGTGACTGTTTATAGGATGAATCCCCAGGTAGGGCACTCACTGGGTGGCCTTTACTTCAGACTCTGCTCCATACATTGCCTCCCTTGTTGCTCCTGTGAGTATTTTGTTCCCTTTCTTAGAGGAACCATAACACCGTCACATAAGTCCTCCTTCTTCTTGAGCTTCCTGTGCTGGGAAAATTGCAACTTGTTTATTTTGAGATTTTGGACTAGCATCTGCTTATTAATTGAGTGCATACCATGTGCATCCTTTTGTGATTGGGTTACCTCGCTCAGGATGACATTTTCAAGTTCCATCCATTTGCCTAAGAATTTCATGAATTCATTGTTTTTAATAGCTGAATAGTACCCCATTGTGTATATATACCATATTTCTGTATCCATTCTTCTCTTGAGGGACATCTGTGTTCTTTCCAGCTTCTGGCTATTATAAATAAGGCTGCTATGAACATAGTGGAGCATGTGTCCTTATTACATGTAGGAGCACCTTCTGGGTATATGCACAGGAGTGGTATAGCTGGGTCCACAGGTAGTACTATGTCTAATTTTTGGAGGAATCGTCAAACTGATTTCCAGAGTGGTTTGACCAGCTTGCAATCCCACCAACAATGGAGAAGTGTTCCTCTTTTCCCACATCCTCTCCAGCATCTGCTGTCCCCCTGAGTTTTTCATCAGGAGCTAAAAAAATCCCGTGGAAAAAAGACAGCATTTTTAACAAATGGTGCTGGATCAACTGGAGATCTGCATGCAGAAAAATGCAAATCAACCCATTCTTATCTCCTTGTACAGTGCTCAAGTCCAAGTGGATCAAAGATCTACACATAAAATCAGACACAGTGAAGCTTATAGAGGAGAAAGTGGGAACAAACATTGAACACATGGGCACAGGGGGAAAGTTTCTGAACAATACACCAATGGCTTATGCTCTAAGAACAAGAATTGACAAATGGGACTTCATAAAACTGCAAGCTTCTGTAAGGCAAAGGAAATAGTCAGTAGGACAAAACCCACAACTAACAAATTGGGAAAAGATCTTTACTAACCCTACATCTGATAGAGGGATAATATTCAGTGTATACAAAGAACTCAAGAAGTTAGTCTCCAGAGAATAAAATAACCCTATTAAAAATGGGGTACAGAGCTAACAGGGAATTCTCAACCGAGGAACATCAAATGGCTCTAAAGCACCTAAAGAAATATTCAGCATCCTTAGTTAACAGGGAAATGCAAATCAAAATAGCACTGAGATTCCACCTTATACCAGTCAGAATGGTTAAAAGGCAAAAGTTTTGACACTTTTATTTTCAGATATAAAAGCATATGGGAGTCCTGTTGGGCACAAATGACTCTATATTTTCTAAATCTCTCTACAACAGAAATGTGTAAGCCACAATCTTCTGTCCTGAATTCCATATGGCTTTAATTAACTTGCAAAGTGAATAAGTGCATTTTCCATTTAATGGAAAGGGCTTTTGGCAGTAGGACCACTTACTTTGCACTAGTTAATGGAGCATTAAGAAAAAGACAGAGAAATATTAATCATATTTGAAAACACAGCTATCTTTGGTGCTAGGCTATTACCCACTTATGGTACCACTTACAAAAATGATGCAACCTATCCAAGTGTAATGTTTGTCCTACTATTAATATTATCATATAAAATATTAATGAACTTAGAAGCTACATGCTCTAAAACATTCTCTAAAAATTAATAGAAAACACTATAATTTTCAGCTACTGACCAATGTCATCTCTCACGTAAAGAATCCTCTCATTTTCACCATGAGACTACCCATTGTCACAGCTACAGTAAGCAAAATGAAAAGAATGGACAGAAACATTAAAATTCTTGGTCACAAAATGTGTAGTAAATACTGTTGTGTGTTCCTTTAAAAAGAGAGAGAATACTGCTCACTACTTCAATAACAAAGCTGTCATGAATAACCTGAAAGCAGCTTCCTTAAACAGTGTTGTCTTGTGCTTCCAAAGTGACTTTGTCTTTCATATAACTATTGATTGCTACCCATGTAGTGAGGGTGCTACGCAGAGCACCAAGGTCACTTCATCCCCCAGTTTATAAAGATTGGCTTTCACAGTGAACACAGAGGACAGTGATGAATGCTGCTTCATTTAGAGCAGATGGGAACATCCTGGCAGAGTCAGAAACTGTATTTGGCAGAGTAGGTGAGGGCAGTTCCTGAAGAATGAGATAGTGCTGGGCGAATTCCAACATAGTACACACTGACCCATTGAAGTAATGGAAATATATTAGTTTTCCAGAGTTTCCTTAACAAAGCAGAGCAAATTGAGTGGTAAAAATAACAGACACTGGTTTTCTCACAGTTCTGGATGATAGAGGTCCAAGAACAACAATGTTGGTAGTATTGCTTTACTGTGTCTGTATATCATCCTCATCTCTTCCTCTTCTGTTTCTGTCTTAATATGTTCTTCTTTTAAGACTGACAAGTTATGAGGGCTAAATAGGTGGCTCAGAGTACTTGCTGTTTGGTCTTGCTGAAGACTTAAGATTAGCTCTTAGCTAATCTTAAGTTATGCTGACACATAACTGTAACTCCCTTTCCAGGGAATCCAGAAACTGTGTTCTAACATCTGTAGGTATAGGCATGCACATGGAACACATACATACATGCAGGCAAGATACATGCACACATAAAATAAATTTAGCCAATAGCAGTTACATCAAATTATGACATAATAAACCCACTTTAACTTGGTTACTTTTTTTGGGGGGGGGGGGGTTGAGACATGGTTTCTCTGTGTAGTCCTGGCTGTCCTGGAACTCACTTTGTAGACCAGGCTGGCTTCGAACTCAGAAATCTGCCTGCCTCTGCCTCCCAAGTGCTGGGATTAAAGGTGTGCGTCAACACCGCCTGGCTACATTTTTTTTTTAAACAGGAAATAATTATAAAAGTATGGTACAATTCTGATATACTGGTGATAGAGGTTTCAACACAGAATGGGAGGACAATAGAACCCATAGCAGATTATTCCATCTTTAGGAATATAGCTTTATCTTCATTCACTAATTGCATGCAGCTATTCATTCATTGAGCAAATAGTTTTGACTCCACTATAACACTGGTAATCCATATGTAGGGTGATAAAAGTTTATATTCACATTTGGCCTAGTCAGAGAAGTAAATAAAGCATAAATAAGGAAGCAAAAGGTTTTAGTCAATGTTTTAAAAATCAGTGAATATGGAACAAGCTGTGGGAGAAGGAATGTTTTAAGAAGGGGAAACAGATCTGGACGTAGTGGCTCATAGTTTTAAATTCAGTGCTTGGAAGGTGGAGACAGGAAGACTGTCATAGGAATGAAGCAAGTCTACATAGACTACATAGGATTGGACCAGCCTGGGTTGAGTGAGATCTGATCTCAAAAATCAGACAAATTATCAATTAACTACCCCCTCAAGAAGTAGAAAAGCAAAGGAAGAAGGAAGAAGGGGAGGGAGAAGGGAAGAAGAGACAATGAGAGTACACAGGTGTTTCTATGTCCAGGAATATGCATGGAAAAGCAATAAGGTCACTATAATCTGAGTATAATCTCAGATTATACACACTATAATCTGAGTAGGGGGTGGGAGTGAGGGGATGTCTGTGACAACTGAAGCTAGAGAGTAAGCAGGGATCAGGTAATCATAAGGTAGATAAAGTATTTTGTGTCTATTTGATGACTGGTAGGGCGCCACTTAAGTGTTTTAAATCTGAGGGGGAGGAGATAAGGATGCAAGCAACCACACCAGTTTGAAAGTAGATCATAGATAGTGATGTGACCATGCAATGTAAGTGGTATCTATCGTTCAGGGGATGAAGAGACTGAATTCAATAGGTTAAAAATATTTCCATAGTGACATTAAATATATTAACAAGAGACGACTTAAACATGTGAGTAAAGAATTTTAAAGAAAGATGATGAAAGATAATGATTATTAAGTTACATTTTAGCATATGAAACCTGCATGGTGGTTGTTGACATTCTTGTAAGGACAATAGGATAGCACAGGGTATTAAAGAAAAATTGTATTTTTTTTTCAGGCCAGGGCAATGGCTCTGTGGCTAAAGCACTTGACTTGCAAACCTAACTAGGAGTTCAGTCCCCAGGACCCATGTAAAGACTGAAGTAGAGAACTGACTACACACATTAATTATCATTCTCACCCTCCCTCTCTCCCTTTCTCTCTTCCTCCCTTCCTCTCTCAGTCATTTTCTCTCCCTCCTTCCCTCCCTGTTTTTCTTGGATCTTGCTGTATCTGAGATGCTTTTTTTTTTTAAAGATTTATTTATTATTATATGTAAGTACACTGTAGCTGTCTTCAGACACTCCAGAAGAGAGCATCAGATCTCATTACAGATGGTTGTGAGCCACCATGTGGTTGCTGGGATTTGACCTCAGGACCTTCGGAAGAGCAGTCAGTGCTCTTAACCGCTGAGCCATCTCTCCAGCCCCGAAATGCTTTTTAAGATACCATAACCAAACCAAACCAAAACCAACCAACCAGCCAAACACCAACCAAAATCAGAGGCAGAGTCAAGAGAATCTCACATTTTAGGCATTTGTCTAAAGAGAAAGGCTTTATTTATATTTTGAAAAGCAAATAAATGATACCAAAGAGACATAAAGTATATAATTAAACAAATCTAGAGTACAAACCAAATGTTTAGATTGACCACACTTATGATCAAAATCAGACAGAGTGAAAAGACAGAGTAAGAAGAGACTTTTAAAAATATGTCAGGAGAGGTACAACACTGACCAATCAGATGGCCACAGATGAACCTGTTATCGAGACCAGGTTGGAACAGGCAGGGAGGTGGAAGGACTACCAGTGGTAGATTATGTCAAGGTGACACGAACATGTTATCTGAAGGTACACACAGATCATATATGTTGTGGTGCAGAGATGGAGGATTAAAATGTCTGGTGTTCATTGGCATGGAAGCCTTCTGTGATGTGATGGGACAGAATTCAAGTCAGAATGTGTGGATACTGACAATGGGTAAAGAAACAGACGTGGGCAGACATCAAGCTGGGATCCTACAAGAGTAGCTCCTGGCATTGGGGTTTTAAAAGTTTTTGTTGTTGTTGTTGTTGTTGCTGTTTAGGAAGCAATCTTAGGAAAGCAGAGGAAAGAAGAGAAGAGGAAATGGGGAAGGGAAGAGATGGGAGGGAAAAAGAAAGATTTAAGGGGCAAAGAGGTGGTCCTGAGGAGATTATTGTTGATCTTGTCATCCCCCCCCAAGGATATATGGGAAATAATAAGAGTACAACTCAGTATTATGCTCATCCTCACAAGGACTAGGCCAGGCAAATTCTTCTTCAGCCATCATGCATCATTGGCTGAGATATACCCCAAAGTGCTTGGATTCCCCAACCCTTCTAGAATGTCCCACGAATACTGAATAGAATACCCCACTCCTTGATTCGTAAAGTAGGATGCTACTGGCTGATATTGGAAGCTGGGTGCTGAAAGGACCCAGCTGGGTGCCATCTGCACCCAGCTTAGTTGGAAAAAAACTTAGAGATGATAGGAAGGAAAGAGACGTGCAGTTAATTGGTCTGAGATCAAGTTTAGGAGAATACCTTGTTCTTTAGGCACAAAGTTCACCAGAAGGAAATTTGTGAATGTGGCAAGGCACACATAAAAGCAAAAATGGCATATAACCACAGTCAAAGCTGACTACTGACATTTTGCATTATTATCTACAGATGTGCCAGCTTAGTGCTCAATGCTTCCTTCATTCCATAACATCTGCAGGCTAGCTTATCCTCAAATTCATTAACTGGAATTTTTCAGTAAACAAGATAAAAATCATTATGTGTTATATGGTTTCTTGTACAGTTTTAAGTCAAAAACTAAGGCGCTAAACAGAAAGGGCTGAAAAATGAAGCATACTTGAGTGCTTTGGGGGTAATTTAAGTGGCTCTGATACGGGAGATTTTCATTTTCAAATGGCAGCAATAGATCAACATAGTCACCCTCACAATGATATATATATAGTTTTCTGAGTGATTGAGACCGATTAAAAGAAGATGTAAATTGAATTTTTTTAGATCAGTCTTTTCAATTTACACGGAATTCTTTTCTAATCTCACTATTGAGCTTGGTCTCTGCCAAAGTACCTCATGACCCAGCCAGAAAAGGTTTTTAGTCTATCTTTATTAGCATTCCATTTCTTAAATTTAGCATAAATTCAACCAAAATTAATTATGTGTTTGTCAATTTGCAACATCTCTGAATACTTACTGAGTCTTCAACATCTGAAATATGTCATTTTAAGGAACAATTGTTAAGAGTATGTCCAGTAAAGTTTATCCTGGATTTTGCTTTCTATAGTTTCACCTTGAGTCATCATTAATTTATTCAATATTTTATAAGTAATGGTTGAATGTCAGTTGATATTATATATTAAGATATACTAAATAGCAAATAATGAAATAAATACAATATAGTGTTCTAGAATGTTTATATAAGTGTACCTTAGCACTTAGTCATTGACTTTATTTGTCATCTTTGTTAGGTGATTCATATTATAGAGAATTCAAGTAATGCAAAGACATTTAATGTCATGATATGAAGTATATCAGTAGGTGGTCCAGGAGACTGAACTATAGTTGCCAATTCTAGGTTTCTAATCATTAATTCACTCATCACTAACTTGGTATTGTCAACTTGACCCAACCTAGAGTCACTAAGTAAGATGAAGCCTCAAGAAAAAATGGTTTTGATAAGATTGGCCTGTGGCCACAACTGGTAGGGATTTTCCCACTGATAATTTATGTGAGAAGACCTAGGCAACTGTGGGTGACGCTGTTCCTAAGAAGGTGGGCCTAGGCTATGAGTCAGTTAGACGAACAAAAACCAGTGAACAATCCAGAGAGAAAGTCAGTGAGTGACATTCTTCTATAGTTTTAAGCACTGGTTCTCAGCCTTCCTAATGTTATGATGGAGGCACAAATTTTTGCAACCTACTTTTAATAAGAGTTCAACATCTCTTTTAGCCTCAGTAGAGGTAGTCAAAGAGAAAAGTTACTAGGATATGAGAGATCTGAACCTGTTCAGTGATAGTTTTGGGGGGCGGGAGGTGGATATTCTTTCTGAGCAGTTCAGTCCTGTAGCAAACATCAAATGTGACTTAGCTGCTGCAGACCAGTCCTCCAGGCAGACAGACAACAGGCATGAACAAGCAGTTGCAGTCCAATCTTTTCAGCAAACAGACACCAGGCAGCTGTAGTTCAAGAAGAAACCACCAGGCTCACTAGCTGGACTGAGGCCAGGCTGCAGAAGCAGCAAGCTGCCACAGGAACCTAGCAAGCAGTTCTTGGGTAAGTTTCTTTTAACAGCAGAGTTATCACAAGATGAGCTCCACAACACTATGTAAGGCAAACCAATACATAGATGCCTTTAGCAAAGGATAGGGAGGTGGAGCAAACCAAACCAAACCAAACCAAAGCTCAATGATCACTGTCTGGGGTTCATATTTATATTCCTTTACTAAGAGGCCTTTCATGTGTCTGCTATATGCAAACATCCTTTCACCTGTGTCTAATTCAGGAAGGCAGTCTTTCATGTGTTTGCTTTAGCAAGACATCCTTTCACCTGTGAGCTCAAGCAAAACATCATTTGGCATAACTTTTCAAAAGAACTAAAAGTTTCCACATCACTGTGACCCTTTAATACCCTCATGTTGTGGTGACCTCCAACCATAAAATTCTTTCCATTGCTACTTCATAATTAATTTTGCTACTTTGTGAATTATGTGATATACAAGGATATCTGACATATGAATCCCCTACAAAAATAGGGTTGACGCTAAGGGGGTTGTGACCCACAGGTTGAAAACTACTGGTTTAAAGCATCTGCCTTGAGTTCTTGCCTTAACATTTTCCATGATTCACTGCAAATTCTAAAATGAAATAAATCCTTCCCTCCAGTATTTGCTTCTTGGTTAGTGGTTTCTCAAAGCCACACAACAGCAACTGACACATATAGTGACTATGGTAATTACAGAAGATCATATGAATATTATGTATTGTATTTTACATGCAATTCGTCTCTTGAAAAATCAATCTATCTGCTTGGAACTCACTTAAACATTTCTTTAAAACACATTGTGGTCAGGTTTTTATGGTACATACCTTTAATCCTAGCATTTGGAAGGCATGGGCAGATGGCTCTCTTTGAATTGGAGGTCATTCTGGTTTACATACTAGTTTTAGGCAAGCCAGGGATACACGGAGAAACCCAGCCTCCCCCCCCCCCCAAATGCAAAGTGACAAAAAGTGACCTTCAAGTAATCACAGATGACTCAACTTGAACCTCAAACTCTTACCACAGGCCATTACCTGCTTTGCAGAGTAACTTCTTCCCATAAAAGTGAGAACTACTTCAGAGTTCATGAACAATTCAAGACATTAAGGTGGAGAATGGGTAGTGCCTACTACCATCTAGGGTGCTATATGCTTCTGTTTCTGTTTCTATGAGGAATCACATTAATATTGTCCCAGAAGTTCTTTCCCTCCTATTATGAGAGGGCCAGACTCAAATGTCTTCAGAGTATCAGCTTGCAAGATGGATAGACAAGACTACCTGATGTCTCTGACACAAACCTGATGGCTTTGAAAGAGGCATTTGTTTAGAAAAATGAAAGTAAAGAACAGTTTGAACTTCTGCACAAAGGTAGTGTCAGCAGTATAATACAGTTCCAAGCCTTCTGCTTGTAAAGGGCGTCACAATGGTTTAATTCTAAAAGCAACATATAGGTGCCCATCTCACAGTAGACAATGGCTGATTTCTCAGAACTCTTTTTGATTGTACAGAGGTTGATGTTGATCTGAGCCTTTTCTCAAATACGACACAAGATACTTTTATTTACTGCCACTGTGTAACCAGACAGAACCCAGGAGCACAGAAACATTAACTACTAATGTTTTTAAGTAGGGAACCTTTGAGTTTAAAGGTGCACTCAATGCCTCTGTTTCGAGCCTTCCAGGCCCTGGATTTCCCCCATGTAGCAAATATAAATAACCTTTTGCCTTGAAGACTAGTATCCTCTCGCCAAAATGTATGCCTATGTTTTGCTGTGGTGAGTCTCCTGTAATACGAGCACACTATAAGGACCAGTGTGCTCAAGGGCAGATGGCTTCCTACTGGCTTCCCATCTTTCACATATGTGCTCACTTAGTGTCTTAGGGGGCCTGTTTGGGACTGTAACTCAAAAGACAAGCAAGAGTCAAACTAATTCAACTGCTTTAAATAATGATGGAGGTGGGGGTAATCTCATACATTAAAAAGTCTGGAGATAGCATGGCTCCAGGATTTCTTTGACTCAGATTCTTTACAACGTTTTGTTTTCTCATTTTTATCATCCATCTCAAAGTTTTAAGAACCAACCCCTCTAAGAGCTCCAAATTACACTTCTCAAAGAACATCTAAGTAGTATAGCTTGATGTTAGGGATGGAGATTCTGCCAGAGGTTCTTTTATTGTTGAGAATAGTTAGTTTTCGCTATCCTGGGTTTTTTTGTTATTCCAGATAAATTTGGAAATTACTCTTTGTTACTCTATGAAGAATTGAGTTGGAATTTTGATGGGATTGCATTAAATCTGTAGATTGCTTTTGGCAAGATGGCCATTTTTACTATATTAATCCTGCTAATCCATGAGCATAGAAGATCTTTCCATCTTCTGAGATCTTCTTCACTTTCTTTCTTCACAGACTTGAAGTTCTTGTCATACAGATCTTTCATTTGTTTGATTAGAGTCACACCAAGGTATGTAATATTATTTGTGACTATTGGGAAGGGTGTCGTTCCCCTAATTTCTTTCTTGGCCTCTTTATTTTTTTTTATTCGATATATTTTTTATTTACATTTCCAATGGTTTCCCCTTTTCTAGCCCCCCACTCCCCGAAAATCCCATAAGCCCCCTTCTCTCCCCCTGTCCTCCCACCCACCCCTTCCCACTTCCCCGTTCTGGTTTTGCCCTATACTTCTTCACTGAGTCTTTCCAGAACAAGGGGCCACTCCTCTGTTCTTCTTGTACCTCATTTGATGTGTGGATTATGTTTTGGGTATTCAAGTTTTCTAGGTTAATATCCACTTATTAGTGAGTGCATACCATGATTCATCTTAGTATGATGTTCTCCAGCTCCATCCATTTGCTTAACAATTTTATGAATTCATTGTTTCTAATGGCTGAATAGTACTCCATTGTGTATATATACCACATTTTTTTATTCGATATAATTTATTTACATTTCAAATAACTTCCCCTTTTCTAGCTCCCCCACTCCCCGAAAGTCCCGTAAGCCCCCTTCTCTTCCCCTGTCCTCCCACCCACCCCTTCCCACTTCCCCGTTCTGGTTTTGCTGAGTACTGTTTCACTGAGTCTTTCCAGAACCAGGGGCCACTCCTCCTTTCTTCTTGTACCTCATTTGATGTGTGGATTATGTTTTGGGTATTTCAGTTTTCTAGGTTAATATCCACTTCATAGTGAGTGCATACCATGATTCACCTTTTGAGTCTAGGTTACCTCACTTAGTATGATATTCTCTAGCTCCATCCATTTGCCTAAGAATTTCATGAATTCATTGTTTCTAATGGCTGAATAGTACTCCATTGTGTAGATATACCACATTTTTTGCATCCACTCTTCTGTTGAGGGATACCTGGGTTCTTTCCAGCATCTGGCAATTATAAATAGGGCTGCTATGAACATAGTAGAACATGTATCCTTATTACATGGTGGGGAGTCTTCTGGGTATATGCCCAGGAGTGGTATAGCAGGATCTTCTGGAAGTGAGGTACCCAGTTTTCGGAGGAACCGCCAGACTGCTTTCCAGAGTGGTTGTACCAATTTGCAACCCCACCAGCAGTGGAGGAGTGTTCCTCTTTCTCCACACCCTCTCCAACACCTGCTGTCTGCTGAATTTTTAATCTTAGCCATTCTGACTGGTGTAAGATGAAATCTTAGGGTTGTTTTGATTTGCATTTCCCTAATGACTAATGAAGTTGAGCATTTTTTAAGATGCTTCTCCGCCATCCGAAGTTCTTCAGGTGAGAATTCTTTGTTTAACTCTGTACCCCATTTTTTAATAGGGTTGTTCGGTTTTCTGGAGTCTAACTTCTTGAGTTCTTTATATATATTGGATATTAGCCCTCTATCTGATGTAGGATTGGTGAAGATCTTTTCCCAATTTGTTGGTTGCCGATTTGTCCTCTTGATGGTGTCCTTTGCCTTACAGAAACTTTGTAATTTTATGAGGTCCCATTTGTCAATTCTTGCTCTTAGAGCATACGCTATTGGTGTTCTGTTCAGAAACTTTCTCCCTGTACCGATGTCCTCAAGGGTCTTGCCCAGTTTCTTTTCTATTAGCTTCAGAGTGTCTGGCTTTATGTGGAGGTCCTTGATCCATTTGGATTTGAGCTTAGTACAAGGAGACAAGGATGGATCAATTCGCATTCTTCTGCATGCTGACCTCCAGTTGAACCGGCACCATTTGTTGAAAAGGCTATCTTTTTTCCATTGGATGTTTTCAGCCTCTTTGTCGAGGATCAAGTGGCCATAGGTGTGTGGGTTCATTTCTGGATCTTCAATCCTGTTCCATTGATCCTCCTGCCTGTCACTGTACCAATACCATGCAGTTTTTAACACTATTGCTCTGTAGTATTGCTTGAGGTCAGGGATACTGATTCCCCCAGATTTTCTTTTGTTGCTGAGAATAGTTTTAGCTATCCTGGGTTTTTTGTTGTTCCAGATGAATTTGATAATTGCTCTTTCTAACTCTGTGAAGAATTGAGTTGGGATTTTGATGGGTATTGCATTGAATCTGTATAGTGCTTTAGGCAAAATGGCCATTTTAACTATATTGATTCTACCGATCCATGAGCATGGGAGGTTTTCCCATTTTTTGAGGTCTTCTTCCATTTCCTTCTTCAGAGTCTTGAAGTTCTTGTCATACAGATCTTTCACATGTTTGGTAAGAGTCACCCCAAGATACTTTATACTGTTTGTGGCTATTGTGAAGGGGGTCATTTCCCTAATTTCTTTCTCAGCCTGCTTATCCTTTGAGTATAGGAAAGCCACTGATTTGCTGGAGTTGATTTTATAACCTGCCACTTTGCTGAAGTTGTTTATCAGCTGTAGGAGCTCTCTAGTGGAGTTCTTTGGGTCACTTAGGTAGACGATCATGTCGTCTGCAAATAATGATAGTTTGACTTCTTCCTTTCCAATTTGTATCCCTTTGACCTCCTTATGTTGTCG
Source organism: Apodemus sylvaticus (assembly GCF_947179515.1). Classification (NCBI taxonomy): domain Eukaryota; kingdom Metazoa; phylum Chordata; class Mammalia; order Rodentia; family Muridae; genus Apodemus; species Apodemus sylvaticus. The sequence continues at coordinate 26,979,071 of NC_067495.1, forward strand.
AATTGCCCGAGCGAGTACCTCAAGTACAATATTGAAAAGATAAGGAGAAAGGGGGCAGCTTTGTCTGGTCCCTGATTTCAGTGGGATTGCTTCAAGTTTCTCTCCATTTAGTTTGATGCTGGCTACCGGTTTGCTGTATATTGCTTTTACTATGTTTAGGTATGGGCCTTGAATTCCTGTTCTCTCCAAGACTTTAAGCATGAAGGGATGCTGAATTTTGTCAAATGCTTTTTCAGCATCCAATGAAATGACCATGTGGTTTTGTTCTTTGAGTTTGTTTATGTAGTAGATTGTATTGATGGATTTCCATATATTGAACCAACCCTGCATTCCCTGGATAAAGCCTACTTGATCATGGTGGGTGATCGTTTTGATGTGTTCTTGGATTCGGTTGGCAAGAATTTTATTGAGTATTATTGCATCGATGTTCATAAGGGAAATTGGTCTGAAGTTCTCTTTCTTTGTTGGACCTTTTTGTGGCTTTGGTATCAGCGTAATTGTGGCTTCGTAGAAGGAATTGGGTAGTGTTCCTTCTGTTTCTATTTTGTGGAATAGTTTGAAGAGTATTGGTGTTAACTCTTCTTTGAAGGTCTGGTAGAATTCTGCACTGAAGCTATCTGGTCCTGTGCTTTTTTTGGTTGGAAGACTTTCTATGACTCCTTCTATTTCTTTAGGCATTATGGGACTCTTTAGATGGTCTAGTTGGTCCTGATTTAATTTTGGTATTTGGTATCTGTCAAGGAAATTGTCCATTTCCTCCAGATTCTCCAGTTGTGTTGAGTACAGGCTCTTGTAGTAGGATCTGATGATTTTTTGGATTTCCTCAGTTTCCGTTGTTATATCTCCCTTTTCATTTCTAAGTTTGTTAATTTGGATACTTTCTCTGTGCCCTTTGGTCAGTCTGGCTAAGGGTTTATCTATCTTGTTGATTTTCTCAAAGAACCAGCTCCTGGTTTTGTTGATTTTTTGGATGGTTCTCTTTGTTTCTACTTGATTGATTTTGGCCCTGAGTTTGATGATTTCCTGCCTTCTACTCCTCCTGGGCGAAATAGCTTCTTTTTGTTCTAGGACTTTCAGGTGTGTCATTAAGCTGGTAATGTATGCTCTCTCCATTTTCTTTTTGGAGGCACTCAGGGCTATGAGTTTTCCTCTTAGCACTGCTTTCATTGTGTCCCATAGATTTGGCTATGTTGTGTTTTCATTTTCATTATGTTCTAAAAAGTCTTTAATTTCTTTCTTTATTTCTTCCTTGACCAAGGTATCATTGAGTAGAGTATTGTTCAGTTTCCATGTGTATGTGGGTTTTCTGTTGTTTCTGTTGCTATTGAAGACCACTTTTACTCCATAGTGATCAGATAGGAGGCATGGGATTAGTTCGATCTTCTTATATTTGTTGAGGTCTGTCTTGTGACCAATTACATGGTCGATTTTGGAGAAGGTACCATGAGGAGCTGAGAAAAAGGTATATTCTTTTGTTTTAGGATAGAATGTTCTATATATATCTCTTAAATCTAATTGGTCCAAAGCTTCAGTTAGTTTCATAGTGTCCCTGTTTAGTTTCTGTTTTCCTGATCGGTCGGTCCATTGAGGAAAGTGCAGTGTTGAAGTCACCCACAATTATTGTGTTAGGTGCAATGTGCGCTTTTAGTTTTAATAAAGTTTCTTTTACGAAAGAGGGTGCCCTTGCATTTGGGGCATAGATGTTCAGGATTGACAGTTCTTCTTGTTGTATTTTTCCTTTGACCAGCAAGAAGTGTCCTTCAGGGTCCCTTTTGATGACTTTGGGTTGAAAGTCAATTTTATCTAATATTAAGATGGCTACTCCAGCTTGTTTCCTGAGACCATTTGCTTGTAAAATTGTCTTCCAGCCTTTTACTCTGAGGTAGTGTTTGTCTTTGACCCTGAGGTGTGTTTCCTGTAAGCAGCAAAATGTAGGGTCCTGTTTACGTATCCAGTCAGTTAGTCTGTGTCTTTTTATTGGGGCATTAAGTCCATTGATGTTAAGAGATATTAAGAAATAGTGATTGTTACTTCCTATCATTTTTGATGTTATTTTTTAAATTTGAATGCTTAACTTCTTTTGGGTTTGATGAAATGTTACTATCTTGCTTTTTCCAGGGTGAAGTTTCCCTCCTTGTATTGGTGTTGTCCTCCTATTATCCTTTTTAGGGCCGGGTTTGTGGATAGATATTGGGTAAACTTGGTTTTGTCATGAAATATCTTAGTTTCTCCATCTATGGTGATTGAGAGTTTTGCTGGATATAGTTGTTTTGGTTGGCATTTGTGTTCTCTTAGAGTCTGCATGAGATCTGCCCAGGACCTTCTAGCCTTCATAGTCTCAGGTGAAAAGTCTGCTGTGATTCTGATAGGTCTTCCTTTATATGTTACTTGGCCTTTTACTCTTACTGCCTTTGGTATTCTTTCTTTGTTTAGAACATTTGGTGTTTTGATTATTATGTGACGGGAAGTATTTCTGTTCTGGTCCAGTCTGTTTGGAGTTCTGTAGGCTTCTTGTATATTCATGGGCATCTCTCTCTTTAGGTTAGGGAAGTTTTCTTCCATAATTTTATTGAAGATGTTTGCTGGCCCTTTAAGTTGTAAATCTTCACTCTCATCTATGCCTATAATCCTTAGGTTTGGTCTTCTCATTGTGTCCTGGATTTCCTGGATATTTTGGGTTACAAGCTTTTTGCATTTTGCATTTTCTTTAACTGTTGAGCCCATGGTTTCTATGGAATCTTCAGCATCTGAGATTCTTTCTTCTATCTCTTGTATTCTGTTGTTGATATTTGCATCTCTGTCCCCCGATTTCTTCCCAAGGCTTTCTATCTCCAAAGTTGTCTCCCTTTGAGTTTTCTTAGTTGTTTCTACTTCTGATTTTAGATCCTGGATGGTTTTGCTTAGCTCCTTCACTTGCATGTTTGTGTTTTCCTGTAATTCTTTAAGAGATTTTTGTGTTTCCTTTTTCATGACCTCAGCCTGTTGACCAAAGTTCTCCTGTATTTCTTTAAGAGATTTTTGTGTTTCGTCTTTCATGACCTCAGCCTGTTGAGCAAAGTTCTCCTGTATTTCTTTAAGTGTTTTTTGCATTTCCTCCTTGTTGGCTTTTGTATTCTCCTGGATTTCTTTCAATGATTTTTGTGTTTCCCTTGCAAGGGCTTCTAACTTTTGATCCATTTTCTCCTGAATTTCTTTAAGTATGTCCTTCATGTGTTCCTGTACCAGCATCATGACCAGTGATTTTAAATCCAAATCTTGTTTTACTGGTGTGATGGGGTATCCAGGACATGTTGGTAGAGGAGAATTGGGTTCAGATGTTGCCATATTGCCTTGATTTCTGTTAGTGACGTTCCTGCGTTTGCCTTTTGCCATCTAGTTCTCACTGGTGTTAGTTTGTCTTGTCAGTGCTGAACTCACCAGTGCAAGCTGGCCCTTCCCAGTTGGCCTCTGGTGCACAGCTTACCTCCTGCACTGCTTGTAGACAGGGTGCTGCTGCCCAGGCTGTTCAGATCCCAAAGCAGGCACCTGAAGGCTCCCGCTGGGGCCCGCTGGATTCACTGGAGCACACTGACTTCTCCCAGCTGGCCTCCCGGAAGCCCAGCTAGCCACTTGCAGGACTTGGAGATGTGGTGCTGCCGCCCAGGCTGATCTGGATCCGGAAGCAGAGGGAGTAGAGCTGAGGGCTTCTGCCTGAGGCCTTGCCCCAGATTGTGTCTGTGGAGCAGATGGAGCCCGTGTGCACCCCCAGGGAGTGCCGATGGTGTATGCTGCTGTGATCTCCCCTGTGTTCCGCTCACTCCGCTGGGCAGCCGATCCGCCAACCGGGCTGTCGCACACAACGTTAGCCTGGCCGCCCAGTCCCTGAGTCCAGGCAAAAGCCTGGGAGGCCAAGGTCGGAGCAAAGTTCCCCTAGGGCTATGACTGTTAATTGGGTCTGCCAGGTGACTAGGATGGCGGGCATGCGCGCCCGCGCTCCCTGAAAGCGCTGGGAGAGTCTGCTGTGCTAACAATCCCCTGGGCGGGTTGACTCACAGATGGCCCACCAAGCCGCCCAGTCCTTGGGGTCAGTCCTGTGCCTTTTGGGGCCTGGACCCCTGCTTTGTTAGCCTTAGGCTATGCCTGTTACAGGTCTGCCCGCCAGGGCTCTCTGTCGTCCTGCAGGCAAAATGGCGGCGGCGCGTGAGTGCGCAGGCCTGGGCAAAAAACCCCCTGGCTGGGTTGGCACCCAGGTGGTCCCCCTACCAGCCCAGGGCCTGGGTGCAGGCCAACGCCCGTCGGGCTCAGACCACCACGGTGTTGGCCTCGGATTATGTTTGTGTACCTCAGTCTGTCCGATCCCCGGAGTCCGGAACCAAGATGGATGCACCTCTCCTGACTGGTGGGAGGCCGAGTTCTGAAGTGGCCTCCGTGCAGGAAAGGCGCAGCACAACTGCAGCTGCTTGCCGCCCGGCTGGTCAGCGAAGGTCAGTGGTCGTGGGCGCAGGGCCTAACTGGTCCCTGTGTCGCCCTGGCTCCACTGCTGATGGCCCTTCAGCTGGACCAGCTACTGCTGCACTGCCGCCGCCGCCGCCGCCGCCGCCGCCGCCGGAAGTCATATACCACATTTTTTTGCATCCACTCTTCTGTTGAGGGATACCTGGGTTCTTTCCAGCTTCTGGCAATTATAAATAGGGCTGCTATGAACATAGTGGAACATGTATCCTTATTACATGCTGGGGAATCTTTTGGGTATATTCTTGGCCTCTTTATCCTTTGAGTATAGGAAGACTACTGATTTGTTTGAGTTAATTTTATATCCAGCCAACTTTGCTGAAATTGTTTATCAGGTTTAGAAGTTCTCTGATGGGGCCACAGCGCACCATCTCAATGCAGTGCAGGAAGCCAGCTATACACCCAGCAGCCAGTGAGGAGGAGGCAGCCTGCACAGGTGAGACCAGCCAGGCAGATAGAAGGATCCAATCCAGAGGCCTCGGGCAAGAGCTTTCCGGTTTGTGTTTCTGGATCAGGAACGCCCTCAGCCACAGTTCACCATCTCCAAGCAGTGTAGGAAGCCAGCTATACACCCAGCATCCACGGAGGAGGAGACAGCCAGCACAGCCTGCATCCAAAGCTGATTGGGGCCACAGAGGTACATACCCAAATACAACTATAAGAGAGTGGGTCTCGGCCGCCATCGTTGCTTCTTTGACTGTGCAAGAGATTCACCAGAGTAGAGGATCACTTGGGACACGCTACACCAGGACTCCACCTACACCCAGGAACTCGGCAGCACCACAGCAGTTTGTGCCAGGGGAAAGCAGCTCACCCAGGGTTGCTGAGATAGGCCTGCAGGCACACAGGAGGGGCAAGCTCCAGTCAGTGACAGCAGGTTCAACTAACACCAGAGATAACCAGATGGCAAAAGGCAAATGTGGGAACGTTGCTAACAGAAATAAAGGCAATATGGTACCATCTGAACACAATTCTCCCACAACAGCAAGTCCTGGATACCCCAACACACCAGGAAAGCAAGATTTGGATTTAAAATCACAGATCATAATGCTGATGGAGGGCATCATGGAGGGCTTCAAGAAGGACATAAATAAATCCCTTAAATAAATACAAGAGAACACAAGTAAACAGGGAGAAGCCCTTGAAGAACTAAGGGAATACACAACAAAGCAGGTGAAGGAATTAAACAAAGCCATCCAGGATCTAAAGAAGGAGGTAGAAACAATAACAAAATCACAAAGGGAGACAACTCAGGACATAGAAAACTTAGGAAAGAAGTCAGGAGTTATGGATCCAAGCATCAACAACAGAATACAAGAGACAGAAGAGAGAATCACAGATGCAGAAGACACCACAGGAAGCATTGATACAATAGTCAAAGAAAATGAAAAATGCAAAAAGCTCCTGACCCAAAATATCCACGAAATCCAGGACAAAATGAGAAGACCAAAACTAAGGATTATAGGCATAGAAGAGAGTGAAGATTTCCAACTTAAAGGGCCAGTAAATGTCTTCAACAAAATTAAAGAAGAAAACTTCCCTAACCTAAAGAAAGAAATGCCCATGAACATACAAGAAGCCTACAGAACTCCAAATAGATTTGACCAGAAAAGAAATTCATCCCGTCACATAGTAATTAGAACACCAAATGTACTAAACAAAGAAAGAATATTAAAAGCAGTAAGGGGAAAATGTCAAGTAACATATAAAGGTAGACCTATCAGAATTACACCGGATTTCTCACCAGAGACTATGAAAGCCAGAAGAGCCTAGGCAGACATTATGCAGACCCTAGGGGAACACAAATGCCAACCCAAACTGCTATATCCAGCAAATCTCTCAATCACCATAAGTGGAGAAGCCAAAGTTTTTCATGACAAAAACAAATTTACACAGTATCTTTCCACATATCAGACCTTCAAAGGATAATGAATGGAAAACACCAACAAAGGGAGAGAAACTACACACAAGAAAAAGCAAGAAAATAATCTTCTTTCAACAAACCCAAAAGAAGATAACCACACAAACATAAAAATTACACCAAAAACAAGAAGCAACAATCACTATTCCCTAATATCTTTTAATATCAATGGACTAAATTCCCCAATAAAAAGACATAGACTAACAGATTGGATTCACAAACAAGACCCAACATTTTGCTGCATACAGGAAATGCATCTCAGTGTCAAAGACAAACACTACCTAAGAGTAAAAGGCTAGAAAACAGTTTTCCAAGCAAATGGTCCTAGGAAACAAGCTGGAGTAGCCATTCTAATATCAGATAAAATAGACTTCCAACCAAAAGTCATCAAAAAAGATACAGAAGGCCACTTTATACTCATCAAAGAAAAAAAATCTACCAGGAGGAACTCTTGATTTTGAACATCTATGGCCCAAATACAAGGGCACCTGCATTCATAAAGGAAAACCTTACTAACGTTTAAAGCACACATTGCACCTCACACAATAATTGTGGGGGACTTAAACACCCCACTCTCTTCAATGGACAGATCAGGGAAACACAAACTAAACTGAATCACAGTGAAACTAACAGAAGTTTTGGACCAAATGGATTTAATATATATCTATATAACATTTCATCCTAAGTCAAAAGAATATACCTTCTTCTCTACACCTCATGGTACTTTCTCCAAAACTGACCATATAATTGGTCACAAAACAGACCAACAGATATAACATAATCGAACTAATACCATGCCTCCTATGAGATCACTATGGAATAAGGGTGGTCTTCAATAGCAACAAAAAGCCCATATACACATGGAAGCTGAACAATGCTCTACTCAGTAATACCTTGGTCAAGGAAGAAATAAGGAAAGAAATCAAAGAATTTTTAGAATTTAGTGAAAATGAAGGCAAAACATACCCAAATTTATGGGACACAATGAAAGCAGTGCTAAGAGGAAAACTCATAACTCTGAGTGCCTACAAAAAGAAGCTGGAGAAAGCATACACTAGCATTTTAACAGAACACCTGAAAGATTTAGAACAAAAAGAAGCTAAATTCACCCAGGAGGAGAAGAAGACAGGAAATCATCAAACTCAGGGCTGAAATCAACCAAGTTGAAACAAAAAGAACTATACAAAGAATCAACAAAAGCAGGAGCTGGTTCTTTGAGAAAATCAACAAGATAGATAAACCTTAAGCCAGACTAACCAGAGGGCACAGAGACAGTACCCAAATTAACAAAATCAAAAATGAAAAGGGTGAAATAACAACAGAAACTGAGGAAATCCAAAAAATTATCATATCATACTACAAAAGCCTATTCTCAACAAAACTGCAAAATCTGGATGAAATGGACAATTTCTTGGACAGATACCAACTACCAGAATTTAATCAGGATCAGATAGACCATCTAAATGGTCCCATAACCCCTAAAGAAGTAGAAGTGGTCATTGACAGTCACCCAACCAAAAAAAGCACAGGACCAGTTGGTTTTAGTGCAGAATTCTATCAGACTTTCAAAGGAGACCTAATGCCAATACTCTTCAAACTATTCCACAAAATAGAAACAGAAGGAACATTACCCAACTCGTTCTATGAAGCCACAGTTTCGCTGATACCAAAACCACACAGATATCCAACAAAAAAGAGAACCTTAGACCAATTTCCTTTATGAATATTGATGCAAAAATACTCAATAAAATTCTTGAGAACAGAATCCCAGAATACATCAAAATGATCACTCACTATGATCAAGTAGGCTTCATCCCAGGGATGCAGGGATGGTTCAATATACAGAAATCCATCAATGTAATCCACTACAGAAACAAACTCAAAGAAAAAAAAACACATGGTCATTTAATTAGATGCTGAAAAAGCATTCGATAAAATTCAGCATCCTTTCATGTTAAAGGTCTTGGAAAGAACAGGAATTCAAGGCCCATACCTAAACATAATAAAAGCAATATACAGCAAACCAGTAGCCAACATCAAACGAAATGGAGAGAAACTTGAAGCAATCCCACTAAAAACAGGGACTAGACAAGGCTGCCCTCTCCATATTTATTCAATATAGTACTTGAAGTTCTAGTCAGAGCAATTAGAAAACAAAAGGAGGTCAAAGGGATACAAATTGGAAAGGAAGAAGTCAAAATATCACTATTTGCAGATGATATGATAGTATACTTAAGTGACTCAAAAAACTTCACCAGAGAACTCCTACAGCTGATAAACAACTTCAGCAAAGTGGCCTGATATAAAATTAACTCAAGCAAATTAGTAGCATTCCTATACCCAAAGGATAAGCAGGCTGAGAATGAAATTAGAGAAATGACACCTTTCACAATAGCCACAAACAATATAAAGTATCCTTGTGTGACTCTACCCAAACAAGTGAAAGATCTGTATGACAGGAAGTTCAAGTCTTTGAAGAAAGAAATCGAAGAAGACCTCAGAAGATGGAAAAATCTTCCATGCTCTTGGATTGGCAGGATTAATTTACTAAAAATTGCCATCTTGACAAAAGCAATCTACAGATTTAATGCAATATCCATCAAAATCCCAACTCAATTCTTCATAGACTTAGAAAGAGAAATTCTCAAATTCATTTGGAAAAACAAAAATCCAGGATTGCTAAAACTATCCTCAACAGTAATAGAACTTCTGGGGGAATCAGTATCCCCAACCTCAAGCAGTACTACAGAGCAATTGTGTTAAAAACTGCATGGTATTGGTACAGTGACAGGCAAGTAGATCAATGGGATAGAATTGAAGACCCAGAAATAAACCCACAGAATTATGGTCACTTGTTCTTTGACAAAGAGCTACAACCATCCAGTGGGAAAAAAGATAGCCTTTTCAACAAATGATGCTGGTTCAACTGGAGGTCAGCATGTAAGAATGGTGAATTGATCCATTCTTATCTCCTTGTACTAAGCTCAACTCCAAGTGGATCAAGAACCTCCACATAAATTGAGATACATTGAAACTAATAGAAAAGAAACTGGGGAAGACCCTTGAGAACATGGGCACAAGGGAAAAAATCTCCTCAACCGAACACCAATAGCTTACGCTGTAAGATCAAGAATTGACAAATGGGACCTCATAAAACTACAGTTTCTGTAAGGCAAAGGACATTGTCAAAAGGACAAAACGGCAACCAACAAATTGGGAAAAGATCTTTACCAACCCTACAACTGACAGAGGGCTTATATCCAAGATATATCAAGAACTCAAGAAGCTAGACTCCAGAGAGCCAAATATCCCCCTTAAAAATGGGGTACAGAGCTAAACAAAGAATTTTCACTTGAGGAATATCGAATGGCTGAGAAGCAACTAAAGAAATGTTCAACATCATTAGTCATCAGGGAAATGCAAATCAAAACAACCCTGAGATTTCACCTCACAGAAGTCAGAATGGCTAATATCAAAAACTCAGGAGAAAACAGCTGTTGGCGAGGATGTGGAGAAAGAGGAACACTCTTCCAGTGCTGGTGGGTTTGCAAGCTGGTACTACCACTTTGGACATCACTCTAGAGGTTTCTCAGAAAACTGCGGATGATACTCCTGAGGACCCTGCTATACCACTCCTGGGCATATGCCCAGAGGATTCCCAAGCATATAATAAGGATACATGCTCCACTATGTTCATAGCAGCCTTATTTATAATAGCCAGAAACTGGAAAGAACCGAGATGTCCCTCAACGGAGGAATGGATACAGAAAATGTGGTATATATACACAATGGAGTACTATTCAGCCATTAGAAACAATTAATTCATGAAATTTTTAGACAAATGGATGGAACTGAAGAATATCATCCTAGGTGAGGTAATCCAGTCTCAAAAGAACACTCATGGTATGCACTCACTGATAAACCGATATTAGCCTAGAAGCTTGGAATACCCAAGCAACAATTCACATATTAAATGATGCCCAAGAAGAAGGAAGGAGTGGCCCCTGGTCCTGGAAAGGCTCAGTGCAACAGTGTAGGGGAATACCAGGACATGGAATTGGGAAGAGGTGGATTGGGGAACAGGGGGGAGGGAAGAGGGCTTATGGGACTTTCAGGAAGGGGGGATCCAGGAAAGGGAAATTGACTTGAAAGAATATATTGAAGAAAAAAAGAAAAAAGAAAAAAAGGAGTTCTCTGATGGAATTTTGGGGTCACTTAAGTAAACTATCATATCATCTGCAAATAGTGGTACTTTGACTTCTTCCTTTCCAATTTGTTTCCCTTTGACCTCCTTTTGTTGTTGAATTGCCCTGGCTAGGACTTGGAATACTATATTGAACAGATAGGGAGAGAGTGGACAGCCTTGTCTAGTCCCTGATTCCAGTGGGGTTGTTTCAAGTCCCAACCGGTACCACCAGAGCTCCCAGGGATTAAACCATCAACTAAAGAGTACACATGGAGGGACCAGTGGCCCCTACTACATATGTAGCAGAGGAGGGCCTTTTCAGACATCAGTGTGAGGAGAAGCCATTGGTCCTGTGAAAGCTCGATGCCCTAGTGTAGGCAAATTCCAGTTCAGGAAAGTGGGAGTGGGTTTGATAAACAGGAGACAGAGGGATGGGATAGGGAGTTTTCAGAGGGGTTACGAGGAAAGGGGATACCATTTGAAATGTACATAAAGCAAATATCTAATAAAAACAAAAAACTGTAAAAAAAAGAACATCTAAGTAGAGGCTCTCAACTCTGCCTTCCCTTTACCATCTCCTATCATATATATCATCCTGTTTTATTTTCTACTTGGTTCTTTTCACTATTTGTAGTGGTTTATTTGAAGAGGTTTATTTACCTCTCTTGAAGTATCCCTGGAACCTACATCAGCACTTAGTGTACGATGGAGTTATTTAAAGGGCTGTGTGTTCATTAAATATCCTTCCTCCTAAACACACCAACCTTGTCTTCCTTCCCTTTCTGCTACTTTATCACTTTGAACATTTGAGGTCAATGTCATTTTCTTAAAAGGCTTAATAAAGAATTACTCTGTACCATCATGCACATCTCCTCATATACATAAATATCCAAGAGAAACAAAAAACACGTCTGCAAAAAAGCTCATATGTGATTGTTTATAATAATAAAAGGGCAAGTGACTCAAATACCTAAAACTTAAGAAAATATGAACAAGATACAGAATATTCATACACAGAAATATTATTTTGAAATCAGTATTATTGATATATAATAAATGCTACTATGACTTTTAAAAACATGATAAATGAAAGAAGCCAGTCACAAAAGGTACATATTACATTTACATTTCATTTATACTGAATTAATGGTTATATAAGACTGATAGAAGACATAGGGAGTGATAGCTAATAGCAGTGAGGATTTCCTTTAAGGGTGATGAAGAGACTCTATAACTGATTTTGATGATGCCTATACAATGAAGAATATGCATGACCTGAAGGAATTCTCAGTTAATGGAATTATATTTTATAATAACATTATAAAGGAAGGAAAGGGGAAAAAGGTAAAATCTCGATTACTTTACAAGGGTAGCTATTTTTGCCAATTAAGGTCCATTAGACCACCAAATAATATAGGTGACTGCTGTTGCTCTTAGTTACCCCCCCCAGAACTTGATGATAAGACCCTATTTCTGAATATATCACATACTTGTGCCACAAAACATGAAGAAATCAAGCAGGTACTGATCCTGACGTTTTCTCCATATTGACTAGTCTCCATAGTGGTCAATGATGTCATGCATGTTACCAGATGAAAGAAAATAAAAAGCAATCATTAATCTCACATGTAAATACTGCCAGCCATACAATTAGCCTGGGGAGATTTTCCCACCTGTGCAGTAGTGGTATGTTACTGTTGTAGTGAATTACTTTCTGAGAAGATCTAACACCCACTCCACAAGATGAAAACCAAAACTGCCATTGTCATCAGGGCTAGGTATCATTCACTTGAGGCTAGGTAAATCATAAGACCTAATAGACAAACCACTGCTATTATTCTGAGAAATTGATATTGTAGTAAAGCTTCTCCTAATGACCTACACATAGGTCATATTGGCATATACATAGATCTGTGCAATTTCAGCCTTCATCAGTAGATGACAATTAATACAGAGACCCACAACTGGACAGTGTGCAAAGGATGAGACATAAGAATATTCAGCCCTAGTGGAACATCAGTATCATACTCAGTATAATGGAAGTGTAGGATCAAAGATTGTAAGAGCCAGAAATAGTTGATGACCAAGACATCAGTGGTTTAGGGTCACCACAGAGTAATTGCACGAATGAATTCATAGCAACTGTGATAGCATGCACAAGACCTGTTGAACCTCATTCTAGAAGCAATCTTGGTATGAAAATAGGGGAGTTGGCACCAAGTTCCATCCCTGTGCGAGAAACTATTGGCATTTTATAGCTGCTGTGAGATGGAGAGTCTGTTTCTTTAATGGTGTGATTATTGAGAAGTCAACCATATCTCAAGATTGGCTTTATACTTAGGGTAGTTAGGCAATACAAATTCGAGTTCATGGTTTATTTTTGAAAAGACAGAGGTTGAATTTTGGTGGGAAGGGAGGTGGGGGTGGATTTGGAAGTACTTGAAAACATCAATGGGTGAATATGATCAAAGTGCATTCTATGAAATTCTCAAAAATTAATGAAATATTATTTTTAAAAGTTTCTATGAATAATAGAAACTTTAATAAATAAAACACATAGAAATCACTCTGTAATCAGTTGAGCAAACATTTATTGAGCTTGTGAAATGATATAAGCACATGGTTATTATAAGAAAAACACATAGCCACCACCACTACAGGATTACAGAGTAATTTTGCCTTTCTCAAAACAAACCGAGTTCCTTGTGGTACCAGAAAGAAAGATGCTCAAAAGCAGGTGACTCTGCATTACTTTTTGTGCTTGAAACCAATGTTAAAATATTGAGTCTCTATACTAAGCCCAGCAACAGAGACTAGAGAAACTGTGAAATTTCTTGAAGAAGATGTCATTCATAAGGTATGAAAGGCCACCGTGACCAATTCATGCCTTGGTATCATTAAAGAGTCTGATATCAAGCTGTCAAAAACTTCCTGTGAACTCTGAAGCTGATGCTAAGCTTGTAGCTATATATGATTTAGCAGAAGAAAAACTAAGAACATCAAGCAGGCAATGCTAACAAAACTTAGTACTTTTAAATGTACCATACTATACTATCAATTTTAATAACAAAAAGGTTTCTTCTATAAGTGTGAACTAGTATATGAGGCCACAAGAAAGCTTTAATAGGTGGCATTTTTTCCCCGGCTTTTAGCAGTACATAGTAGAGGGCCTTGGAACCTTGGAGTCACAAAATATAATATATTCCGTCAACAATTCGCAAATAAGTTCTACATCACAAAAATATTTTAGTAGAGTTTTGATAGACAATAAGTGTGGAAAAACTATTTGCACCACAATGAATTGACAGTGAATCAGTAAAATTAATACACAAATTATTGTCATAAAGAACAAAAACAACAAAAGGCATGGTTGAGGAATTGGAAGAGGTATTTTGTTTTGTTTAGTTTTTTTTTTTTTAAGACAGGGTTTCTGAGAATAGTTTTAGCTATCCTGGGTTTCTTGTTATTCCAGATGAATTTGTTAATTGCTTTTTCTAACTCTGTGAAGAATTGAGTTGGGATTTTGATGGGTATTGCATTGAATCTGTATATTGCTTTTGGCAAAATGGCCATTTTAACTATATTGATTCTGGCGATCCATGAGCATGGGAGGTTTTCCCATTTTTTGAGGTCTTCTTCCATTTCCTTCTTCAGAGTCTTGAAGTTCTTGTCGTAAAGATCTTTCACATGGTAAGAGTCACCCCAAGATACTTTATACTGTTTGTGGCTATTGTGAAGGGGGGTCATTTCCCTAATTTCTTTCTCAGCCTGCTTATCCTTTGAGTATAGGAAGGCCACTGATTTGCTTGAGTTGATTTTATAACCTGCCACTTTGCTGAAGTTGTTTATCAGCTGTAGGAGTTCTCTAGTGGAGTTTATTGGGTCACTTAGGTAGACTATCATGTCATCTGCAAATAATGATAGTTTGACTTCTTCCTTTCCAATTTGTATCCCTTTGACCTCCTTATGTTGTCGAATTGCCCGAGCTAGTACCTCAAGTAAAATATTGAAAAGATAAGGAGAGAGGGGGCAGCCCTGTCTAGTCCCTGATTTTAGTGGGATTGCTTCAAGTTTCTCTCCATTTAGTTTGATGCTGGCTACCGGTTTGCTGTATATTGCTTTTACTATGTTTAGGTATGGGCCTTGAATTCCCGTTCTTTCCAAGACTTTAAGCATGAAAGGATGCTGAATTTTGTCAAATGCTTTTTCAGCATCCAATGAAATGACCATGTGGTTTTTTTCTTTGAGTTTGTTTATGTAGTGGATTGCATTGATGGATTTCTGTATATTAAACCAACCCTGCATTCCCGGGATAAAGCCTACTTGATCATGGTGGATGATCATTTTGATGTGTTCTTGGATTCGGTTGGCAAGAATTTTATTGAGTATTTTTGCATCGATGTTCATAAGGGAACACCTATGGCCACTTGATCCTCGACAAAGGGGCTGAAAACATCCAATGGAAAAAAGATAGCCTTTTCAACAAATGGTGCTGGTTCAACTGGAGGTCAGCATGCAGAAGAATGCGAATTGATCCATCTTTATCGCCTTGTACTAAGCTCAAATCCAAATGGATCAAGGACCTCCACATAAAGCCAGACACTCTGAAGCTAATAGAAAAGAAACTGGGGAAGACCCTTGAGGACATTGGTACGGGGAGAAAATTTCTGAACAGAACACCAATAGCGTATGCTCTAAGATCAAGAATTGACAAATGGGACCTCATAAAATTACAAAGTTTCTGTACGGCAAAGGACACCATCAAAAGGACAAATCGGCAACCAACAAATTGGGAAAAGATCTTCACCAATCCTACATCAGATAGAGGGTTAATATCCAATATATATAAAGAACTTAAGAAGTTAGACTCCAGAAAACCAAACAACCCTATTAAAAAATGGGGTACAGAGTTAAACAGGGAATTCTCACCGGAAGAACTTCGGATGGTGGAGAAGCATCTTAAAAAATGCTCAACTTCATTAGTCATTAGGGAAATGCAAATCAAAACAACCCTGAGATTTCACCTTACACCAGTCAGAATGGCTAAGATTAAAAATTCAGGAGACAGCAGGTGTTGGAGAGGATGTGGAGAAAGAGGAACACTCCTCCACTGCTGGTGGGGTTGCAAATTGGTACAACCACTCTGGAAATCAGTCTGGCGGTTCCTCTGAAAACTGGGCACCTCACTTCCAGAAGATCCTGCTATACCACTCCTGGGCATATACCCAGAGGATTCCCCACCATGTAATAAGGATACATGCTCTACTATGTTCATAGCAGCCCTATTTATAATTGCCAGATGCTGGAAAGAACCCAGGTATCCCTCAACAGAAGAGTGGATGCAAAAAATGTGGTTTATCTACACAATGGAGTACTATTCAGCTATTAGAAACAATGAATTCATGAAATTCTTAGGCAAATGGATGGAGCTAGAAAACATCATACTAAGTGAGGTATCCCAGACTCAAAAGGTGACTCATGGTATGCACTCACTAATAAGTGGATATTAACCTAGAAAACTGAAATACTCCAAACATAATCCATACATCAAATGAGGTACAAGAAGAAAGGAGGAGTGGCCCCTTGTTCTAGAAAGACTCAGTGAAGAAGTATAGGGCAAAACCAGAACGGGGAAGTGGGAAGGGGTGGGTGGGAGGACAGGGGGAGAAAAGGGGGCTTATGGGACTTTCGGGGAGTGGGGGGCTAGAAAAGGGGAAATCATTTGAAATGTAAATAAAAAATATATCGAATAAAAAAAAAAGACAAAAAAAAAAAAAAAAGACAGGGTTTCTATGTGTAGTCCTGGCTGTCCTGGAACTCACTTTGTAGACCAGGCTGGTCTCAAACTCAGAAATCTGCCTGCCTCTGCCTCCCAAGTGCTGGGATTAAAGGCACATGCCACAACTGCCCAGCTGGAAGAGGTATTTATTTGCAAGAGAGTAAATTCATTGGTCAACAAAGACATCTAGGACATAACTTTGGAAGTATCATGATATCATGCAATACCACAGAGACAAAGGTTCTAGCTCATTGTTCACAGAAAAATGGAGCTAAAGAACACCTTAAAATGGGCTTGTGAAAATGTGAAATTTGGCTTTTATTTTCAAAAGCAAGCACATAACTTTTGTTGAAATTAATATACACATGTTTCAACCCAGTGTAATGTTCAAGTGTAGACATTACCTTACCATAGTCACAAGAATGCTCAGGTATACGGCTAAAACATTAGCCTTAGAGTGTACAGATAAGGTTAGTATTTAAATCATGGCCTGAGTGAAGTAAATGCCCTTTTCCCATATCCATGGACCTTACCCAATCCCTTAAAGGACTGTGCTGTAGAACACTGTGTTCCAGGTATTACATGGCTATTTTCCTCTGGAACTTTCAGCATTTGTGATTACCTACAGGAGTCATATGCAAGGCTGGTTTCATTAGCCTTCCCTCATGGCAGACAGGAGGGGTGTTTGTGAGTGTTTATAAACAGTTAATGGTTGCTAGAGGGCTGGGCACATTAGGACCTTTCTCCAGGATTTACAGACAGTTAAAAGTTGCTGAGACATTTTTGGTCAATAGTGTAACCACTCATAATTTGCTGATATTCATGTAAGTAACCCAAAACAAGGTCATTGATTCATCAAGCTGTATTTGGGTGAGCCACTCCTGTTTCTGTCATTGGTGCCTTGTCTGAGGTAAATAGAAATTTGTTCAGAAAAAAAAATCACACAACACCTGACTAGAAAAAAAGTCACAAAGATAATTCACTCTCACATCTTGACTAGTTGAGCTAGAATATCATCCTTCCTCAACTCTCAGACAAGACTGTAAAGCATTTGCTATCCTGACTTAAAAACCTTTGGACATAAACTACAGCTATGACATTGCCTTTTCCAGATTGACAGCTTAAACAGGGCAGATATTGGAATGTCTCAGCCTCTGTCATCATATGAGATACACTTTTATAATGAATCAATATGCTGTTAGCTCTGTTTCCATTGTTAATATTTCTAAAAATCTATTAAAAGATCCCCTTATGGAATTAATCAGGTCATACATAAGCATATGAAGATCAAGGATTATAAATCTAGCCTCTATGTTCTTGACTTACTGTATTGATGTCTACCAATTTGCCTCCCGACAGGCAATGCATGCATTTCTTTTTATTTCTGTTTTTTCAAAATGATTTATTTTTATTATTATTTTTAAATTACATGCGTGTGTGTGTGTGTGTGTGTGTGTGTGTGTGTGTGTGTGTGTGTACTTTGTGTGTGTGTATCTGTGTGGGTATATGCATGTGAGTGCAGGTGCTCACAGAAGACAAATGATATAATTGGATTTCCAAGAACACTGTGAGCTTCTGAACATGGGGTTCTGGACAATGAACTGAGGTCACCTGCAAGTATATGATCCTAACCACTAAACCATCCTCCCAGTCTCCTCTTTTTCCTTCTGTTTTCCTTTTCTCACTCTACACCTTGTTTTTGTACACAGGGTCTTGTTTTGTGGCCCAGACTTGCCTCAAAACTATGCAATCTCCTGTGTTACCCGACTAGTACTATGCCTATAGGAATCAGCCACCATCCTTAGTATCAGTGACTGAATTTCTCTGCCTGGTATTGTTATGGAAGACTGCCTTGGCATGTTGGCAAAGTACCAAACAACAAATGTTCCCTATATTTAGCCCACAAACAATAACTGGTAGGAAATAGAATGAAAATCCTTGCTTTCTCCCCCTTGGAAAGGAAAAAGCCTGGTTTTATTTTTTTGGGTTTTTTTTTGTTTGTTTGTTTGTTTGTTTGTTTTCTGAGAGCTTCCCAACAGGATCTATTTTTAAATATCTACAGTAATAGTATTTTGGACAATGCATCTTTCATGGGCTTTCCTTCTCACTTACCTGTTCATTCCCCTATTAATTTACCTCTCATTTTCAAAATACATTTTATACTCACATACTTCTCATGGGCTTTGTATTAGGGATTACCCAAATCCAGGAAATAATGAGAAAGGGGATCCTGCAAACAAAGTGAGTATTTGTGATTAGGTAAATGATTAAAAAGCTTGCATTATATCCACATGATGACTGTTAACCAATTATCAATCTTGTTTCATGCTATGAAAGTCGGTTTTGAATTCTTTTAATAAGGTACTAGGATAGTCTCAAAGAAGATGACTATAAGGAATGGGCTATCATTAAACACTGAATTAACCAGCATCTTCCAACCTTCAGATCAAGGAAAATAGTTTCTGTTGTTTATAAGCTATTAACTGAAGGTGTTTTCTAATAACAACCCAAAGGGACTAAGAAAACTGTAATCATGGTACATACCTCCTCTCCATAATCATTTGGCTATAGATAGATCAGATATTCATATGAGACTTTTAAACACTAGCTGTGAAACTGGAAGATTTAGGCTGCCATTATGGAGTTTGACCAACAAAGAATGGAGTGGGTATCTATACGATATCACAGAAAGCCAGCCAAGACATGACAGTAAAAAATGGGAAAAGAAGCAGAGAAGAAATGGAGAGGGGGAGCCAGTGCTATTACTAGAGATGCTGGAAGTAGCTGAACATGAGCTTTGCTTCACCCCAAACTTCTCAAATGTTTTACAAATCACCAAGATTTACATTTTTTCATGGTTGCCTCAGTTGAATTATCTCTCCCACTGGTATTTCACTTAGATCCTGACAAATACAAGATGCCAAAGAGTTCATCAACAATTGGCACATCAAGATGTTGCTTTATAGAGTTTATGTAGAATAGTGTTGGGCATGGGGACAAATAAACAATCTTATATATTTACATTCAGTGACAGGAAAATTCCCAAGAGGTCAATTTGTAAGGAAATCTTCCTTATGAGTTAACTAATAAAAAAATAAAAACTGTTTGGCAAAGTAGGTAAAGATATCACTTTGGGAAGAAGTGTGCTTTCATAGTTAATGAGTGATCCAAGAAATGCTGTCACATGCTTTGTTCTTCTGTAAATGGTGGGCAGCAACTTAATACAGATGCAACACAATAGGGTCCTATCATTTGTCGTGTCAATTCTGAAGCTTCAATTACATCATAGCTTGGGCCAGTTAGATGAACCCTCATGTACATTCAAGTAGGAAGTGTGTCTATAGATCCACCTTAATGGAATTGATAGGGAAAGGAAGAAGTAATCTCCTTTGTGTTCTCAGCAGACAGTTCTGAAATATGTCTTCTAAGTCTCTTATGATGGTCCTGTGTAATTAAATACAGTGGTCAATAGGAAAGGCTGACTGTCTTAGTTACAGTTTTACTGCTGTGAACAGACACCATGACCAAGGAAACTCTTATAAAAACATTTAGTTGGGGCTGGCTTACAGGTTCAAAGGTTCAGTCCAGTATCATCAAGGAGGGAACATGGTAGCATCCAGGCAGGCGAGGAGCTGAGAGTTCTACATCTTCATCTGAAGGCTGCTAGTGGAAGACTGGCTTCTAGATAGCTAGGGTGAGGGTCTTAAAGCCCATATTCATAGTGACACACCTACTCCAACAAGGCCACATCTTCTATTCATGCAACTTCCTGGGCTGAGTGTATACAAACCATCACACTGACTCAGTAACACATCTTCAAAATGGCCTTTAGTTCTTCCCCGATTTAATCCTGCCACCTGTCTTTCTCTTTGACTTTGAATTAGTTCTTGCAATAGTCTCAATATTTTCATCCTTACCAAATTCATAAATCAAATCCCTAGCCCTCGGGATGATAATATGTCAAGGTGGGACTTCTAAAGGTGACTGGGTCATAAGAGCTGAGGTCTCATGAAACAGATTAGTGCACTCAGAGAAAGGGCTCCAGAAACACCACACTTCTTCCATGTAAAGATACAATAAAAAGTTGACATTTGTGACACCAAAGAAGCTCCTAAGTGGAACATGACTATGCCCACAGATTCCCAAAACATAGCACTGTGAAGGATAAATTTGTATACATTAGAAGCCTTCCAGTTTATGAAATGTTATTATATCAACACATATAGGAAAAGATAGACCACATTTAATTCTTTGTATGTCAAACTCCCCCCCCCCACACACACACACATACAAGTTCTGCTTGTAGAAATTTCCAGACCTGGAAAATCTCTAGTAGTGATTCTTATCTTATCCCCATACCATATTTATGCATATCCCAAGAATAGTTTGATATAGTTGTTTTTAAGAAATACAGGAGGGAAGGAAGGAAGGAAGGAAGGAAGGAAGGAAGGAAGGAAGGAAGGAAGGAAGGAAGGAAGGAAGGAAGGAAGGAAGGAAGGAAGGGAAAGGAAGGAAGGAAGGAAGGAAGGAAGAAATTCACTATAGCATTTTTACTTTAACCTCAAAGGTGAGTGAGATTAAGTAGATAGAGCAAAGAAATGCCCTTTGTAGACTTAGAGGTAAAATTATTGCCTGTGACATCGAGGTTAAAACCTTGTGATGCAATGCAGTCTTAAACTTCTGGACTCCCCGTGGTAGATATTGAGTATGCCCAACAGGAAATTAATGTGATAGGAAGCCTAGAAAGTGCTTTATATAAACCTTCAAAGCTTGATCAGGTAGAAATAAGGTATTCACCTAGCAGTGTATTGATTTTACCCACTAAATATAAAGAGACCATACAGATTTAATTTGGCTGGTGTATTTGGAAATTAAGTACATCTTACCTTATACTCTCCTTCTCTATCCTGAAAATCATGCCTAGAGCAAGCCCCCAGTAACATCTGTACAGCATTATTTGAGTAACACTCCATGCAAATGATGGAGTCACAGATCAGCACAGGAGTGAGTGTTTGAGAAAAAAAAAAGATAAGATTCTAAATACCATTACTGTCTTCTGTGGAGTTTCTTTTGTGTTTGCATATGCACTGGGCCCAGTAAGCCAAGCTCTATACAGGAAGAGTTGGTTAGGGGGTGAAAAGGTCAGTAGAATAGTCAGCAGAAAATGTATTTTCCCTGGAAGTCCCAGGAATATTCAAACCACAAAGTAGAGTACCATTTACGGGAGAGCCAGGGCAGGGGACAGAAGTGATGTAGTGATGGCATTGAAGATGGAAGGAGGGTAGGAGCCAAGATACACAGCTCTGGAAATGACAAAAAGCAAGGGATAGGATTCTATTAAAGAGCTTTCAGAGAAAATGTGAGCCTGCTTGAATTTATCCCAGTGAAGCTGACTTCACCTTAGCTAATTTCAGAACATCCTCATTGTTGCCTAGTCAGGCTACTGAAAGCCATGGATTCCATTTGTAAATTTTGTAAACTTTGTAAATTTTTTAAACACTCAAGGCAGGAAAGTGGCCAGAAACCCTGCCTGTGGAGCTCCAGCAGCCTGGCCCCTCCCCCAGACCTCCCTACCTGTTACAACTGGGGCATTTGGGTGTTTCCAGCCTTTGTAACAGTCACAAACTTATCTGCAGCCCCTCAATAGGTCCTTCCCCAGATTATGCTAATTGTAGGTGACCAAAAGCCACTAATCTCTGAAGAGGAAAATCCACCGACCTCTGACCTCTGAACTTCCCACAGGAACCCACCAATCCCTGAATAGAAAACCCACCAATCCCAGAGCTCCTCCAAGCTTAGGACTTGAAATCTCACCAATCCTTACCCTATAAACCTCTACCCTGGAAAACTCTGCCCCCAAGAAACCATATATGAAAGCTATGTTTGTTCAGTTTCCTGTCAGCCACTCCTGGGTCCTTCCCTCCATACCCTGAACCCTCCCAATCTCTTTTATGAGATTTTCTGCCTGATGTGACTTTCATTGGAAGAAGCCAAGAAGCAATGAAAAGAAGAGAAGAAGCAAAAAGAAGGAGCAGGGCTTGAGGCTCCAAAGCTCCTCAGCTCTGTTAGGGATACCCCTCCCCCGGGAACTGCACTACCAACTTTCTCTCAGAGCTATGTGGTTCTCAAGATGCCCTTCCACTGGGACACTCTTCTAACTCACAGCTGTGTGATTCCTGCTCTAACCCTCCCTGTTGCTAAGAATGCCCTTTTATTGGGATACCATCCCATCTCAGATCTGTGTGGTTTGGACAATGTATATAAAAGAAGTTGATGCCAGAATGTCTTTCTCAATTGCTTCTCTGTTTTATTTACATTATTGTGGCTTCTATATTGATACAATGTCTTTCACAGGATCTGGTGATCACTGTGTCAGCCAGACTGGATGATTAGTATGCTTTGGGGAGCTGCACATTTCCAGGCCTGGCACTGGGGCTATGGACTTGTCACTTTGATGAGTTGTATATGCTTGAGTGTCTTAGTCAGGGTTTCTATTCCTGCACCAACATCATGACCAAGAAGCAAGTTGGGGAGGAAAGGGTTTGTTCAGCTTATGCTTCCACATTGCTGAACAGGGCAGGAACTTGGAGGAAGGAGCTGATGCAGAGGCCATGGAGGGGTGCAGTTCACTGGCTTGCTTTCCCTGGCTTGTACAACTAGCTTCTTATAAAACCGAGGACTACCAGCCCATGGATTGTATGAGCCACAGTGGGCTGGGCCCTCCCTACTTTATTACTAATTGAGAAAAATGCCTTACATCTGGATCACATGGAGGTGTTTCCTCAAGGGAAGCGCCTATCTCTGTGATAGCTCCAGCTTGTGTCAACTTGATACATAAACCAAGCCAGTTTTTTTTAATTTTATTGTTTTAATATTTTTATTTTCTATATTCTTTGTTTACATTCCAAATGATTTCCCCTTTCCCGGATGCCCCCTCCCCATATGTCCCATAAACCTTCTTCTTTCCATCCATTCTCCAATCACCTCCCTCCTTTTTCTCTGTCCTTATATTCCCCTACAATGCTAGATCAATCCTTTCCAGGATCAGGACCTTCTCCATGCTTCTTCATGGGAGTCATTTGTTATATGATTTGTGCCTTGGGTATTCAGAGCTTCTGGGCTAATTAATATCCACTTATCAGAGATTGCATTCCATGTGTATTCTTTTATGACTGGGTTACCTCACTTAGGATGATATTTTCCAGATCAAACCGTTTGCCTAAAAATTTTGTGAATTCATTGTTTCTAATTGCTGAGTAGTATTCCATTGTGTAAATATACCACATTTTCTGTATCCATTCCTCCGTTGAGGGGCATCTGGGTTCTTTCCAGCTTCTGGCTATTATAAATAAGGCTGCTATGAACATAATGGAGCATGTGTCTTTATTGCATGCCAGGGAATCCTTTGGGTATATGCCCAGGAGAGGTATAGCAGGGTCCCCTGGAAGTGTCATGTCCAGTTTTCTGAGGAACCGCCAGACTGATTTCCAAAGTGGTTGTACCATCTTACAGCCCCACCAGCAGTGGAGGAGTGTTCCTCTTTCTCCACATCCTTGCCAACACCTGCTGTCTCCTGAGTTTTTGACCTTAGCCATTCTGACTGGTGTAAGGTGAAATCTCAGGGTTGTTTTGATTTGCATTTCCCTAATGACTAATGATGTTGAGCACTTCTTTTTTTTTTTCTTTTTTTTTTTAATTCGATACATTTTTTTATTTACATTTCAAATGATTTCCCCTTTTCTGGACCCCCACTCCCTGAAAGTCCCATCAGCCCCCTTCCCTCCCCCTGTTTTCCCACCCAACCCTTCCCACTTCCCTGTTCTGGTTTTGCCCTATACTGCTTCACTGGGTCTTTCCAGAACAAGGGGCCACTCCTCCGTTCTTCTTGTACCTCATTTGATGTGTGGATTATGTTTTGGGTATTCCAGTTTTCTAGGTTAACACCCACTTATTGGTGAGTGCATACCATGATTCATCTTTTGAGTCTGGGTTACCTCACTTAGTATGATGTTCTCCAGCTCCATCCATTTGCCTGAGAATTTCATGAACTCATTGTTTCTAATGGCTGAATAGTACTCCATTGTGTATATATACCAAATTTTTTGCATCCACTCTTCTGTTGAGGGATATCTGTGTTCTTTCCAGCTTCTGGCAATTATAAATAGGGATGCTATGAACATAGTGGAACATGTATCCTTATTACATTCTGGGGAATCTTCTGGGTACATGCCCAGGAGTGGTATAGCAGGATCTTCTGGAAGTGAGGTACCCAGTTTTCGGAGGAACTGCCAGACTGATTTCCAGAGTGGTTGTACCAATTTGCAACCCCACCAGCAGTGGAGGAGTGTTCCTCTTTCTCTACATCCTCGCCAACATCTGCTGTCTCCTGAATTTTTAATCTTAGCCGTTCTGACTGGTGTAAGATGAAATCTCAGGGTTGCCAAAAGCAATATACAGATTCAACACAATACCCATCAAAATCCCAACTCAATTCTTCACAGAGTTAGAAAGAGCAATCCTCAAATTCATCTGGAATAACAAAAAACCCAGGATAGCTAAAACTATTCTCAACAATAAAAGAAATTCTGGCGGTATCAGTATCCCTGACCTCAAGCAATACTACAGAGCAATAGTGTTAAAAACTGCATGGTATTGGTACAGTGACAGGCAGGCAGATCAATGGAACAGGATTGAAGATCCAGAAATGAACCCACACACCTATGGCTACTTGATCCTCGACAAAGGGGCAGAAAACATCCAATGGAAAAAAGATAGCCTTTTCAACAAATGGTGCTGGGTCAACTGGCAGTCAGCATGCAGAAGAATGGGAATTCATCTATCCTTGTCTCCTTGTACTAAGCTCAACTCCAAATGGATCAAGGACCTCCACATAAAGCCAGACACTCTGAAGCTAATAAAAAAGAAACTGCGGAAGATCATTGAGGACATCGGTACAGGGGGAAAGTTCCTGAACAGAACACCAATAGCTTATGCTCTAAGATCAAGAATTGACAAATGGGACCTCATAAAATTACAAAGTTTCTGTAAGGCAAAGGACACCATCAAAAGGGCAAATCGGCAACCAACAAATTGGGAAAAGATCTTCACCAACTCTACATCAGATAGAAGGCTAATAGCCAATATATATAAAGAACTCAAGAAGTTAGACTCCAGAAAACCAAATAACCCTATTAAAACATGGAGTACAGAGTTAAACAAAGAATTTTCATCTGAAGAACTTCAGATGGCGGAGAAGCATCTTAAAAAATGCTCAACTTCATTAGTCATTAGGGAAATGCAAATCAAACCCAGTCAGTTTTATACAGAGTGGCAGTATTAGGTGTGGCCTTGTAGGATTAGGTGTGTCATTATGAGTATGGGCTTAAGACCCTCATGCTAGCTGCCTGGAAGTCAGTATCCTCCTTGAAGCATTCAGATAAAGGTGTAGACCTCTTATCTTCTTCTGTGCCATGCCTGCCTAGATGTTGCCATGTTCCCACATTGATGATACTGGACTGAACCTCTGAACCTGTAAACCAGCCCCAATTAAATGTTGTCCTTAAAGAGTTGCTTTGGTCATAGTGTCTGTTTACAGCAGTAAAACCCTAACTAAGACAGTAGCTGTGCCCATATTTCACATGAATATGTAGGATATGAACTCAGGTCATCATATTTGTATGTCAAGTACTTTACCCAATAAGCTATCCCTCCCAAGCCCTTTCTTTAAACTTTGCCTAGCCTTTGTTTACTTATTATAAACAGATATATGCAAGTAGTCTCATGTTTTCTAAATTAACTAGTAGAATAGCAAACATAATTTTCACGCCTTGATTTTTTTCACTTAATAATGCATCCTGAAAAATAATTTCAAAGCTATATTCAGAACAGCTTCACATTCTTTTTTACAGCTGCACTGTTCTGGTGGTGTGGGTGGGCTGTAGTTTATTCACACAATCTTTTAATGAGGCACATTTAGTTATTTTTAGTCTTTGGCTATATGTATTTTAAGATTTATAATTACTTTTTAAGAGAGATAGGAAGGGAGGGAAGGAGGGAGAGAGAGAGAGAGAGAGAGAGAGAGAGAGAGAGAGAGAGAGAGAGAGAGAGAGAGAGAATAGATGTCTGTGCTGTCCAGAGGAGGGACTCGATCTTCAGGAGCTGGCATTATAAGTGGATGTGAGCCTCCAGACATGGGTGCTAGGAACTGAACTTAGGTCCTGTGCAAGCAAATTAGGCGATTTTAACGACTGAGCCATCTCTCCAGATCCAGGAGAATCTTTTCATATTATAATTATAGCTACAGTGAATTTTTGTGCATATGTCTTCTCATATTTATTAGTATATATAGGATACAGACACTCAGACATGAAATTGCTGAAGAAAGCAAGACTAGTTAAGCAATGTAAAATTAATAGTCTTAGCAGACTGGCATTTTATTTTTATATGCATATTCCATTTATTTTTGAGATTTCATTGATAAGATGCTTTATGAACAAATAATTGATACTCGAATATAGTTAATTTTAAAACCAGCTTCAAATCACAGCAAAACATAGATTCATATTACTTCACAGTGACAGGCATATTCCTTAGAATGATGCTGGCATATTCCAAGAACAGTCTGTCATTTAGACCTTGGAAATAGAAGGTCATTGTAAACTGTAGTTGATGTTTTCTTTAGGGGAAAAAGAACACCTCATATGAGTAGTCAATATTTTCATCTAATAGCATTTCTATCATGTCCTGAAGTATCACTTAAATAAAATATGAATCTTCTACACTTCTGATCTCTTTTAGATACTCAACCCACCAGCCTGCCCCTTCACACTACTTCATTTGAGAAATAGAAAACATAGCAGTCCTTCAAAACTCTCAGATTCCCAGTGGTAGAGGACACTTTGCAGACAATAAAAGTACCCAAATCATGTATTATTCAGATGACATCCAAAGGGACACTTCAGCAAAATCATTTCACCAACCCACACGTTAGTGGAGCAAATTTACTTTATAGTAGCATGCATATTTACTAGTTACTCTACGAACCTTTCATTCTTATGCCTCAATTTTCATGAGCAGTAGCTAGAAGCTCTTTCAAATCACATTGCTAATTCTTATAATCTCCCTGCAGAGGTTTGGTAGGTGAAAGTTACAATATTGAAAATTTCAAATTGGAAGCAGACAAATGTTTACTATGTTCCCTATACAAGATAGATTAGATTTCAATTTCTCTGTAATACTTAAGACCTAATGCCAACAGCATGGGAAAAATGAATTCCCTTTCCTTTCACGTTTTCCTTACCCAGCCAATAAGCCTGCTAGTTTAATGTTTAATGTTTTTCTATGTTGTCTCAGGCAAAAGTAATTAGTAATCGACCCATATTTTCCACTTGAGTGCTAATAGAATTAATAAGTCATTTTAATCATTCTAATGTATTTATAATTTCCAATTCTATATATGTGTACATGTATATATGCATATGTATTTATGTATATGAATTTATGTATGTGTGTAGTATATCCATATATGTGTGGGTAGATGCATGTACCTGTGAATGTACACAGAAATCATAGAAGTGTATCCTGTTCTATCACACACAACTTTATTCCCTTGAGACAGAATCTGTTGATGAACCTGAAGCAAAGTTGTCAACCAACAAACCCTAGCAATCCTCCTACCCATCCCTTATCAGAGCCAAGATTACAGGCATATGGTACCATACTCAGATTTTTATGTGAGGGCTGGGATTTGAACTTGGGTCTTGCATAACAAGCACTCTCACCTGCTAAGTAAGTCATTTCCTTGGTCTCTCAAATATAGTTTCTTATTGCAATGTTTTGGTTTGGATTATTTCATCCAAATTTTACTACCTAGAAGACAAATCCCATGTTTTTATGGAAAGGACTTGGATGCTGTCCCACAAAGACTGGAATTTGAATCTATTAATGCCTATGAATCCTTGCCAAATTATTCAAGCTCTTATTACATCATGTACCATTCAAAAATACAGTGGTTGCCACTCAGAGCTCAATGACATGACCCAAGACCAAATAGTAAAATACATATGAGAGCCTTCAGTCTAGTCATAATACTTGCTAGGAGTTCAATATATGTGGGCCTGAGAGATGAGAATGCACTCACCTCACAAGCAGGAGGGTCTGCATTTCATTCCAAGGAACCATCTATAACCAACCACCAGACTTCTTGGTAATACCAACCAACACCAGGGAGGCATGACAGACAGATCTCTAGGATCCTCTGGCCAGCTGTTCCTGACAAGTTGATTAGCTCCAGATCAACAAGAGACCTTGACTTAATGAAGGGGAGCAGCATTCTTGAAAATGATACCCTCACTTTTCATAAGGTCTCTACACATATGCTCTTGCACACACATATGCACATACATACAAGTATGTGTATGCCAGGTCTGGCATGGCTGTGTAAGGGAGCATTGCCAGGCCATTGATTTCCACGTGTGCTTATGACTACTGTGAGCCTGACACTGTCTCTACTATTTTACTTTCAATCTTTCTTTCCAGAGAATATATTCCTCCATTACTCAGAGCTAATCATGCCATATCAAATGAAGCAGATATGGTTCTCAGGAATGAGGAATGGAGGTGGTCATGAGGCTGTGGAGGATGAGGAGCAGGCCTCCACTTGGCCTTTAAGGTTATTGGAAAGTATCTAGACAACATAACCACAATAGCCATAAAAAACTACATGGTCCTTTATAGAAATAGTTCATTGACAGACTTGGCCTTGAATTTGGAATTATGAGAAGATAGATATACCTTCTGGTCCAATGACTGCTGCATTAATTAGCCAGCGTGAACTTGGGAACATCAAGGATAGAGAGTTAAAGTGGTCACAAACAGAAAAGGCATGAATAGGAAAAGAAATATATAAAATACAAACAAAAAAGAAGGAATTTATAGAAAACAAGTAAATGATAGATGGGTTTATTTTATAGGAGAAATGCTTGTATATGTTCTAGAAATAGATAGTATTAGGAGGAGAGCGCATGAAGATATGGAATCTCTAGGATGAGGAAACAAAAGACAGAGAATAAAAAGATGATTTACAAACATATAAAATTAAGTACTTTATTTCTCCTGGCTACTTGAAGAATTGGAGATGACAAGGCCTAGAAAGATATTAGAGAGAGCTACCTGATGCTTTGCTTGCGTAAAATTTAAAACTTTGTAAGAAATCATTTTAACTCTAGTAGTCTGTCACCTTTCCATTCTTACATGAAAATAGTTACTAAAGACTTGTGTCTGCTGTAAGACTGTGTCCAGCAACCCATGATGAACAGGCTGTGTAAAGACTATAAGAAAATGTGCTTTTGCTTTGTGTTTAGTTTCTGTTTTAAGGGAGCTGGGGTTGAAACTACTGATCTGGAGCTTAGAACTTATGTAAATATAAGATTTTCTAAGGAATTATTAACAATGATGAAAGCCTTTATAGTATAATTTTAATAAATAAAAGACTCTCTGGTCAGAAAGGAGAAGAAGGAAGAATGATGAGAATTCTCGGACAAAGAGAGAGCACTGGATTTGACAGCTTGCTTCCACTACTGATTCCAAGTCATTATTGAATCAGTGCAGCTCTCATTATTTCCTTTCTCCAGACCCTCCTCATGCTGAGGCTGGACCTTGGCATTTGTGCTCACAAACTTATATGCACATAGTAAAATACAATTAAAATATACTATTATAAACAGCATTTTAATATGATTTATTGTGTGTTTGGGGTGGTGTATTAACAGGCATATCTGGAAGGGATCAAAATAAGATTACTCATGTGAGAAGCACATAATTGAACCTCAGTAAAAACTGGCTACCAAATGGGCATGGTGGTTCAGATGCTTAATCAGAGCTCCCAGTATTTGAGGGGCAAAGGTAAGTATATCTCTGTGATTTTGAAGCTAGCCTCATCTACCTAACCAATTTCAAGGCAATCTAAAGCTAAAAAGAAACCCTGTCTCACTTCAAAAGACAACATCACTCTGGACACTAAAGCTCAGGTGAGCTTCTCTCATTGGCAGTATTTATACAAATATCACAAACTGACTCTAGCAAAATAATGTCCATGACTCCACAGAAGGTGCTGGATTTTCTGCATTTGCTATGTTTCCTGGTCATTCCTATGTATATTTTCCTTTGGCTGATTCTAATAACTATCCTTTCTTTGAAATAAGCCATAACTGATTACAGTAGCTTTTGGTGAAATATTTGAGTCTGCCCAGAATACTGTTGAACCACAGGGAAATTTAAAATGACCCTTATTACTTCCAAATTTGCAATTTGTACAAGACCACATTGTATAATCTAAATTTCTTGGATTCAACTTCCAAACTTTCAATGTACACTTGTAAACTGTAGCTTTGAAGTAGGTGTGACTTGGTTGTTTTATACGTATCAGGGTGACAATGGACTTAGTCCTATATTAATATCCTGCCTAGCTCCTTCTAGTCATCAACTTGTTTTTCATATCAGTAGAACCAGTGAATATGTCTTCTACCTTTTCATTCTTTGTATGAAGATAAAACTCATAGGCTAGAAAAAAATAGTTCAGTGGTTCACAGTACTTCCTGCTCTTCTAGAGGACCTCAGTTTGATTCCCAATATCCACATTAGGTGGCTCACAACTGCCTACAAACCCATTTCTAGGATCTGTGATTCCATCCTCCAGCCTCCATGAGCACCTGCATATGTGGCACACAACATAAAAATATACATAATTTAAAATAAATCTGTACTCTCAAGACCTGCAGCCACCCGCAACAACCATGTGAGAGCCCCACACCACAAACTTCTCTACTTTGGGCCCCCCAACAAGCTCAGCAGCTGCGGAAAACTTCTCTGGCCCCCACCATGCTCCATCTTCCAGTCTATACCTCTACATGCAATTCCAAAGCCTTGCAGCCACCAGTGACTATTAGCTCTGTCTGCATTTGTGAAAGCCTCCTGCCACCAGGGACAACCAGTTGTACCTGGAGTCACAGAGGCCTGCTAACATTAGGAACTACCATCCCTACCTGCAACCACAGAGGCCTGCTGCCATCAGCAACTACCAGGACTGCCCACACTAGGGACAAGCAGATGGCTAAAGAACACAACCAACAAAACCAGTGCAATAAGGCACCAACAAGAACCTGCTATCATATTAAAGCAAGCCCTGGATACTATAATACAACTGAACTAATATAAAGAAATACAGGTGAAGGAAATCAATAAAAATGTTCAAGACCTGAAAATGAATAGAAGCAATAAAGAAATCACACATTGAAGCAATCCTGGATATGAAAAAACTAGAAAAGAGAACCTGAACTACAGAGACAAGCATCATCAACAGAATGTAAGAGATAGAAGAGAGATTCTCACGCTTAGAAAATATGACAGAAGAAATAAATATATTGGTCAAAAGCATGCAAAATGTAAAATGTTCATGACACAAAATACTCAGGAAATTCAGAACACTCTAAAAAGACCAATCATAAGAATAATAGGAATAGAAGAAGGAGAATATTCCCAGAGGGAAGGCTCAGAAAATATCTTCAACAAAATCATAGAAGAAAACGCCCCTCAACTAAAGAAAGAAATGACTATAAATGTACAAAAATCTTACAGAACACTAAACAGATTGGACCAAAAATAAAATCCTCCCACCACATAAAAATCAAAACACAAGATGTATAGAACAAAAAAAAAAAAAACTGCAAGGGATAAGGGCCGAGTAACATATAAAGGCATACCTATTAGAATTATAGCAGATTTCTCAACAAAGACTTTAAAATCCAGAAGGACCTGGGCAGATATCATGTAGTCTTTAAGAGATCACAGATGCTAGCCTAGGCTACCATACCTAGCAAAACTTTCAATCACCATAGATGGAGAAAACATGACATTCCATGACACAACCAAATTTAAACAATATCTTTACAGTTAATCCATCTCTTCAGAGGATAATAGAAGGAAAATTCCAACAAAAGGAAGGTAAATACATCCAAGAAAATACAAAATCTAATAAAATAGACTTCCACCCAAAATTGTTCAAAAGAGATGGGGACAGTTCATACTCATCAAGGAAAAAAGATCTATCAAGATGATTTCTCAATTTTAAACATCTATGCACTAAGTAAAAGGTCACTCACATTCATAAAAGAAACATTACTGAAGTTTAAATCACACAATAAAGCCCACACATTAATGGTGGGAGACTTCAACATCCCACTCTTACCAATGTACAAGTTATCAAGACAGATACTAAGCAGAGAAATAATGAATCTAACTGACATTATGAATCAAATGAACCTAACAGATATCTACAGAGCATTTTTCCCAAACAATAATATAATTCCTTCTCAGAACCTCATGCAACATACTCCAAAATTGAGGCATCAATTAAGCCTCAACAAATACAAGGTGGATGAGCACATGCTCCACTACATTCATAGCACTCTTATTTATATTAGCCAGGAACTGGAAAGAACCCAGATGTCCCTCAACAGAGGAATAGATACAGAAAATGTGGTATATATACACAATAGAGTACTACCCAGCTATTAAAAACAATGAATTCATGAAATTCTTAGGCAAATGAATGGAGCTAGAAAATATCATCCTGAGTGAGGTAACCCAATCACAAAAGAACAGACATGGTATGCACTCACTGATAAGTGGATATTAGCCCAAAAGCTGGGAATACCCAAGATACAACTCACAGAGCACAAGAAGTTCAAGAAGAAGGAAGACCAAAGTGTGGAAAGACTGATACTTATTGGAAAGTAGATCAAAATACTCATGGCTCACAGTCAACCAATAGACTGAGCACATGGTCCCCAATGGAGGAACTAGAGAAAGGACCCAAGGAGCTGAAGAGGTTTGCAGCCACATAGGAGGAACAACAATATGAACCAACCAGTACCCCCCAGAGCTTCCAGGGTCTAACCCACAAACCAAAGAGTACACATGGAGGGACCCATGGCTCCAGCTACATATGTAGCAGAGGATGGCCTTGTTGGACAGCAAAGGGAAGAGAGGCCCTTGGTCCTGTGAAGGCCCAATGTAATGCCACAGAGTAGGGGAATGCAAGTCAGGAAAGTAGGGTGGGGATGAGCAGGGGGAGGGGGATGTGATAGGGGATTTTCAGAGAAATAAGGAGGAAAGGGGGATACCATTTGAAATGTAAATAAAGCAAATATCTAATTTTTTTTTAAAAAAAGATTTCAACAGCAGAAACACTGGAAAGCCTAGACACTCTTGGAAATTGAACAACTGTCAACTCAGTGAACTCAGGGAAGAAATAGTGGGGGGCTAGAAAAGGGGAAATCATTTGAAATGTAAATAAAAATATATCAAATAAAAAAAAAAGAAATTGAAGACATTCTAAAATTCAATGAAAATGAAGGTACAACACACCCAGCTTATGGAACACAATGAAAGCAGTGATAAGAGAAAAGTTCATGGTACTAAATGCTTTCATAAAGAAATTGGAGAGTTCTCATACTAGCAAGTTAAAATCACATGTAATAACTCTAGAGAATAAAAAAGAAGCAAACAAACAAGTGTGATGGATGGCAAGAAATAATCAAACAGGGCTGAAATCAATCACTTAGAAACAAAAAGAACATTACAAAGAACCAACAATCTGAGAGACAATTCTTTCAGAAAACAACAAGATAAACAAACTGAGCTAAACTAAGCAAAAGGCATAGAAACAGTATCCAAATAAACAAAATCAGAAATGAAAAAGGAGACATAACAAAAGACATTGAGGAAATTCAAAGAATCCTTAGGTCTTACTTCAAAAGTCTATATGCCACAAAATTGAAAAATCTCAATGAAATGGATTATTCTCTAGACAGATACCACAAAATTAAATCAAGATTAGGTAAACTATCTAAACAGTCCTATAATGCCTAAGTAAATAGAAATAGTCATTGAAAGTTTCCCAAACAAACAAACAAAAAGCTCAGGGCTAGATGGATTTTGTTCAGAATTCTACCAGACTTCATCATTAGAGTCAATACCAATACTCTTTCACAAAATGGAAACAGAAGGAAGATTTCCAAACTCATTCTATGAGATCACAGCCATCCTGATACCTAACCATACAAAGACTCAACAAAGAAAGAAACTCTCAGAACAATTACCCTTATGCACACTGATACAAAAATACTTAATAAAACACTCTCAAACCAAATCTGAGAACACATCAAAGACACCATCCTCCATCATCAAGTAAGGTTCATGCAGAGGATGGAGAGGTGGTTCAATGTACAAAAATGCATAAATGTAATCAACCATATAAACAAATTGGAAAAAAAATCCCATATGGATCATTTCATTAGATACTGAAAATGCCTTTAACAAAATCCATCACCCTTCATGTTAAAAGACTTGGAGAGATCAGAGATACAAAGTGCATACTTCAATACAATAGAGGCAATATACAGCAAGATAATAGCCAACACCAAATTAAATAAAGAGAAACCTAAAATAATTCCAAATCAGAAACAAGACAAAGCTGCCCAATTTTTCTCCGTCCCTCCCTCCCTCCCTCCCTCACTCCCTCACTCCCTCCCTCCCTCACTCCCTCACTCCCTCCCTCCCCCCCTCTCACTCTCTCTCTCTCCAATATAGTAATTGAAATCCTAGCAAGATCAATAAGATAACTGAAGGAGATCAATGGGATACAAATTTGAAAATGAAGAAGTCAAATATCTCTATTTGCAGCTGATATGATAGTATACATAAGTGACATGAAAACTTCTACTACAGAACTCCTAGTGCTGACAAACACCTTAAGCACCAGCAAAATGGCTGGATACAAAATTAACTTTAAAAAGTCAATAGTCCTCCTTTATAAAAATGATAAACAGGCTAAGAAAGGAATTTAGAAAACAGTACACTTCAAAATACCTGAAAATAATATAACATAACTTGGTGTAACTCTAAGCAAACAAATGATAAACCAGTGTAACAAGAACTTCAAGCCTCCGAAGAAAGAAATTGAAGAAAATAATCAGAATGTGGAAAGATCATCTACGTTCACGGATCAGTATGATTAATAGTGAAAATGGCCATCTTACCGAAAGTATCTACAGATTCAGTGCAATCTCCATCAAAATTCCAACACAATTCTTTATAGACCTTGAAAGCATACTTCCCAACTTCATATAAAAAACATCAGCAGAAACAAAAAACCAGGATAGCTAAAACATTCCTGTCTAGTAAAATATTCTGGATGTATCATCATCTGTATACTTAAAGCTGTACTAATAGTGGTAAATAACAAACAAACAAACAAACAAAAAACTTCATGGTAGTGGTATGAAGAGACAGGTTGATCAACGGAACTGAATTGAAGACCCAGAAATAAACCCACACACCTATGGATCTTTGATTTTGACAAAGAAGCCAAAACCATACAAAGGGAAAACAAGAAAGCATGTTCTACAAATGGTGCTGTTCTAACTGGATGTCTTCATATAGAAGAATTCAAATTGCTTTATATTTATCACCCTGCACAAAATTCAAGTCTAAGTGGATTAAAGACCTCAACATAAAAGCAGATACACTAATAGAAGAGAAAGTGGGAAATAGCCTTGAATACATTAGTACAGGAGACAAGTTCCTGAACACAATACCCATAACTCACACACTAAGAGCAACAATTAATAAATGGGACCTCATGAAACTAAATAACTTCTATAAGGCGAAGGAAACAGTCAATAGGAAAAAAGTGGCAGCATATAGAATGGAAAAAGATCTTTACCAACCCCACAACTGACAGGGATTATACTCAAATTATATAAAATACTCAAGAAGTTAGACACCAACAAACCAAATAACCCAATTAAAAGATGGGCTACGGAGCTAAATAGAGAATTCTCTGCAGAGCAATCTCTAATGGCTTAAAAACAGTTTTTAAAAAGTGCAAGGAAGCATGGGCTGAACTAAGGCTCCCCAGTACATATATAGCAGATGTACAGCTTGGTCTTCATATAGGTCCCCCCAAAACTGGAGCAGGGGACTACTCCTGACTCTATTGCCTTTCTGTGGATCTTGCTCCCCAACTAGGCTGCATTGTCTGGCCTTACTAGGAGAGGATGTGCCTAGTGACTTGATGTGCTAGGAAGGGTTGAAACCCAAGGGAGAACCCTCCCCCTCTCAGAGTAGAAGGCAAGCTGAGATGAGGGAGGGACTGTGTGAGGGGAAGATAGAGAGGAGAGGGGGTGTTGCATTCAGAATGGAAAGTGAATAAATAAATGTATTAAAAAATTTTTAAAAATCCGTAAAGGGAAAATGGTACAACACATTATAAGAAGACCAATGCAGATGGTTCCTGGTTTACAGGAATTATGATATTGGCTTTAAAATCATGCAAAAATGAGTACACATTCAGTAGAGACAGTACTTCACATTTGGCTATTTCCCTGGGCTCAGGGTATGGAAATGGTTCTGTTGGAATTATGTCCAGGAACTTAAGTCATGTGACAATGAGGGGAAACAATAGGGGCCACAGAGTAAGCTGTGTTTGCTAAGCTCAGATGTTAGACAGGTGACTGTACCCAGTACATTTATTTTAGAAAAAAGATACAGTTTTATTATTCTTGTGTATCTGTGTGACTGCATGTATACACACACATGTGTACATACCTGTGCAGGAGGTGACAGGGGATAAAAGAGGATGTCCTATACTCTAGATCTTAAGTTATAGTCCATTGTGAGATGTTCAGTGTAGGTGCTAGAAACCAATCTCACATCCTTTGCAACAGCAGCAAGCACACTTAACTATTGAGCTGTCTCTCCAGTCCCTTTGCTGCATTTCTGATATATCCTTTTCATGTTCAGTGGGTTTACTGAGGCCACAATTACATCATAATCAAGAATCATTTATCTATGTATTCATAATTAAGCATAATACAATCAGATTAGAACATGGGTAAAAAAAATAAAAAGCATCGATATACATGAACATACATACGCATTCATACATCACAGAGAAAATAGATTTTCATAAAGGCTGCATGTAAAAAAAATCACCCTGGTAGTTTCCAAGAACACCAAAAGTTTGGATGCCTGCTCTCAAAGAAGCTGTTCAATTGATTGTGATTGGGTCCCAGGCTTTGCAGTTTCTTCAAGGGTCCATGATGATTCTCAATGGGGCTCGTAGTGGAATTGCTGTTCTGAAGCTTATACAATAGGTTTTTAAGACAGCCTGCTTCTTCTGCTTCTCTTATAGAACTTAAAACAGACAAGAACTGTCTGAAGGTCCTTCTGTGAGCTAATCACTGGAGGTTCTTGTGGCTTGCTTCTTTATGCTTATACTAGTTGCTCAAAGCACTTCCATCCTCTGAGCAGAAAATGGACCTCAGGTTAGTCAGCACCATTGCTGCCTGCAGCTAACAATGCAAAATCTCCCCCCACCATAAGCTCTGAATAATAATGCTTAATTTATAAAATATGGAGCTTATTTTTTCTCTACATCCAAAATGTTGGGGGAAAAAAGCAAGGGTGCTGTAAGAAGCTAGTTCTTGAACGCATTAAAAAAAAAAACCTCATCATTTTCCAATTAAGAAAATGTTTCCTTACCAGCTGTGCCCCTCTATTAGTCATCCCTCCTATCTAGAAATTCAATGTTTGTCTTCAGCTTTTCATGTATTCATTAAATCCAAACCCTTGCTTCTCTTAATTAAGCAGTCATGGCCAGAGTTCCACCTGCAACATTGCCTATTCACATTCCTGAAGAACTTTGAAGTCTCAGGGCCAGCTCCTCAGACTTGACATTTGTGGGCTGATGTCATGAATTCAATGAGTACCAAAGATTCCACAGTCCCTGTGATGAGAGCTGTTTCTGACTACAATGTTTGGGGCTTTTCTTGTCACTCTTCTTGGCTTTCCTAACAGATTTTATGCTCTCTTGCCCTTTTGGTTCTTCATACACAGATTGTCTATGGCAGAAAAGTAACCTTGAACTTCTTGCTGTTTCCTCTATCCTAGACACACAGCCTACAACCCAGAATAGAAAATGTGAGGGCGATTTTGACCAGTAAGAGCACAGCACTTTGCTTCTCCCAGTCCATTGAGATATATGGAAATTGACTGTACTCTACTTCCATAGGAAGACATAAAACTCTGAACTATACTAGGCACGTCACAGAAAGTATAATGTGGAACAGAAAGTATTTAGAGCTAGAGCAAGACCACCCAGGTAAAACCTCTGTTTTGGTTTGTACTACTTAGCTCCAGAGTGTAATGTTCATTTGTTTACTTTCTTCTTCTTCAGTAAAATGGACACAATAATAGCACTATCACATGGGAAACATGCTCAGTATCATGACATAAAAATATTATGTACAATAAGTATTGTTTAGCACTTTTCTCCCATGTACAGACTTACTGTCTTTGCTTCAGACACGTATTGATGAGCAAATTAAGCTGGTGAGAACAGGCTTTATGGAGAAGATTCTTTCTCTTTTCTTGTT
The DNA here is from genome assembly GCF_947179515.1 of Apodemus sylvaticus. Lineage (NCBI taxonomy): Eukaryota > Metazoa > Chordata > Mammalia > Rodentia > Muridae > Apodemus > Apodemus sylvaticus. Next base: position 27,017,944 of record NC_067495.1, read on the forward strand.
TATGTTACAGATAGAAGATGCAGGGCTGAAGCCTGTAGCTCTGACTCCCTGTGGGAGTTTGAGCATGGAATCAACAGAAAAAAACAAATCAAAGAAATACAGAAATGACAGCTCTTGGTGACAACGCTGGCGCTCCTGAGCTCTGCAGTTAGCTAAAGTTAAATTGATCATTGCAGTTTCCATTTGCCCATGACAGTTTAATCTCTTCTTGATTCTAAGCCAGTTTAAGTTGAGTTTCTGTTACTTGTGATCAGAAGGTCTTAATTGAATCAAGTCAAAAATGAACTCTCTTTGGGGCCAGATAGCAAAAATTTTCCTAAAATTCTTTGAAATACATTTCCAAAGCAATTTCTTGTGTATAAATCCTGGTTGGTATATTCATCACTTCCCAGAGCAGAGCATGCAGGAATGTGCCCAATACATGTATATGAGCTCTTTCGGTCCTTCCTTGCTACAACAATCTGGAATGGTTTGCATCAGAGCTGGGCTCATTGAGAACCTACTGAGCATGACTGATGGACCAGGTCCACAACTGGCACTTTGGTTCCGTGGACATCATTTGGACTCCAACAGTCTCTCTAAAGATAGTTATGTTCTTGGGTTGGTTTTAACAATGGTTACAAATCTGGAAAGGATAATTATATTCAAAGCAAACGTAGAAGTGACTATGGGGTTATAGTTTCTAGTTTTCGAGACTATGCAGAGGTTAACAGAAACAGAGGTTAACAGGTTGTTCAAAACTCAAACAAAAGTCTATTTACATAGAGATTATTTACAAAACTCTCGGAATTTCACAGGACCAGATGATGGGTAGCTCTTGCCATTTGTGTCTATAGGAATGATGTGAATATAAAAAGATGGAAGAAAGGGGCTGTGCAGGAAGATTTACTGATGAAAAATCATAGATCTTCAGGGAAGAGCCAGGTTTCAAGAACAAAATGGAGTTAGGGTATGGAGATCCCTGATTTCATTCTCTCCCTTTCCCCAGGCTCTCAGTAGAGTTGCTTGTGGGCTAACTAACTTGTATGGAAGGTAGCAGAGGGCAGAATAAAAACAGGTCAAGAGAGTGTATCTGGAAAGGCAACAAGAAGGCCCACAACATCAGTGAAATGTTGGTTGTGTTCTCACTCTCACCCCTGCAATCCATACATGCAACCTCCCATACTGATTATATCATAGTATTTCCAGAATTTGCTGAAAAGCCAATTTAAGGATTCTACAGGAAATCAAGGTTTTATGGATAATAGTGAAAAACTTGAAGTTGTACACAAGAAAAATTTTATTACAAATAATAACTTCAGCAAATGGATTTTCTTTTTTCCCTTTTTCTTTTTCCTTTCCCTCTTTCTTTCTTTCCTTCCTTTTTTCTTTCTTTCTTTCTTTCTTTCTTTCTTTCTTTCTTTCTTTCTTTCTTTCTTCCTTTCCTTCCTTCCTTCCTTCCTTCCTTCCTTCCTTCCTTCCTTCTTTCTTTCTTTCTTTCTTCCTTTCTTTCTTTCTTTCTTTCTTTTTTTGTGTGGCAAGGACTTACTACAGAAAATAGCCTGGTTTCAAACTCTCCTCTAGTTTCTTCTACCTCCTGAGTAAATTAACTTCAGATAAGCAATAAACAGAAAATTATACCACTGCATACCACTGCAAGTACACTGTAAGTAGACTGCGTTTATATGCTGGTATATGTGTTAAACTGAACATCATTCAAACATGCCAAGGACTGGAGTATACTCCTGTATCTGTGTGTTAATGGGAGTATTGCTATTTTACATGTAAATTGTAGGTATATAATAATGTATATAATTTGATTTGTTGAGATAAAATAAGGAATAAAATATAATTCAGAGCTTCTGTACATAGGTAAAAGATTTTGAAATTTGAATATGTGTGTGTACAAACATGAGTATAAAAGAAAACTGGGCACCTCACTTCCAGAAGATCCTGCTATACCACTCCTGGGCATATACCCAGAGGATTCCCCACCATGTAATAAGGATACATGCTCTACTATGTTCATAGCAGCCCTATTTATAATTGCCAGATGCTGGAAAGAACCCAGGTATCCCTCAACAGAAGAGTGGATGCAAAAAATGAAGTATATCTACACAATGGAGTACTATTCAGCCATTAGCAACAATGAATTCATGAAATTCTTAGGCAAATGGATGGAGCTAGAGAACATCATACTAAGTGAGGTAACCCAGACTCAAAAGGTGAATCATGGTATGCACTCACTAATAAGTGGATATTAACCTAGAAAACTGGAATACCCAAACCATAATCCACACATCAAATGAGGTACAAGAAGAACGGAGGAGTGGCCCCTTGTTCTGAAAAGACTCAGTGAAGCAGTATAGAGCAAAATCAGAACAGGGAAGTGGGAAGGGTTGGGTGGGAAAACAGGGGGAGGGAAGGGGACTGATGGGACTTTCAGGGAGTGGGGGTTGAGAAAAGGGGAAATCATTTGAAATGTAAATAAATATATCAATAAATTAAAAAAATAAATAAAAAAAAGTTCACTCAGCCTGTTTATGCATGTGTAGCTGGAGGTGCTGGAGAAGGACATTTGGGTGACTTCCTCTGTCCCTGTCTTCTTGCTTTGAAACAGGGCATCTCACTAAACAAGATTCTCACTACTTTGTCTAGGTGGGTTGGTTAGCCAGCCTTCAAGAGAAACACATCTCCCTCCCTGGATGCTGGGGTTGCTGGCATGTGCAACCATCCCGGACATTTACACATGAGCTATAGAAATTACAATCCATGTCCTCATGCCTGTAAGTAAGCACTGTTACACACTGAGTTATCTCCACAGTTCAAGGATAATTTTTAAAGGTAGGTTCATGACTCTTTATGCAGATGTAAAATGAACATTTATTAAGGATTTTACCTCATTAACAGTGAGGAAACCAGCAAGATATTACTACTAATTTAAAGGTGAGTGAAAAGAGTAGACACAATTTCTAGATCACAGATATTTGAATAAGAAAATAAATCTCCTCCTTGGTGGGGGAGAAAAGTCAGCATAACTTCTAAGGGAGAGACTTCATTGCATACATACTGCCTGGTATTATACATTCACATTGTTCATTTACAACTAACAGAACTTCCCAATCACATAAAGGCTATGAAAGATGCAGAAGCCCTGCCTGTAGACTCATCATCAAACAATCCCTTTATGTATGCTTTAAACCAGAATTTCAGACCTCGGTGCTATTAAAAGTATGTCTAAGTCTTGATTGTGAGGGAAAGGGCCTGCCCTATATTCTCTATTCATGTGATCCCAATAGCACCTCTATGGAGTTGCAGAACAACCCAAACTGTCTTCACATATCATGAGGTCTCCCAAGGCGCTGGAGCACAAAATTGCTTCCTCCCACTTGAGAATCATTGCTCTAAAAAATGTTCAGTATTCCCTTGAGGCACACTTTCTTTTGTGTGTATATTGGTGGATCAAACTGAGGTTCTTGTATATATATATGTATATATGCTAAGCCAATGCCTACCACTGAGCTATACTTCTAGTCCTCATATTTTTCCTACTTTTGTTGCTCTACCTGCAATGGTCTCCTCCTATATCTTTTCTTGGCCCTTTTCTCTGCTTTATTCAAGTATTTACCCAGATGTCAGTTCTTCTGAGAAGTGACCCATCAATTTATCCCAAATAGAGTCTGCCTCTAGAATTGCTCCCATCTTTATTCTTCTGTCCACACATTTATTTCCCTTGAATGTTTTTCTCCATTGCCTATCATCCTCAGGTACTAAGCTTTCTGAAGATAGAAACTTATTGAACTCAGTGGGCTAACCAGGGAAGGCATGGCTGAAGGACTGTGAGCAACTGAGCCCACTGGTGGGAAACAGAGGTAGATGCTGGTGCTCAGCTTCCCTTGTCATTTCCACACAGTGCAAGAGTCCAGGCCAAGAGATATTACTGCCCGTATTTAAAGTAGGTCTTCTGTCCTCTGCTAATCTGTCTGCAAGTACAATCGCAGGCTTTCTTAGAACTCTGTCTTCTAAATGATTCGACGTCCAACCAAGCTGACAATAAAGATTAAGTACCATAGTCATTTAGTGGCAGTGCTTATTTGCTTCACAAGGTAAACTGGTCATTTCCTTACCAAATAGCTTGGGTTAACAGAGAGTATTCAGAAGCATTTCATATAATGGCTATACAGCAACCATTAATGAGAAATAACAAGCAATGTACATTAGCTACGTACTGACATGTAATGAGTAAGCCAGTACTTTGTGGCTGTCATTTAGACTTACAAGTTTTTATCCCCTGATGAAGATGCAGTTAGCACAATAGTATCAAATTGTGCCAAGCAAAACTCAGCCCATGTAGGCACAGTTACTGCATCTTTTCCAAACAGCTATTAGCAGATTTCTCCAGCAATCAAAGCCATTGAACACCCAGTTTGCTTAAGTCTATTTGAGAAAATGTTTTCTCTTAGGATTCATTAAAATTTCCAACACACATATCTCTTTGAACTACTGTGACATCTGTTCATACTGCACACTGGGATGTAATTGGCCTTTATTCAGGTGTAATTGATGATTTACATTATTAAGTCTGTCTCTGTTTGGCTCATTGCCTAGGGACAATTGAAGCTGACACTAACACTGTGGCAAGATTTAGGTCACTAATGGTGCCTCTTCTTTTAACTAACTCAAAGCTGGTGAATTGAATTTATTCTAAAATCTCATTTATCTTTAGAGATAACAACAGTTTTCTCCTCAAGTGATGCAGGCAACTACTACAGTAATGATAACTATACACTGTAAAGGTCATCTTAATAATCTAAATCATACCTAAATTTATTTTAAAATCATCAATAAAGGTAAATTTAGTAATTTATTATTAAAGATGCAACTCCCCTTAAAGCAGTGATTTTCAACCCTTTTAGTGCTGTGACCCTTTAACACGGTTTTCAAGCTGTAGTGACCCAAAATCATAAAATTACTTTGTTGCTACTTCATAACTGTGATTTTGCTACTGTTATGAACCATAATGCAAATATCTGATATGTAGGATAGCTGATACTCAACTGCCAAGGGGTCACAACCCACAAGTTGAGAACCATTCCCTTAAAGTATAGTATTAGAACCCCAAACATTTTTAAAAAACAACTTGAGAAATACTGGTTTTTTCTAATAACCAATCTATGAATGTAGTATAGAAAAAGAAGAGTGGTATAATCACAATCTTTTTAATGGAATTGTTGAACTAGGAATTTAGTAGCATATTACCCATATACCTTTCCCAAGGGAACCATTGCCTCCATATAGTACTGACCATGTGTGCATGCATGCATGTGTGTGTGTGTACGCGCGCGTGTGTGTGCATGTGTGTGTGTGTGTGTGTGTGTGTGTGTGTGCCACCTAACTAAACAGCACTTAAGCTCTGCTCATGACACCGCTACCTAGCCATAAGCATTATTCCAGAAGATGCCCTAGATAGATCAAGCTTATCTCAGAGAACATACTATACCAATTTGCATGGGGATCAGTACCCAAAGAGCCTGGGTATGTACAGGACAGCAACTGCCTTTACCGGATGTAAACTTGAGATTGATTTTGACCCATAGTCATCTTAGTTTCTGTTAGTGCCTAGGCATCATGCCTCTTATCATGATGGCAGCAGCACTATAGACCCAATCCACAATCCTCATTCCAGTCAGCCCTTGATCTTGACTCTCAGCCTCTTCCTTCTTGCCTCCCAGTATCCTTCTTTCATGGGTGATGATGGTTAATTCCCAGAAATGGCTTCTTAAAGCTAAAGTTTTTGCCTTGACTCTGAGCATTTGTATTTTCATTGTCTATCTCCTTCCAACATTCAGTGGGGATGGAAAAGAAGGCATTGAAGATGCTAGGCTCATGTAGTACTGCTGGGCTACATGCCCTTTCCATCAATTATCATTTTGGGGGCATAGAGAAAGGCTGAGTGATCCAAGACTCATGAGTAAGAAATGACCTTTCTAGGCTTCAGTTTTATTACTCCATGGAAAGAAAATGATATTAATGTACTTCTGCTTTGAGCTTGTTGACAAAAGGAAGTAGGGTTTAACATGATGAAATAGAGAAGAGATTACAGATGATCACTATGACATGAGCAAAGAGGTTTGATGAATTTGTATCTTTATACTTGACAAGAATAGAGCAAACTTAAAGAACATGTGGCTGGAACACTAAACCGGTGGCTCTCAAACTCGAACATTAGCAACCCTTTCAGAGAGGTCTGACATTTTGATATTTATGACATGATGTCATCATCCCCAAATGTGTTGGGTTGCCAATGCTCTTAGCAAGCCTGGGAGACAAGTGACCCGTAAGCCACAGGTTAGACACATCTGTGACAACTTGTCAAAACACAAATTTTCAGATGCTGAGTTCATAATTGTGTAGGTCTTGGAAAGAATTTGAAAAATAGCAGTTCTTCCAGTACTTGGTGATGTTACTGGTACACACCCAGGGATCACTAATTAAGAAACTCTGCTGTAAACCAGTAGTTCTCCATTGTGCTATACAGCACATTGAGATGGTTTTAGAAGTTTGAACATCAATTACTTTGCTTTCCATTCTTCATAGGTCCTGACCTCTGAGGTTAGGTATATGTATAGACTGAACTTCAGGTCTATTGTATAACTGTCTTGGTTAGAGTTTATATCGCTATAATAAAACACCATTACCAAAGCAACTTGGAGAGGAAATGGTTTATTTCTGCTTACAACACTCCTCTAAAACTCCATCACTGATGGAAGTCAAGGGCAGAAACTCATGACAGGAACTGCAGCAGAAACGTTGGAGGAATGCTGCTTGCTGGTTTGTTCCTAATGGCTTGCTCAGCTTGTCTTATTACACCATCTAATATCATAGTCCCAGAGTCCCCGCCTCACTGCCTCCAGTTATATAGGTTCTCCCACATCAACCATCAATGAAGAAAATGCCCTAGTCTTGCCTACAGGCAATCTGCAGGAACATTTTTTCCAACTGAGGTTCCTTTTCCCAGATAACTCTAATGTGTGCCAAATTGACACACACAAAAAGAACCCAACCAAACAACCAACCAAACCAAACCAAACAAAACAACAACCCCATTCAAAACATAGCCAGGACAAAATCCAAGCAAACTAGCATACATCTAAGATCCAGCTAATTTATTTTTAAACTAATTTATTGACAGCTGCATTATAGGCACACTAGGCCAGGCAGACTTTTGTTGTGTATGCATGTGCTGCTTAATGCACTTAAATGCTCTTGATACTTCAGGACAATGGAGCCAAAGATGGATTGTTTTAGGTCAAAAGTAGAACAGACACATGAGAACCTGCCCGAGTTCAGACAGCCATATCTTAGATGGTATCAAGTGACTGTTATGACCTAGGTCTAGGTTACATGGATGTGGTAATCACTGGAAGACTTATAAAAAAAAAAGTCTGCTTTGTACCTCAAATGCTAAGGCAGAGATTCTCAACTATGATCACTCACTGGGATCATCTGGGTACTTTGAAAAAAACTCTGTGACTCATCCCATGATGACTCAGATAAATTTGGCCCTTCAGAAAAAAGTTTGTAAAAATCTCTTCTAGGGGATTCTACTATGCAGTCAAAATTGAAAGAGGCAGCTGAAACAAGACTCAGCAGTGATTCCCTCTCTCCACATTCTGAGACTTGAATTACAGGTCAGTTTTCGTGCACATGGGACAATTGTATAGGTTCTGCACATATAAACTATATTCTCTTGTTTGCAAAGCAAGCCCTTTAACTGCCAAGTTACCTCCTCGGGTCCTGTAACTGAAAAATTGTATGCTTTGCTCAACATCTTTTCTTTCTCCATTCTTCCAAGCCTCTGGGTCCCTGGTAACCACTTTTATATTCTGTTTCTATGAGATTCACTTCTTGACACTCTATATACAAGCAACATTCAAAGTCATGAATGTTAGCATAGTATTTTTTTCAATATATCAAATTCAATCCTATATACTGATTCTTAGTGTTTGAGGCATATGTAGATGGCTTCATTTGCTATCTTGGTCTTTATTAGACTCAAAGATCAGCCTTCTGCTCATTGTGTCTTTATTTTGTACTGTTCCTTTAAAAATATTACTTGAAGGCAATCTCAGCCACTTACTGTTCGGGGACTGTCTGACATGACATAAATGTGCATGATAGATACTTGGCTCTAAAATCTGAGTATAAGTCACTTCCCAGAAGAGCCCAACTAATGCATAGATTTCACGAATGACATTTCATTATGTCAACATAACCTCAGCTTCCTTTTACTGAAAGATAATCCAAGCTCCAAGATAAAAGTGGGCAGTGTCCTGAAACTGACTTCAATAACGATTTTACAGTTTAATGGTAAAGCATTTTGACAGGACAGCGTTTTCTCTATCATAGTTACCCCAATAGGACAAACACATCTCTCTCTCTCTCTCTCTCTCTCTCTCTCTCTCTCTCTCTCTCTCTCTCTGTGTGTGTGTATGTGTCTGTGTGTCTGTGTGTCTGTGTGTTTTCAGGCATCATAATCTTTTAAGTACTTGATTGAACCAGAGAAATAAAGAAATTATTCAATTAACACTATAAAGTTTTATTTTTTTTATCTTCTGCATCCCCGTTTATCAAAACTAAATTAGTCATGAGCAGCTGTATATGTTGCATTTTATTAAGAAGCTGCAGTTTACAATAATTAAATTTGTTAACTCTTACAACAGGGATAATGAACTTTCATTAGTACTGGGATGCTTTTAGCAAAGTGGCTCTGTTGTTGTGTGGGCCCTGAATATGCAACACAAGAACATCTCATAGAGTTGATGACCATTCAAGGCAACTCAAGTGAAGGCCTTCCCTGCCAATGGAAAACATGCCTGTGTAAACTTTGTATAATTTGCAAGCTTTGTAATCCCTCAAGGCAAGAAAGTGGCCAGGCTCCTCAACACCACAAATTTTCCTTAGAGTCCTTAGGGCCTTTCTCTAAAAGCCTTAAGGCCAGTTCTCAGTCTCAAGGCAAAAGAATGTCCAGGGGGAAAAAAATCTCACCAATCCCTGAGCTTCCTGCAAAATCAAGCCATATAATTCCTCCAATCCCAGGCCAAGCTGGAAAGCCCCACCTTCCCCCAAGTACCCCTAATAAAAATCCTGTTTTCTACCTAGTTGTCTACCTACTACTTCTCAACTAAGTAGAGGCAACCAACCTCCTGTGTTTTTCCCTCACAATATGTCTCTTGTGTGAGGTTTATTGTGCAGTGTGATTTTGTAGAATTCCTTGGCTCCCAACTACCAAGTTACCTTTTCATATGAGCTACAATACTTAAAGTTGGGCCATTTGAAAACTCTGTGAGAATTTCACTGAATTAAGTCCCAGAACTCTGAGAGGTAACTTTGATATCAGTGAAGGGATTTAAACATTGTTACAGAGATGCATATGTTTGCTTATCACTATAGTCACAAACCATTCCACTAGATATCCAAATAAAGCACAGGTTAAAAATGCTGTGTAAATGTAAGTTAAATATAGATAAAATGTAGATGAAATGAGGGAAGCCAGAAAGACATGCACATGTGTAGTTCTGAGGTTATACCTAATGGCAATACTGGATTTTAAGATGAGTTTTTATTTTTTCTTTGTGTGTATGTGTACATGCATGCTCCCAGAGGCCAGAAAAGGGCAACTAAGCCCCCAGCAGCTAGAGATATGGGAAGTTGTGAGCCCTCATGTGAGTGCTGGAAACCAAATAGCTCTCTGGTCCTTTGGAAAAGCAGTGTCTATAATAATCTCTTCAGCTCCAAAGGATTGTATTTTAAAAGTTTAAAGAGGTGTGAGGGCCAAGAATTGAGGAAAAGAATGAGCAGGAAGTCATCTCAGTCTGAATAAGGAAGGCAATGGCTTCAGAGCAAGCAAATTCATGACATGCTCAGACATAGGCAGGTAGTGGGACAGTTTAATGGTGTCTAGAGGCATGGTAGAATCTGATACAGCTTGGGAAGTCTTCAGAAATATATTACCAATGTATGTGCCAATTATTAGGTGATGAAGAGCTCACAAAGATTTCTTCCTGCAGAACAAATGTAACAGCAATTCAGCTACTGTATGTGGCTAGGCCAACAGGGGAGGGGGGTACGATCCAAGATGTAGTAGTTTGAGTAACAATGCTGCCATAGGCTCATATATTTGAAATGCCGGCTCTGCAGTTAATGGAACTGTCTTGGAAAGATTAAAAAGTGTGGCTTTGTTGTAAGATGTTTGTCACTGGGGAATGGGCATTGAGATTTCAAAATCCAAGCCATTCCCAATTCTCTCTCTCTCTCTCTCTCTCTCTCTCTCTCTCTCTCTCTCTCTCTCTCTCTCTCTCTCTCTCTCTCTCTCCCTTTGCTTTGTGCTTGCAGATCGACTGTAAGGTCTCACCAACTACTACAGCATTATGCCTGCCTTCTTACTGCCAGAATCTCTGCCACGATGGTTATGGACTCATCTTCTGAAAATGTCAGCAAGTCCCCAACTGTTTTATAAGTTGCCTTGGTCATGGTGATTTGTTACCTCAGTACAAGAGTAACCATGGTACAAGGAAATGAAGGCAAAAGTTCATGAGGTGGATGAGTGTGAGGTGCCAAGTTCCCATCAACAGGTTAGATTTAGCATTAAACGTTCTCCAAACTCTCCTGCCCACTTAGTAATATCTGACATATTCTTTTCTTTATTTTTCTTTCCTTATTTCTCTATCTCTTCTTTTTACTTTGCCTTCCTCTCTTTACTATCTTCCCTCTCCATCCACTTTCTCTCTCCCTTCCAGTAGGCCCTCAGCTACAGGTAGGAGCTCATACTCCCCTCCCCATTCTCTCCCTCTTGCTGGGATTTTGTCTGGCTGGAGCTTTCTCAGATCTTATGCATGCTGTCATAATCACTGTGAATTCATAAGTATTTATTCTGTTGTGTCTGGAAACACTTCTTCCTTTTCATTCATCATCTCTGACTCTTGAAATCTTTCTGTTTCCTTGGCTTTGAGATCTCTCAGGTTTCAGAGGAGTGGTATAATACAGACCTTCCATTTAGGGTAGAATATAAAATTTCTTATTTGTCACATATTGTCCAGTTGAAGACCTCTGTGTTAGTTGTCATCTACTATGAGTAAATGCTTCTCTAATGAGGTTTCAGAGATGCACTGACCTATAGAAATAAGTCATTTAGTTTAAAATTTTTGAGTTAGCTATTTTTGGGTTGTTGCCTAACAGGTCCCACATATAGATCCTCAAGCACTACAATCTATTGGAAATACCACTGGTTATTCTTCAGAACTTGATGATAAGAACCTACTGTTTAATATAACACATCTGTGAGTCACATAGCATACAGAGGTGTGTAACAGTGGGGACTGGAAAACTGAGGGTAGCCACCAGAAAGTCCCAGATGCAAAGAACCAATAGGGATGAGATTAGCTGAATTGTTCAACAAAAGAGAGGGAGAACCTGAAAAGACCATATCCAGAGGTTAGGCAAGGCCCCGACTTGGGGGATGGGGCCACCCACTCATGTCCAAATAATTAACCCAAAAGGGTTCCTGTCTAAAGGAAATAAAGGGACAAAGTATGGAGCAGAGACTGAAAGAACGGCCATCCAGAGACTGCCCCAATTGGGGATCCATCCCACATACAGACACCAAACCCAGACACTATTGCAGATGCCAAGAAGCACTTGCTGACAGGAGTCTGATATAGCTGTCTTCTGAGAGGCTCTGCCAGAGCCTGAGAAATACAGCGTTGGATGCTCTCAGGCAACCATTAGACTAAACACAGTGTCCCCAATGGAGGAGTTAGAGAAAGGACTGAAGGGGTTTGCAACCCCATAGGAGAAACAACAATTTTAACCAACCAAATCCCCCAGAGCTCTCAGGAACCAAACTACCAACCAAAGAGTAGATAGGAGGGACCCATGGCTCTAGCCACATATGTAGGAGAGGATGGCATTGTCTGGCATCAGTAGGAGGAAAGGCACTTTCCTGTGAAAGCTCTATGCCCCAGTGCAGGGGAATGCTAGGGCAGTGATGTGAGAATGAGTGGGTGGGAGGGAGGGCATCCTCATAGAAGTCGGGGAGGGAGGGGAGAGGAGAGTTCCAGAGGGGAAACTTGGAAAGGGGATAACATTTGAAATGCAAATACATAAAATATCCAATAAAATTAATTTGATTCACACTTGAAAATTTTATCACTAATGGCTAGGTTTTATGGTGCTAGTAAGGTGTTATACACATTATTTGAGATGAAAAGTAATCATTGGCTCCACTCACTGTGAATCCCGGAAGTTACAACAATGTCTAGCCTGACATGACATGCTCACTAGTACAATAATGGCACAAATGTCATGGGAATAGCCAACCACTTTCTGATTGTATGTAAGACCCAGTATATCAAATAGAACCCATACCTATCAATGGTAAAGGGGCCAAACACCTGAAGCTACATAGATCATAAGCCCTAATAGAGAATTCAATCCTGTTCCTTTGCTAAATAGACATAGTACTAAAATGACTCACAATGACATATGTATTTTTTTTTTAGATTTTTTAGGCTGGCCTTATATTCCTTATACAGCCAAGGGTGACTGATTTTCCAGTCTCCACCTCTCAAATGCTGAGTCTATATGTGTACACTACTGCACCTAGATACATTTTATTCTAGCCTTGTTTTACTTCCCCTTATAAAAGAAAATCCTATAAAACTAGTCTCTGACATATTTGAAACCTGTTCTAAGAGCATCTTCTCTAACCCAAGCAACCTTCTCTCTTGGAATAACCCCTTGAGTGAAGTGTATATTGTTAGGGCTGAATTTCTTTTGTTGTTGTTGTTGTTGTTGTTTGATGCTATAAATTTGTATCTTCGGGCTGCTGACTTCTCAGCCATCCTTTATAGCAGATTTCCTCATAATACTTCTACCTCTGAGATCAACTTGCTCACCAAGTTGCTGCTGACAAAGATGTGCCCCTTTCCTGTGACTTTATGGTAGTCTATTCCCCTTCCTAGCTTGTCTCCAAGCCTGCTCTAATCTCTGAGCAAACATTTTCTCAACTGTATCCACTATACTATATTGCTTTTGCTAATTAAACTCACTGTGTAATCTAAAAGACAAGGAAGCCAGAAAGTTGATGTATGCTTGTAAACACAGCACCCAAGAAGATTGACAGGATTGCTGTGAATGAAAGCTGCATGATGAATTTTAGGCAAATCTGGGTTTCAGAGTGAGACCCTGTTTCAACAACAAAAAATAATGCTGCTGCTGCTGCTGCTGCTGATGATGATGATGATGATGATGATGACAGTAATGAAGATAATGGTGATGGTGATGGTGGTGGTGGTGATGATGATGATGATGATGGGCCAAGAAACACCCAACATCAAGATTATATGTTAGGACCACATCTTCTTGTTAGAATTTTATGGACACATAAACATAAATACCCAATGAGATATTAATTTGATGTTACAATTCTGAGCCACTTGCTAGCAAGATGACTTGAATGTTGTCACCAGCCATTTTTGTGCCTGTTAAAAGAGATTGCTGAACTTTTCAGAACATTCCTCTAGTTACTAGATGATGGAAGAGACAAGACATAAGGCAAGTAGTTTGTTAATAACTGCAGGCCAAGTCAACAAAAGACCCTCACATTCCTAAATGCATATTGAGACCTTGACGTAAGTATACTCTCACCCACCAAACCTTGATTACTCATAAAGTTCCTGGTAATAACTCCACAAATATTGATGCAACAAATTCTTCTACACATGGATTGGGATATGACTGCCCTCCTATCTGAAAACTTTCCCATTCTACTTTAGTCCAGTCCTTTTAGCTTTACAGAATGTAAGTTTGGGGGAAAATAATTCATACTTTCCTCAAATTTTCACTACAAAAATATTTTCATTACTGACAGGCTCTTAGGTCCAACAGTGATATTTTAACTGCTATCTCTCGTTGCTGTTGGTAGCTACAGGAAGCATTCATATAACCTGGTCCCTTTTTCCAGAAGCATCTTTAAAAGCTCAACAGATCCTTTTGTTTTAAAGATCCTTTTAGTCTATAGCATTTTGAGATAATGCAAGTGGAGAACTTCAGTGACTTGTAGGGGTGGAGAATGAAGACCTGCAGCAAGGGCTGGTAAAGATAATCAACAGATCAGAGTTATAACCTAATGGACTGGGTTAGGGCTGGTTTCCAGAATATTCTATTATGGAACCTGATCAAAAAGATAAGAGAGATGTAGCTACATGTCCTTGTAATGCTGGCACATTGCCCAAAAGAATGCTATCACCTCTGGGTCCACCTTAAAGAGTGAGAAGACTGTTTCCCTCAGACACATTCACAAATTATCTCTAACATTTTTCCCCATTGGTATACTCTGCTAAATGGAGACTATATAATGAATGAGGTCTTCCAGGAAAGAAGCAGAGATACAGAATGTCTTATGTTGGGTTTTCTGGGAGTGGAGCTTAAGGCAGGTTACTCCTTCCTGTGAATGTCAATGGTTGAAGAAGGGTCCTCAGAAAATAGGAAATGATGGAAGTGGGATGCACTATGGAAGAAAATTAAGCAATAAGGTGATCTTGGCTAGAAATTGACTTTGATCTGATTCCATGAAAAATACTGAAGCATGGATTGTACCACACAATTGTGTCTACATTGGAGCAAGAAGAATGACAACTTACATTCCATGGTAGTCAGTCTCTGACTTCTATTCCTAAGGGTTAAAGATAACCATTACAGTAAGGTGGCCACTTATGGAAGTAGAACACCTAGGAAAAGGAAGAAGTTTTGAAAGATGGGAACGCAATGCTAAAAACAGCTGAAGACTCACTATACTCATTTGTAAAGTAAATCTCGAAATTACCTCTTCCTTAAAATATCAATGAATGGTCTATTTTTTCAACTTTGTGAGCTTTTAGCAATCAATTTTATCTTTTGTTTGGAATCTTCTCTTGCTCTGACACTTAAAATATAGGGAAAATGACCATAAAGTCTTCATTCAATTTTTATTCCATGAAATAGAAAGAGACTATTAATAAAGTACTTAATAAATTAAAATTGAAAACCACAGGAAGATGGGCTGTAGGTTAGAAGTTAGCATTTGATATGAATTTTCTTCTTAGCAATAATTTCATCCCTGTGGTTCACAGTTTCGCATTGTCAATTAGATTTGAACATGAAAAAAAAAATCATATTATTTGACCTATTTTTCAAGAGATATTCTGTGCATCTTTAGTCAAATGTTTTGAACTCGAAATTTTTTGGATTCAAGACAAAATAATTACAGCCAGTGATATGCTTGTAATCCAGAAGTAGTAATGAAAACCTTCTATTTTCACCTCAAGGAATCTTGAAAGAAGAATATTTGATTTATATGCCATAGACCACATATAGCCTATAATCTCAGAGCATCCAGAATGAAGGATGAAGTAAATAAAACAGGAAACAAGAAGATATAAAAAGAATGAGTAGTTAGCCTTCTAGTTGGTGGCTAAGCCAATTATAGGCATCAGCTTCAAACTCTATGACTAGTGGGTCTTATTTTGATTGCTTTAAATAAAATAGTGTGTAATACAAGAATTGATGCTGAGGCTAGAGAGATGGCTCAGTGGTTAAGAGCACTGACTTCCAAAGTTCCTGAGTTCAAATCCCAGCAACCACATAAATTATCACAACCATCTATAGTAAGATCTGATGCCCTCTTCTGGTGTGTCTGAAGACAACTACAGTGTATTCATATAAATAAAATAAATAATTCTTTACAAAAAAAGAATTGATGCTATGACAAACAATAAAGGCTTCAAAATGGGGGCTTTGACTGGAGAATTAGTTTTTAAACATTTAGCCAGTGTAACACTGAAATGGGTCCCAGATTCACTAAAAAACTAAGCTGCTATGTTCACTTAACAGATTGAATGGAGCCATCTGGTTGAGATGAGATGAAAAGTAATATGAGGGAGACATATTACTTTTTCATGTGTTAATCAGTTTTGCATTACTGTCACAAATATTGAGATAGTTGGGTATGGTAGTGTGTATCTTTAATGTCAAGACTTGTAAGGTGGAGGCAGATAGATTAGGACTTTAAGACCAGCCGCCGCTGTATAGTGAGTTTGAGGCCAGTCTGCTACAGATGAGACTGCCTCAAACATATAGACTGGGAAGAAGACATCATGGTAAGATTTTATGGCAAAGGAGGTCTTTTTACCTCAAGGCTAGCTTCAAAGAGAAGAAAAGGAAGTAACCTGGCTCTACAAATCACCTTCCACAACAACCCAAATTTCCCACTGGGCCCTACCTTTTAAAAGTTCCCATGACCTCTTAACAGTGCCAACCTTCTGGGTAGGGAACAAACTGCTACCATATGTGTCTAGGGGACTGAGTGACTGACTTGTCCTGGAAAGATGTGACTAAATATTAGCACAAGATAAGTCATTAGTGACAGACTAAAGAAATTATTCCACCACATCTAGCCTAGCAAATGGCTTATTGAAGCCATTTACAGGACCATAACTAAGTATTGTTATAACTATGATATTGATGATTCAAGCATCTGCATCACTGAAATGTGCAACCCCAGTGTGGACAATGACACATGTCAGGGCTCCCCCGTCTGAACTCCCAGTACATCTTTCAAGCAGGTCTGCAGATGTCTCTGCTCCCCTGACAATGTTTTCCTACTTGCATAACCTCACAGAAGGACATCCATGAGTTCCACTGGCTTCCAGAGTCTTGTGAACCTTCCTTTCTTTTCACTGGGAGGAAATATTTTAATCTGGAAGAAACAACTACATAATATAGAAGTTTGTACGAAGTATGATATTTGCCAGTCATAATGCTTACCATAAAGAGACCATTAACAAGACACCAGAGAGATCTAACAGACAGTGCCAGCTATGCAGACATAGCACGAGGCTAACATCACTTGGGTCTCAGCCTGTCAGGCTTTTGCCTGCACCCAGGGCCTGGGCATCTCTGCAGGCCATCGATGTGCCAAGCCTGTCGGGGGCGGGGGGGGGGGGGGTCGTTTTCCCTGCAGAGTGGTCAACACGTGGAAAAGGTCCACACAGCATCCACCATCTTTTCTCACTGTGAGAGCAGACAGGCAGCACCAGGTTCACAAAGACAATCTGAGTATAGCATTGCTTGGGGCAGGACACACTAGGACTCCAAGGGCACCCAAGCGGAGTGATGCACATCAGCATCTGTGTCAGGAGAAACCCAGTCATCCAGTGGTATGGAAATAGACTTACTGGCTCACAAAAGGTTCAAAGACCAGCCAGTGACAACAAGACCAACTAATATCAGAGATAAACAGATGGCAAAAGGCAAATGTAGGAACATTACTAACAGAAATCGAGGCAATATGGCAGCATCTGAACCCAATTCTCCAACAACAGCAAGTCCTGGATACCCCCAACACACCAGTAAAACAAGATTTGGATTTAAAATCACTGGTCATGATGATGTAAGAGGAACATAAAAAGGACATAAATAAAACTCTTAAAGAAATACAGGGGAACATGAATAAGTTAGAAGCCCTTACAATGGAAACACAAAAATCACTTAAGAAATTCAGGAGAATATGGGTCAACAGATAGAAGCCAATAAAGAGGAAACACAAAAATCACTTAAAGAAATGCAGGAGAAATTGGGTCAATAGGCAGAAGTCATGAAAGAAGAAACACAAAAATCTCTTAAAGAAGTACAGGAAAACACAAACAAGTGAAAGAACTGAGCACAATCATACAGGATCTAAAAACAGAAGTAGAAACAACTAAGAAATCACAAAGGGAGACAACTTTGGGGATAGAAAACCTTGGGAAGAAATCAGGGGTCATAGATGCAAATAACAACAGAATACAAGAAATAGAAGAGTCTCAGTTGCCGAAGATACCATAGGAACCATTGAGTTGACAGTCAAAGAAAATGCAAAATGCAAAAAGCTTGTAACCCAAAACATCCAGGAAATCCAGGACACAATTAGAAGACCAAATCTAAGAATTATAGGTATAGATGAGAGTGAAGGTTTACAACTTAAAGGGCCAGCAAATATTTTCAACAAAATTATGGAAGAAAACTTCCCTAACCTAAAGAAAGAGATGCCCATGAATATACAAGAAGCCTATAGAACTCCAAACAGACTGGACCAGAACAGAACTACCTCCTATCACATAATAATCAAAACCCCAAATGAACTAAACAAAGAAAGAATACTTAGGGCAATAAGAGAAAAAGGGCAAGCAACATATAAAGGAAGACCTATCAGAATTACACCAGACTTCCCACCAGAGACCATGAAAGATAGAAGATCCTGGGCAGAGCTCATGCAGACTCTAAGAGAACAAAAATGCCAGCCAAGACTACTATACCCAGCAAAACTCTCAATCACTATAGATGGGGAAACCAAGATATTCCATGACAAAACCAAATTTACACAATATCTTTCCATAAACCCAGCCCTGCAAAGGATAATAAGGGGAAAACACCATTACAACGAGGGAAACTATACTCTGGAAAAAGCAGGATATTAAACTTCTTTCATCAAATCCAAAAGAAGATAACCACACAAGTATAAAATTAACATCAAAAATAATAGGAAGCAATAAACACTATTCCTTAATATCTCTTAACATCAATGGACTCAATTCCGCAATAAAAAGACATAGACTAACAGACTGGATAAGGAAACAGGACCCTACATTTTGCTGCATACAGGAGACACACATCAGTGTCAAAGACAAAAACTACCTTAGAGTAAAAGGCTGGAAGACAATTTTACAAGCCAATGGTCTCAGGAAACGAGCAGGAGTAGCCATTCTAATATCAGAGAAAATTGACTTTCAACCTTAAGTCATCAAGAGACACGGAAGGACACGTCTTGCTGGTCAAAGGGAAAATCCACCAAGAACTTTCAATTCTGAACATCTATGCGCCAAATGCAAGGGCACCTTCATTTGTAAAAGAAACTTTACTAAGGCTCAAAGCACACATTGTACCTAACACAATAATTGTGGGTGACTTCAACAGTCCACTCTCCTCAATGGACCGATCAGGAAAACAGAAACTAAACAGGGACACAGTAAAACTAATAGAAGCTTTGGACCAATTGGATTTGACTGATATTTATAGAAAATTTCACCCTAAAGCAAAATAATATACCTTTTTCTCAGCACTTCATGGTACCTTCTCCAAAATCAACCATATAATTGGTTACAAGACAGACCTCAACAAATATAAGATTGAACTAATCCCATGCCTCCTATCAGATCACACTATGGAGTAAGAGTGGTTTTCAATAGCAACAAAAACAACAGAAAGCCCACATACAGTGGAGGATGAACAATACTCTACTCAATGACACCTTGGCCAAAGAAGAAATAAAGAAAGAAATCAGAGACTTTTTAGAATTTAATGAAAATGAAGGCACAACATACCCAAATCTTTGGGACACAATGAAAGCAGTGCTAAAAGGAAAACTCATAGCCCTGAGTGCCTCCAAAAAGAAAACTGAGAGTGCATACACTAGCAGCTTAACGACACACCTGAAAGCCCTGGAACAAAAAGAAGCCAATTCACCCAGGAGGAGTAGAAGACAGGAAATCATCAAACTCATGGCTGAAATCAGTCAAGTGGAAACAAAGAGCATCATACAAAGAATCAATGAATCCAGGAGCTGGTTATTTGAGAAAATCTACAAGATAGACCCTTAGCCAGACTGACCAAAGGGCACAAAGAAAGTATCCAAATTAACAAACTTAGAAATGAAAAGGGGAATATAACAACAGAAACTGAGTAAACTCAAAAAAATCATCAGATCCTACTACAAAAGCCTCTACTCAACACAACTGGAGAATCTGGAGGAAACGGACAATTTCCTAGACAGATACCAAATACCAAAATTAAATCACGACCAAATAGATCATCTAAACAGTCCCATAACCCCTGAGGAAATAGAAGGGGTCATAGAAAGTCTCCCAACCAAAAAATGCACAGGACCAGATGGTTTCAGTGCAGAATCCTATCAGACCTTCAAAGAAGACCTAACACCAATACTCTTCAAACTATTCCACAAAATAGAAACAGATGGAACACTACCCAACTCGTTCTACAGAACCACAATTATGCTGATTCTATATCTTTTCAATACAGTACTTGAGGTACTAGCTAGAGCAATTAGACAACATAAGGAGGTCAAAGGAAAACAAATTGGAAAGGAAGAAGTCAAACTATCACTATTTGCAGATGATATGATAGTATACTTAAGAGACCCAAAAAACACCAGAGAACTCCTACAGCTGATAAACAACTTCAGCAAAGTGGCTTGATATAAAATCAACTCAAGCAAATCAATTGCCTATACTCAAGGGATACGCAGGCTGAGAAAGAAATTAGGTAAATGACACCCTTCACAATAGCCACAAACAATATAATGTATCTTGGTGTGGCTCTAACCAAATGAGTGAAACATCTGTATGACAAGAACTTCAGGTCTCTGAAGAAGGAAATTAAAGAAGACCTAAGAAAATGCAAAAATCTTCCATGCTCATGGATTGGCAGGATTAATATAGTAAAAATGGCCATCTTGCCAAATGCAATATACAGATTCAATGCAATCCTCATCAAAATCCCAACTCAGTTCTTCATAGAGTTAGAGCCATTCTCAAATTTATCTGGAATAACAAAAACCCAGGATAGCTAAAACTATTCTCAACAGTAAAAGAACTTGGGGAATCAGTATCCTGGACCTAAAGCGATACTACAGAGCAATAGTGTTTAAAACTTCATATTGGTACAGCGACAGGCAGGTGGATCAATGGAATAGGATTGAAGACCCAGAAATCAACTCACACACCTATGGTCATATGATCTCCGACAAAGGAGCTGAAAACATCCAGTGGAAAAAAGATAGCCTTTTCAACAACTGGTGCTGGTTCAATTGGAGATCAGCATGCAGAAGAATGCGAATTGATCCATTCTTATCTCCTTGTACTAAGCTCAAGTCCAAGTGGATCAAGGACCTCCACATAAAGCCAGACACAGTGAAACTAATAGAAAAGAAACTGGGGAAGACCCATGAGGACATGGGCACAGGGGAAAAGTTCCTGAACAGATCACCAATAGCTTATGCTTTAAGATCAAGAATTGACAAATGGGACCTCATAAAATTACAAAGCTTCTGTAAGGCAAAGAACACTGTCAAAAGGACAAATAGGCAACCAACAAATAAGGAAAAGATCTTCACCAACCCTACATCCCACAGAGGGCCAATATCCAATATATACAAAGAACTCAAGAAGTTAGAACGGAGAAAACCAAATAACCCTATTAAAAAATGGGGTACAGATCTAAACAAAGAATTTTCACCTGAAGAACTTTGGATGGCTGAGAAGCACCTTAAGAAATGTTCAACATCATTAGTCATTAGGGAAATGCAAAGCAAAACAACCCTGAGATTTCACCTCACACCAGTCATAATGGCTAAGATTAAAAACTCAGGAGACAGCAGGTGTTGGCAAGGATGTGGAGAAAGAGAAACACTCCTCCACTGCTGGTGGGATTACAAGCTGCTGCTACCACTCTGGAAATCATTCTGGTGGTTCCTCAGAAAACTGGGCATGACACTTCCAGAGGACCCTGCTATACCACTCCTGGGCATATACCCAGAGCATTCCCCAGCATGTAATACGGATAAGTGCTCCACTATGTTCATAGCAGCCCTATTTGCAGTAGCCAGAAGCTGGATAGAACCAAGATGTCCCTCAATGGAGGAATGAATACAAAACATGTGGTACATATGCACAATGTAGTACTATTCAGCCATTAGAAACAATGAATTCATGAAAGTTTTAGACAAATGGATGGAGCTGGAGAACATCAGCCTAAGTGAGGTAACCCAGTTTCAAAAGAACACTCATGGTATGCACTTGCTGATACACAGATATTAGCCTAGAAGCTTGGAATTCCCAAGACACAATCCACATATCAAATGATGTCCAAGAAGAACGAAGGAGTGGTCCCTGGTTCTGGAAAGGCTCAGTGTAGGAGTGTAGGGGAATACCAGGACAGGGAAGTGGGAAGGGGTGGATGAGGGAACAGGGGGAGGGAAGAGGGCTAATGGACTTGCAGGGAGGAGGGGTCAAGGAAAGGGGAAATCATTTGAAATGTAAATAAATAATATATCAAATAAAAATTATGAGAGAGAGAAGAGAGAGAGAGAAGAGAGAGAGAGAAGAGAGAGAGAGAAAGAGAGAGAGGGAGAGAGAGAGAGAGAGAGAGAGAGAGAGAGAGAGAGAGAGAGAGTATTAACTCTCCCAGGTTCCCCGATCTGATACTCCTTTCAAAGTATAGCTGGATTCTGAGGTTGTAGATGGAATCTCTGCTTCTAATCCAGTCTCTTTGGCAATTGAAATTGTTCTATGGGTGTTTTGGGAATCTGATCCAGAGCCTTGTCCTGACCAAGAATGAGACTGACAAGGGTTGGGAAATAAAACACACATAGCCATAAGTGACCTTGGCCAGAAGCCCTCAGCTAAGGACCAGAAATGCTGAAAGGACGAAGAAAACAAATGGGAAGAGATGAAAAAATTCAAATGAGACAATCAACTTTTCATGGGGGAATATATTTCAGACAAGAATCTTTACCAACTTCACGCCATCTTTAAAGAATGCAAAAATAGATGATCAAGATTCTGCTTGGTCAGAGAAAAAGAAGTAAGGGACTCTAATGTTGAGTAACCTTGTATAATTGGATGCGACATGTCGCATTTCTGACTGTCCATCTATCTACTGTTTGACATACACCTGAGGGTGCTTGCATTTTCACATTAGCATACTCTAATTAATTGTCAAATACTAACAATTATAATTCATGGAAGGCCAAACAATGCAGAGGAATTATTCATCTGGAAAGGTCATTCCAATTATAGTAGATAAAGGCTCATCCTGTCTTCTGTTCCTAGTTAATGTCAAGTAGCTGCCATTTCACACAGTCAATAAAAAAAATGTGTTGGCTCTACCATGTGCTAAGCATGCAAAAAGTATTAAGAAAATTAGCCCAAGCGTTTACCTTTAGGGATTTTTAGTCCAATGGAGGGAAAAAGACATGTAAATAAGTAAACTTAATTCAGAGAGATAAGGAGAAAATATATGGTAATTTGATGGCATATTTTCTCTAATGAGATGGCAATGTAATGCTTAGTGGCCCACACAGCAGACAGAATTTATTTTGTAGGAAGGTACTATGAATGCTTAGTAATTTCAGAAGTGCTCTCTGCATCCACAGTGTCTCTTATTGCATAGTGAACAAATGCAGTCAAATTGCTGGGGTGTGTCTGAAGCCATCAGAGTTCATAGATTCTGAGTGCTTACTCCAACAGAAGCCATGACTTTCTGTCAATAACTGGCACTCTATATGCATGCGTTCCCAAATGAAGAAATTAGATCAACTGGTTACAGAATGTCTGTGTGACAGGAGTCACATATTAAAGTAGTCCAGTGCACATTTGAACCCAGATAATGTGACTCTGATGTCTGTGTGTTATGCAGATGGTCTGTTAGTAAACTAGTTTTGATTTGTGCTAAGGTAAAGAGCTTGTACCAAAATATAAATCAACTGTGTCGGAAAAGTTGTTGATTGAGTCACCTAACATTTCAGGTATCAAGGTTTTCCCAAGAAAGCAAATTGTGCCTTGATTTATTTCTTATCTAGTCATAAATCAGTCTTTTGTATGGCACCATGTGAAAAATCATAGATCCTCAGTTACTGAGGGGTTTTTCTGTGCTCACATCTGTAAAGGGAGATAGCAAACGGAACTTAATTTGTCCTGGGACAGGAGTAGCTCATAGAACTCCAGCTCCTATCTAGGGAATCTGTTTCAAATTTTTCCATCTGCCAATAATGTTAAGCATTTCTTCTTCATGCCTTCCAAGGAACCATACACTTTAGAAAACAGCTACTTTCTACTTTGTGAATTCTTTCTTTCTTTATAGATTTTTTCATTTGGGATCAACTCTCCCACCCTCTTTATTGAGTCCAGAGCTTAACTCACTATTTCCTCTCCTTCATTCAAGAAAACAGAACAAAAAAAATTTTTAAAGAAGACAGATCTATCAGCTCTGAGAAATGTATGTAAATGCTGAGAGGAAAACATCATGGGAATGGTCACAGAAATTTTAATTTTATCAGCCTCTCATACACACTAAAAAACAACTGAAATGCCTATCAGCAAGGGAATGGAGATATAAATGCTGTTCTATTCAGACTCATTCATTTAACTACTGTGTAGTAATTATAGAGAACACAGCACTGATAGAGACACAGCAGGACTGAATCTCTTAGACATAGGGAATGCAAATAGCTGTATATACAGCACATGCTGTACAGTTCTGTTTCTCTGTTAAATCAAGTTCCAGACAAACTCATCCGTAGTGATAGAAATCAGAATTCTAGTTACCCTTGGAATAAATATGGAATGTGTACACACTGGGTAGAAAGCACAAAGGAAATCTGTGTCCTTGTAGCCTGAGAATGTTCTCTATGTTGGTCTGGAAACACCTTTGAATAAAAGCACATTAAAAGCCATTATTTGCCACAAATAAATACCTAAAGGATTTTTGAATTAAAATCAAACTTTATGTAACCTATTGGCCATTAATCCCCTTCAACATGTTGGTCAGGAAGAAACAACCATGAATATGTACTGAGATTTAGCTCCCACTATGTGTAAAACATAGTTTATCACTGGAAACAATTTAAAACAACCTAAATGTTCTGAAAATAGGAACTTGATTTTGGGAAATTGTGACACAATCATATCATGAACCACTAAACAGAAATAGAGTTTAACTTGTAGGGGAAACATAGTGTCACGTGCCTGCAATCCCAGCACTTGTGATGTTGAGGCAGAAGGATTAGGAGTTTGAGGCCAGCTTGGGGTACATAGTGATAGCCGACCTCAAAAATGAAGAAAAATAATAAATGAAATGTCAAAAGTATTCACTGTTATGAAAATGCTAATAATATTGAGTTATAGGAAAAGTAGTGAGCATGTGAAATCAAAATTTATATCAATTTTTGAAGTCTGGACATAAATACCAAGTACATATATATAAAATATATTTGCATATCACAAATGTGCCCAAACCACTGGAAGTGCATTATTCACTTACACATTAAATATGGATAATTTAATTTGCATCTTTGAGTTTTTAAATGTCTTTAACCTTTTCCAGAATGAAAAAACAAGGCAAAATTAAAAAAGCTTTCTAGTTATTCAAGTGTGTAGGCTTCTAGCGATATAAAAATGCAGGTGCTTTTTCAACAGAAGTGAATCACATCACTGTCTATAACCTTATGTAAATACATCAGCTTAATGTCGAATGGGTGAATTGAAGCGCTCTGAAGCCCGTGAGTATACCCTGAGCGACATCACAGTGGCATGCCCTCAGCAATTTGCAATAAAGAACATGTAGCTTAACGTCAGTGGTTTTCCATTATAGAAACCTTGAAGGAAATACACAGCAGACATCCCTGATCTCCCAGTTGTTACCCTACCTACTGAAATTACTGATGGAGATAAAAATTGATAAGGACACAATTTTAAAACAAGGTTAACCTCATCGCTTTTTTTTTTAACCTCCAAGTAGTTGATTAAACCAAAGGGAAATTTTATTTCTCCACATTTTTATAAAATACAGCCTTGCTGGGATCAAAAATCAGAACCCTGTACAGTTATTTACCCTCAAATTGTCACCAGATGCTTACAGGCTTTAAGAGAAGGTCTTCAGTTTTTTAAGAAAAAAAATGATGAGGATAGGGATATTAGCAAATCAACCTCACAGTGTGTCTTAATAACACCAACCTAATTCTCACTGAAGCGACATTATCCAGAAGTAAACAAATGAAACAGTGTCTATGTGCATTATTACCAAACCCCTACAAAGAACTGCTGTAGGCAGCTGATATCTTCTCTCCAGTGGGACAAAGGTAACTATGGTAACTAATTTTATCTGCTAACATTACAGTTTCATGTTGGCTAAAGCTACCTACAGTTTTATTTGTAATAGTCACCTATTAAGGGAATCCTTGAGAATGCTATTTTAGAATCCCAACCTCTCTATTTTTCTTACCTGTGAAACAGTCAATAAAAGAAAATTATGTAGATGCAATAACCCAATGAGAGCTTTGAAAGTTTTCTTGGGCCACTGCTTTAACTGATAGTGGAACTCATTGATTTGTGCAAAGTAGGATTTTTAAAAACTGTACACCCCAAACTGCATCATACTGTAATTGTTATACTTTAGTGCTATTTTAAAATATTTCAGGGATTCCTTACTTAGCTTCATCTGCTGCCTATGGAGTCATGGGTAACATCATGTGTACTATCTGGTTGATGGTTTTGTCCCTGGGAGCTCTGGGAGTACTGGGTAACTCATATCGTTGTTCCTCTTATGGCGCTGCAAACCCCTTAAGATCCTTCCATCCTTTCTCTAGCTCCCCCATTGGGGACCCTGTGCTCAGTTCAATGGCTGGCTGAGAGTGTCCCCCTCTGTATTTGTCATGCACTAGCAGAGCCTCCCAGGTGATGGCTATATTCAGCTCCGGTCAGCAAACACTTGTGGGCGTCCACAATAGTGTCTGAGTTTTTTAACTGTATATGAGATGGATCACTAGGTGGGGCAGTCTCTGGATGGTCTTTCCCTCAGACTATGCTCCACCCTTTGTCTCTGTATCTCCTGTGGGTATTTTGTTTCCCCTTCTAAGAAGGATCTGAGTATCCATACTTTGTTCTTCCTTCTTCTTGGGCATCATTTAATATGTGAATTGTGTCTTGGGTATTCCAAGCTTCTAGGCTAATATCCTCTTATCAGTGAGTGCATACCATGTATGTTCTTTTGTAATTGGGTTACCTCACTTAGGATGGTTATTTTCCAGTTCCACCCATTTGCCTAATAATTTCATAAATTCATTGTTTTTAATAGCTGAGTAGTATTCCATTGTGTAAATTTACCACATTTTCTGTATCCATTCCTCCATTGAGGGACATCTGGGCCAAGTTTCCTATCTTAAAAGAACAGAAATTTCTGAAATTTATTCTCACATGGTTCTGCAGGTTATAAGTCTGAAATAAGGTCTTATTCTGGCCATGTTGTCTCTTATAGTTCTTTCTGTTAAAGAACACTTCTTTTTCTACCTTGTGGTAGTACCTGATACTCTTTGGCTTGTGGCTACATCATTCCAATCTCTGTATTACATGGCTTCTCTCTCTCTCTCTCTCTCTCTCTCTCTCTCTCTCTCTCTCTCTCTCTCTCTCTCGTGTGTGTGTGTGTGTGTGTGTGTGTGTGTGTGTGTGTTAGAATACTTCTGTTTTATTCCTTACAGGATCCCTTTGAGTTTGGGGCCCACCTGGGTAATCCAGGATGATTTCATCTTGAGATTCTTGATTTAATTATATCTTCAAAGACTCCTTTTCAAAATAACTTCACATTACTATTCTGGATATCATCACATAGATAGATCTCCTTGTAGGATGTCATGTAACCCATGGCAGGCCAGATAATAAATTATGTTAGGCTTTTGGGTGGAGAATATGGTCTCTCTTGCAGGCATTCAACTCTGTTGTTACAGAAAAATGACCCCCAAATCTGTAATGGATTTGACATTCCAATAAAACACCTGTTGACAAAAAAAGAAGTGGTAAACTACATTTAGTTCATGGATTGGACTTGGATAAGTTTCTTTTCCTTTCTTTATACTTTTCCTTTATGCCTTTTTCTGGAATTCCCAGTCCTTATCATCTCATTCCTATTCAAAAATTCTAATAGTAAGTCAACTATTCCTAATAAGACATCTTAGATGAAGACTAGCAAACTTGGCCGATATAATTTTGACAGCTTTTCTCACCTCCTCACAGTTTTCCTTCATTAACTGTAGTCTGTTGTAAATGGTGCCTGGCAATGGAGAAAGAACTGTATGTAAATGATCGTTACTGAAAAGTTAGGCATGCATA
The DNA here is from genome assembly GCF_947179515.1 of Apodemus sylvaticus. Classification (NCBI taxonomy): domain Eukaryota; kingdom Metazoa; phylum Chordata; class Mammalia; order Rodentia; family Muridae; genus Apodemus; species Apodemus sylvaticus. The sequence goes on from NC_067495.1 coordinate 27,045,954, forward strand.
GCAGAGGGAATAGCTGACTGCAGAAGTACTTGCAGGATATGTGTGAGACCATATAATCTGTACCCACACCAGCCACATGGGAAAAAAACCTGTCTACATTCATAATAGCTGATCTTCTCTTCCTGTGCTGGAAGAGAAGGTTTTGTGCATTCTAAATAGTCACATCCACCTTTAAAGCACAACCCATGCCCGAACAGTTTTCTAGGATTGAGATGCAGATATCCCTTATTTCATGCACTTGTCTTAATAACTCAGTATTTTTTTTGAGCAAGTTTGCTAGGTCTATACAGATGACCCAGTTCAATCTGAAAGGTGGAAAAATTAAGAGATTTTTCATTACAAGTAAGTCCTAAATATCTCTTGAGGTGTAATTATACTAAAAAAAAAAAGTCCTATTCGCATGGAAATCAAATTTCGCTAGGCATCCTGGCTTTTTATTTGCTACATTAGGCAACCCTGAGCTATTCTTACTTTTATAAGCAGAAAAAAATGTGGTAACTAGAAAAATAATCAAATATAAGTTGTTACTACAATCACTCTCTTGTCTTCATTCCTTTTAATCTAGGCTGTTCACATAAGTGATGCAAAGCTTCACTCTCTCAAAGGCATGGAAATGTGAGTTTTCTTCCCTTTCTCCTTACCATTCCCCATGTTCCATTCCTTTAAGTTTTGCCAGTGAGGAGCATAGTAATGATATCTTTTATTCATTTTGGATTTTTTTCAACTCAATTTTTTATTATGAAGTTAATATACATCCAGTAAAGGAATTGTACCCGGTTTTATATTTGAATATATTTATATAAGATTATACTTTAAAGAGCCTTCCTATGCATATGGACTTTCCACAATTAGAAAAGCAGAATAAGCTTACAAATTTGATCCAAACTGCTAGGGGGAAGCCTAACTGAACAGCATTAAGTAAACACATAATGGAATGTCACTAGAGCACATGTTGTATTGTGTAGAAGAGGTGAACTGAGGTGTTAATGATATGCTGCTGATAGTCATGATCTTAGTTCACATTCATTTTATTTTGATTGTGTACCCTGCCTAGAATCTCTATCATCACAGTTAATTTTTTTCTTTTTCACAATAAACATGTCTGTGCTCTTTGGTTCTCTAGCATTTTAAAAAATAATTTATTTATTTTTATTTTATGTACATCGGTATTGTGCTTGCATGTATGTCTGTGTGAGGGTGTCAGATCCCCTGGAACTGGAATTATAGACAGTTGTGAGATGCCACATGGGTGCTGGGAATTAAACTCAGGTCCTTTGGTTAAGAACAGTCAGGTCTCTCAACTGCTGAGGAATCTCTCCAGCCTCTGTTCTCTAGCATTTTAACCCAGTAAATTAATAAAAATCATAGTATTTTAAACATGATAATTACTACATAATTGCTCATTGAACTCAGTTATTCAAAATAGCCTGCTGGAAAGTACAGAAAGTACAAAATACTTATATCTTGTCTGGTAATGGAGCAATAATAGATGGTTACCATTAAAACATGAGTTTTCTCTGCTTATGCTAGAGAAAGGCATTCAATGAGCCAATAATCCAAAGATTATTTAATTGCTGCACTATACAACATTTTCTACAGACATGCTGAAACATAACTGAGCAAAAACATTTCTTTTCTTTTTTTTTCTTTGCCTGAAGTCTTCCGTACATTTCTTTGTCCTGTTACTGTGTTGATTTGGCTTGATTATACCAAACCACTTTCAGCTTATGAAATAGCTTACAAAACCAAGTATTTTATATAAATGTGCTATAAATGTAAATTGGGTGAGCTTGCAAGGTATATATTTTGTCCATGTCATTAAAGAATGCAATATGGAAGAAAGATGAGTTCCACTTGGAGGCAAACTCCTTATAAAGTAGATACAGCTGTGTTATCAGCCAGCATATTGAAAGTCAAATACAGTCACATCAGGTACCAGTTTAATTAGAGGCATGAAAATAAGCAGGCTGAGCTCACTAGCAATGTGATTGTACAGATCAGAAATCAACAAGTCTTTTCTGTCAAGATGATACAATAAGTATTATCTACTTTGTGAGCCACAGTTTCTGTTACATCCACTCAACTCTGACACTCAAGTACATATGTAGCCACATGTACTACATTTATAAATGAGTGTGCCCGGGGTTTACTGAAACATTAGTGACAAAATCAGTAGTATCTTGAATTTGACTCAGGGCATATGTTTACTACACCCTTGGATAGGTAATTCACAATCCACTTGCATTTGAATAAATATAATGACAGAATTGAAAAATAATTTAAAGCTTTTCAGAAACTCCAGAGAATAAGTTCTAAAAAAATTACTTTATGGACTTCAGAAATGCCTCAGCAGTTATGAGCACTTCTCCTTCTTTTAGAGGACCCAGGTTCAGTTCCCAGCACCCACACTGGGCAGTGATTCAACAGCCTATGGACTCCAGCTCCAAGGGCCCTGACACCCTCTTTTGGCCTTCATGAATACCTGCACTCTGTTCAGAGACATGTAGACACAACACACACAGGTAATTGTTAAATAATATGAATAAATCTTTTAAAAGGAAATTAACTTTATTACCATACAAAATTTCTGAGTGTTATGAATAAGCTCTTTGAATTCTGTTCTAGTTAATTACTGCATTTTCTAAATGGTGAGAGGAGAATGAATTATTTGTATATGTTAATCACACCTGGCTTATTTAACTTTAATGTTTGATTAGGGTTAGAATTGATTGAATTATATTTTTCTGGGTGAATGATGATATAAACATCAAAATCTGATGTTCTGATATTCACACATTTAGCTTAGTTTTTTGTTCAAATACACAGGCTAGAAAACTCAGAATAATGTTAACTGAACATTAAAAGCAGCTAAACTTAGTTTTAAATACTAAGTTTTCCTTTCTATAGAAAATAGAGTGGGTTATTAACATTTCCAAAAAATAATTGTTTTGATTTTGCTTTTTTTTCCCTTCAGATTTTTTATATAAAGCAATGCCAAGGACTCATATTTGTTATATGTCAGGACTTTGGATTGAAGCCCTGTTGCTAGTGACTGTGGCATATTATAAATTCTGGCACTGAACCAATTTAATTAATTTGCTGAAGGGCGTATAAAACTCTTAGGTTGTGATAGATATGAAAAACTCACTTCTATATGAATATTAAGGCATATGGATTTTGGCTCAAACAATTTTTTGAGAACCATGGGGTTGTGTGAAGTCAATTAGCATGGCTGTTAGAATGGCCAACTTCTAGATTCTAAGTAAGACAGGACTTATTTTTCATAGCAAACTCATATTGTAAATGAAGTTGCTTCTGCAAACTTAAGGGCCCATTATTAAACTACTGCCACCGAGCTACAACTGCCTCTCTATTTTCGGCTGTGTGATGCTGGGCCTGAAATTCTGCAAACACATTTCTATTTCTCCAGCTGGTTCCTGATAGGCTTTGTCATTAGGGAGTACTGGCAGCTGGCTTCAAGGCCAGAAAGGGCAGTGGGGACTTGTTTTTTCCTGTTTCATGCTTGCTTCCCATGGCCTTCTTGTTAGATTATTGGTCCTATCATCCTTAACCCACCCTCACATCTTTACTCTGGCGGTGGCTAGGTCTTCCTACTGGAGTAGTTGAATTCAATTTTCACTTTTCAACATATGCAATAGGTGTGCCATTGTATATCATCATCACCCCGAGACACCAGCACTCATTAAACAAGGTGCCCTTTTCTGAGATTACAGTTCTACCACCATGAACCTACATAATTTTATAACCTAATATTTCCCCCTTGTTTCTCCAGGGGTGGCAGCTCTGTCCTGCGGTTGCTAACTCAATTACATCTCAGGGCTTTCTCTTCCAGCCGTTAGATGCATCTAACAATTCTTTATATTAAATTCTTTCTGTTAAAATTCCCAATTTGACTTCTGTCTCACAACTGGACTCTGACATCATACTTACAGACAGACTACTCTGTTTTATGGATTCATATCAGTGCTGATGCAATTGGGATTTTTCCTGACATGGCTTCTCTCTTTGAGGAGTATTTTACTTTTTAAGAGAGGAAGGCTATAGCTTGGGTTTGTAGATTACCCATATTTAAGCTATGCATCGTTAAGCTTTTTATTGAATTGTTTTTGTTTATGCTAACTTCCTGCCATTGATTTTAACACTGCTCACATTTTTAGAGATCGTAAACCAAGAAAATATTTTATAAGGTAACTACTTTTATTAGTGGGAAAACAAAATGATTTGGGAAGCTAACAAAATTTAAAATGCGTGGACTGTGAAACTCAAAGAGAACTTTCATCAATACACTTAAACTTTTTTTCTATCAGAAAATGTTATTCAAAGATAGAAAAAATAAAAATAAATGAGACATATTTTTTATTAAAGATGAAGAAGGCAAGGTGTGAAAAGTGAATTTCTTTTGCCTTGTGGAAATAAGAGATCAGATAGGAACATATATCATTGTCAATATAGCAGGTAATTAATATGTTGAGGAAATCACCTTTGTATGAGAAAGAAAGGCTTTTCCTCTCAAGGGAGTAGAAGGATGGGTAAATCATTGAAAAATATCTCTATTAAGATGGATGAGAGCAAAGCATTAGTGCCCTGGTAGGGCTTTCCAACTTGCCCCAGGCTCAGAGACCCAGAATGAAACTTGAAAGTAATAAACTTAACAGTTATAAATACTTGGCATTGAGGGCAGTCAATACATATAACACACTTAAGTTCCTATAGGGAAACTGAACACATTTAAACTGCTGATAGAGGAAAAATTTTATTCTCTCTATTCACCTGAGTTTCTGGACCTAGTAACATCTACTTTTCAATATTATGAAGCTTTTAGCTGTTGGATAGAAAGTAGACAGAGAAGAGAACTCCCAAACCATCTTTATTAACAGAAGTACATAAGGTAATTGAGTTTATACTTATTCATTACTAGTTTAACTATACTCGACAAACATTATATATATGTGTATGTATATACATATATACACACACATATACAGACACATTTACAATACACATACACGTATACATACATATATATATATATCATGTATATATATACATAAATAAATTGAATGATAGCTATAGATACTGTTCATAGGAAAAGCTTCTACATTTTCTATATTTTTCTGTCATTCCACTCATTCATTCACTCCACCTAGACAGGAAGCTGAACAGTAAGTAGCAAGAAGCAAACAAATTGCTTGCCCTCATCTCCTGTCATCTTCTTCACTCTTTGCTCTTCCCAGAAGTAGGGAATGGAAAGTAAACTCTGCAGGGAAACAGGAGTGGTTTTCAAAAAGTGTTTCAGAGCATTCTCTCCCTTAGCTCCAGAGCCACTGTTAAAACTCAGGGAAAAGAAAAAAAATTTATTCAATATATTTTTTTATTTACATTTCAAATGATTTCCCCTTTCCTTTCAAACTTGAATGTTTCCCTCTTTGGAAAATTTAGATTATGTTTTCCATTGTGTTTGGAATAGTCTTCCCCCCAACTACTTCTCTGCCTGGATAAGAATCTTAAACATCAAGAGTCCATCCACCCTGAATGAAGCCTTTTTCTGTGCTTCAGTGGGCACCTCTTGGACATTTCCTGGTCTGTTAGGATTATGCCTCTAAGTGTTCTGTCTGTAACTCTAGACGGAGGCACAGATCTTTGCTGACTTGATTTCCTACCTGGCATGCCCACTGAATGTCTGGCACATTCTATCCACACTCTTCATTATATGCTATAAGTCTCCTGGCAAGTCATAGATGGAAGCATGCACACATGAGAGCCTCATCATTGGTTCAGCTGTTCTGTTTTACATACCCATGTCCTCTTCCCCCAGCTATATTTAAAAGTGCAGAATGCCCATATGTAGTCTTTTCTTTATTATTCACCTATTTTCTTCCTCTTTGTCACTGCTAACATGATGTTCTGTTCAAGAAAATCTGTTTTCAGTGAGTTTTCTTTTAGACCACCTGGTTTCAAACTTTTCCCCGTTATACCCAATGTTGTATGGTTTCATTTTCCTTCAACAAATGCTTTAAATCATATTGTAGCCTGAAACAGGCTGTTCAAAATTCTGAACCAATGGTTGAAGCCTTTATTCATCCTTATTTTTGAATTTCAACATATTTCGAGAAACAACTGCCAACATTCTCTTTGGGGATTCTCTAGTCTGCAGTGCTGTTCCAGTGTGTGTGCATCAGGTGGGCTCCTCAGTGTTAGAAAAAGTTACAGAAATGCAATGAGCTTGAATCAATCAACAGTTCTACATTTTATATACACAGAGGGTTCATAAAGATCCCGGCGCTTCCTTTGCCTGCATGATGGTTTTCTTCTACATTTCCTGTTTTCAAATCAGTGTGATCAGTCAGTGCTTTCCCAGGAAAGAGCTGGAAACACAGCAGCCAGAATAAATAGTGACATATTCTCAGGAGACAAGTAGAAACATGAGAACTCCATGGCCTCCTTTATGCTTCTTAACAGGTTATGTAGCAAGAATGTGGCATAGGTCCTTAGGCAACAGCCTTTGTCAGATGTTTATCCTTAACTTCAAAGTAATTCACTTCCATCCCAGAGAGGAGAAAACGGGTCTAAAACACAGCCTTGAATGTCAATGTAAGGAATATCAAATTTATGCATGGGAAACTATTTAGAAATTCATTTGTTTGTTTTCTTAATCCTCTGATTCTGTTGTAAAGAAGACAATAAGAACATAATTTCTGGGGAAAATATTTTGATGAATAACAAACTACCCTGATTTTTGTCTTGAAGCACAAAATATTTCAAAAACATAAAAAGCATAAGCTTAAGCTACAGAGATGTGTGTGTATCCACATCAAGTTCAGACTCATAAAATATCTAGCTTTTTTCATAAAGTAATGCTGACATTTCTGAAAAGATCTTGCTCTTCTGCCCTCATATTGAAGTGCTTTATTCCTACACATTTCACATTGAACCTATTAAGTGTTAATACATAAACAGATCATATTGTATTTTTACTTATATTAAATAGAGGTGAGATGCTGATAAATATTATGTACTTTATTTCGTTCAAAATTTTGCTTTTTAGGCTTATCCATATTTCTATAAGCAAACCTGTTTTATATCTTTTTGAATCCCATAATTATTCATTATGTTACCAAGAAACACTAGATTATCTTCAGTGTTACAACTTACCATGTACTTTGTCTTTCTGTGAACACTGTAAAAGTTTCTAGAAATGAAATTATCTAGTCAATGTTTTTATTTGCATCTTTATCAACTATTGCACAAATGTTTCCCAAAGTCAAGAAAACCAACTCCTTGCCCTTAATTTTAAATAACATATTAACTTTGTGACAATTTCATTATTTCAGCATTACTTGTCTAAATTATTTATTGATGTTGGAAACCCAACTCTATCCCATTAGTAGTTAGTGTTGTGAGTAATTTGTTTTCTTTTTAGTTGTTTTTTTAATATTCTCTTCGCTGCTTTGCCTGAAGCTTTTCCTTTTATTTATTTATTTATTTATTTATTTTCTATATTCTTTGTTTACATTCTAAAAGCTTTTCCCTTTCCCAGTCCCCCTCCCCATATGTCCCATAAGTCCTCTTCTCTCCATCCATTCTCCTCTCCTTCCCAATCTCTTTTCTCTGTCCTGGTACTCCCCTACAATGCTGGATCAAGCCTTTCCAGGATTAGGGCCCTCTTCTTCCTTCTTCATGGGAATCATTTCATATGCTAATTGTATCTTCAGTATTCAGAGCTTCAGGGCTAATTAATATCCACTTATCAGTGATTGCATTCCATGTGTATTGTTTTTTGATTGTTTTACCTTGCTTAGGATGATATTTTCCAGTTCTATCCATTTGCCTAAAAAATTCATGAATTCATTGTTTTTAATTGTAGAATAGTATTCCATTGTGTATATATACCACATGTTCTGTATCCCTTCCTCCATTGAGGGATATCTGGATTCTTTCCAGCTTCTGCTATTATAAATAAGGCTGCTATAAACATAGTGGAGCATGTGTCCATATTGCATGCTGGGGAGTTATCTGGGTATATACCCAGGAGAGGTATATAGCAGGGTCTTTCGGAAAACCAGACACACTGAAACTAATAGAAAAGAAACTGGGGAAAACCCTTGAGGACACAGGCACAGGGGAAAAGTTCCTGAAAAAAACACCAATAGCCTATGCTCTAAGATCAAGAACTGACAAATGGGATTTCATAAAATTACAAAGTTTCTGTAAGGCAAAGGACACTGTCAAAAGAACAAAATGGCAACCAACAAATTGGGAAAAGATCTTCACCAACCCTACATTCGATAAAGGGCTAATATCCAATATATACAAAGAACTCAAGAAGTTAGACCCCAGGGAACCAAATAACCCTATTAAAAAAATAGGGTACAGACCTAAACAAAGAATTTTTGCCTGAAGAAATTCGGATGGCTGAGAGGCACCTTAAGAAATACTCAACATCATTAGCCGTTAGGGAAATGCAAATCAAAACAACCCTGAGATTTCACCTCACACCAGTCAGAATGGCTAAGGTTAAAATCTCAGGAGACAGCAGGATGTGGAGAAAGAGAAACACTCCTTCACTGCTGGTGGGATTTTAAAATGGTACAACCACTATGGAAATCACTCTGTCAGTTCCTAAGAAGCCTGTAGCTTTTCTACATATGTATCAATGTGAGTATCTATTTGTTTATCCTATTTAAGGCATTATGTATTTTTATAATGCCTATTTTATTCTGAGGAAACATGTCCTTAAATCATGAAAATACTGCCACCTTGTCAGTCTCTCAATGCCTACAATTCCTTTCTCTTTCTCTTTCTGGGTTTCATTGTGAGTACTAGCTTTAGGTCTAACATTTTTATTATGGCATTTCTGTTTGATTATAGTTTATTGTCTAATTTATCTAATGGAATTTTTATTTTCAATAACAGTATACTTTTTTCTATATTCTTTGTTTATATTCCAAATGCTTTCCCCTTTCCTGGTTCTCCCCTCCCCATAAGTCCCATAAGCCCTCTTCCCTCTGCCGATTCCCCAATTACCCCCCTCCTATTTCTCTGTCCTGATACTCCCCTACAAGGCTGGATCAAGCATTTCCAGGACCAGGGACCTCTCCTTCCTTCTTCTTGGGAATCATTTGATATGTTAATTTTGTCTTAAGTATTCAGAGCTTCTGGGCTAATTAATATTCACTTATCAGTGACTGCATTCCATGTGTATTTTTTTGATTGGGTTACCTCACTTAGAATGATATTTTCCAGTTCCATCCATTTGCCTAAAAATTTTCATGAATTCATTGTTTTTAATTGCTGAGTAGTATTCCATTGTGTAAATATACCACATTTTTTGTATCACTTCCTCCATTGAGGTACATCTGGGTTCTATCCAGCTTCTGGCTATTGGAAATAAGGCTGCTATGAACATAGTGGAGTATGTGTCCTTACTGCATGCCAGGGAATCCTCTGGGTATATGCCCAGGAGTGGAATAACAGGGTCCTCCTGAAGTCTTATCTCCTTGTACTAAGCTGAAATACAAGTGGATCAAGGACCTCCACATAAAACCAGACTCACTGAAACTAATAGAAAAGAAACTGGGGAAAAGCCTTGAGGACATGGGCACAGAGGGAAAGTTCCTGAACAGAACACCAATAGCTCATGCTCTAAGATCAAGAATTGACAAATGGGACTTCATAAAATTACAAAGGTTCTGTAAGGCAAAGGACAATATCAAAAGGACAAATCGGCAACCAACAAATTGGGAAAAGATCTTCACCAATCCTACATCAGATAGAGGGCTAATATCCTATATATACAAAGAACTCAAGAAGTTAGACTCCAGAGAGCCAAATAACCCTATTAAAAAATGGGGTATAGAGTTAAACAAAGAATTCTCACCTGAAGAACTTCAGATGGCAGAGAAGCACCTTAAGAAATGTTCAACTTCACTAGTCGTCAGGGAAATGCAAATCAAAACAACCCTGAGATTTCACCTCACACCAGTCAGAATGGCTAATATTAAAAACTCAGGAGACAGCAGGTGTTGGCTAGGATGTGGAGAAAGAGGAACACTCCTCCACTGCTGGTGGGGCTGTAAGATGGTACAACCACTCTGGAAATCAGTATACTTTTAATTTGTAAAATATCTTTTCGACTATTTCTAAAGGATCCATGCTTTCATGGCATCTATCTCATCCTTGTTCTTGCTTTGATAACATCTTTATCTTTAATTATGCTAAGTATACATTACATAATCTCTAATTAGTAGACTTATGATTTGACATTCTTTGAATTCCTAGAGCCTTATTTCTTGGACTTATGTAATCTTAAAAGAGAATGTATTTGTGTCATGGTTATTATCACTAATATATTAAGTTGTAAAGTTGTCATTAATCGACCTGTGTTTTAACCCAATAGTGAAGCACTCTCTTGGTGATGGTTAGACTTGCAGTCAATCCTCACTGCAAAATAATTAAAACAAACAATAATATATTGGGCACAATCCTAGTAGAATATAGGTGTTACATCAAATACAGTAATCATGCAGAGTTTCTGAAGAAGACAATCTACAAAACTGCAGCCAGGGATCAGGTACCATGGGTTGCCTGTTGCTGTTCCTTAGTCTACATGGCCAAAGAGGGTAGCAACTAGACAGGGAGCTGAAGATGGCTGCCTTGGTAGAAAGGACAGACACTGCCTTCTAGTAGCCCAGCATGGACATAGTTATGGGAGCAAATACCATTCCTTGGCACCTCTAATCTCTGTTTTCCTGCAGTTAACTACCTTGACTAGCTGAAGCCAACAAGATGAAAAGAAGCTGAGGTGATATAATAAAGGCAAGTCAGCTGGAGAACAAAACAGGACAGAGAAGGCTGAAGAGCGGTAGAAAATACATAAGCAGCAGCTGTCAGCTCTAGTTCAGGGATGCTTTTTTTTTTAATCTGTTGAAGAACTTTGTGCTTAGAGGATGTTATACACACCCATGCAGAACAGTTTTATATGTACTCCCTGAAATGACCTCAAGGCTATCACCGGCACAATATCAACTTCTTTGTTAAGTTTTCAGCTTGAGTATTCTTTCTTTCTAATTTTTTTTGTTAAATTAGTTTATTTATTTGCATTCCAAATATTGCCCCTCCAATCCAGCCCCCCCTTCCAGAGTTCTTTATCCCCTCTCCCTTCCCTTTGCCTCTGAAAGGTTGCTACCATACCCACTCACACCTCCACCTCTCCACCCGACTCCCGATGCCTCTACCTCTCCACCTCCACCCCCTCACGCACCCACCTATCACCACTAGCTCATCTCCCCAGCATATCTCCTTCCCTGGGGTATCAAGTGTCTACAGGATTAGGTACATCCTCTCCTACTGAGGCCAGACAAGGCAGTCCTCTGATACACATGTGTCAGCAGTCATGGACCAACCCATGTATTTGCTCTTTGGTTAGTGGCTTAGTCTCTGGGAGCTGTGAGGGGTAGTTCAGGTTAGTTGACACTGTTGGTCTTCATGTAGGGTTGCCATCCCCTTTAGCTCCTTCAATCTTTCCCCTAATTCTCCTATAGTAGTCCCTGTCCTCTACCTTGGGTATTCTTGAGCTAAAAGAACATTTTAATTCTACCTCTAAGTCACATGAGGCACAGACACAGAGTTATGCAATCCAATGGGAAACCCAAAGCCCATTCAGGACCTGAGAAGTTTCATTGTTGCCTTATGAAAGTAGAAAGAGCTTGCCAACTCTTTCCCTAAATATGCAAACTTTTGTAAATCTTGGCTTTGTGAAAAAATTTGAGTATTTTTGCCTTGCATAAACTAAAAGCACTGTCTCTAATGTTTGTATATGTAGTAAAACACAAACTTTCATTGAAGGCTGAAAATCATCTTTCCCACCAGTTAGCCAGGTGTTTACTATTATGGTTATATTATTATGATATTTTTATGTGACATAATTATATAGGTTATATAGGGACCCTAAAAGATGAAGCATAACTAACATTTTTGTCAGTATTGAAATTGGTATGGCCTTTCATATGTCACATGATTATAATCAATACCTCTATGATGTCATGAAGAAAAAACAAAGAGGGATATCAAAATGTAGAACTGATATTCTTTTATTCATATTTGATACATATGATTTATTTTGATGCATGTGCTATAGAATATCACCAAATATTATTTAATATAAAAAACCCATTGAACAGCAACATTTCTACAAATCTTACTGACAATATTGTACTGGTTTTGCTATAGAAACACTCTGCTAATCATGGGAAAGTATTGAAAAGCCTTGGTAAGTTCTGCCACCTGGTCCTTTCTGCTGGGGCAGACTCTTGGCTGATATGCTCGACTGAAGACACCACCACCTGATCCATCCTAGAGATCCTTCTGCACTCAGAGCAGTTGATAAGAACCCCCCTGGAGTCCAAGAGCTGCTGCTGGGGGCTTTGCAGACTCCAGACCCTTCAGTCACCAAAACCTCTGCCCTCCTGAATACCACTCCCCTTCCATCCTTTCCGCCCCTTCCACTAGATCCTTTCTGCTGGGGCAGACTCTTGGCTGGTCTGCTCCAGTAAAGAAACCATCTCCTCATCCATCCTAGAGAACCTGCTGTACTCAAAAGAAGTAGCCTGGTCCTTTCTGCTGAGGAAGACTCTTGGCTGCTCTGCTCCAGTGAAGACATTATATCTGGATCCATCCTAAAGAACCCACTGCACTCAGAGCAGGTGAGAACCACTGCACTCAGAGCAGTTGACCCAACAGTCAGAAGGCCTCCAAGGAGATCTACTGCACCCAGGGCTACAGATCAGCACCCTCTCTGCCCCTGTGAAGAGGCCCCTGTTGTAAGGTCCTACAGGGTGCCTGCTACAGGCAGGGCTGCAGGCCTACCAGGAGACCTGAAGCAACCCAGGCTCAAAAGAGGAAGACTCCAGACAATCACCCAGACAAACAAACACCAGGGATATCCATATGGGGAAAGGCAAGCATAAGACATAAGCAAAAGAAGCCAATATAGGTGGGCATCATCAGAACCCAGTTCTCCCACCACACTAAACCCTGAATACAACACACCTGAAACTCAGGAAGCTGACCTAAAATCCTATCTCATAAAGATAATAGAATCCATTAAGGAGGATATCAATAACTCACTGAAAAAAATACTGGAAAACCCAGGTAAACAGGTGAAGGAATTAAAGTGACCCAACACATAAAAATGGAAGTAGGAACAATAAAGAACATGCTAACAGGGGAAACCTGAAAATGGAAAACCTAGGGGAGAGGCCAGGAATTATAAATATAAGTATCACCAACAGAATATGAGAGATAGAGGAGAGAATCTCAGGTGTAGAAGATACCGTAGAAGAGATGGACACAACAGTCAAATGAAATGCAAAATGCCAAAAGCTTCTGACCCAAAACATACAGGAAATTTAAGACACCATGAGAAGATCAAACCTAAGGATTTTTAGGTATAGAAGAGAACGAAGTTTCTCAACTTAAAGGACCAGTAAATATCTTCAACAAAATTATAGAAGAAAATGTCCCTAGCCTAAAGAGATTCCCATGAACATAAAAGAAGCCTACAGAGCACCAAACAGACTGGACCAGAACAGAAATTCCCCCCTTTCACATAAAAATCAAAACACCAAATGCACTAAAAGAAGAAAGAATATTGACAGCAGTAAGGGAAAAAGGTCAAGTAACATATATAGGCAGACCTATCAGGATTACACCAGACTTTTCACCAGAGACTATGAAAGCTAGAAGATCCTGGGCAGATGTCATACAGACCCTAAGAGAACATAAATGCCAGCCCAGGCTACTACGTCCAGCGAAACTCTCAATTACCATAGAGGGAGAAAACAAAATATTCCATGAAAAAACCAAATTTACATAATATCTTTCCACAAACCAAGCTCTACAAAGGATAATAGATGGAAAATGCCAACACAATGAAGGAAACTATACCCTAGAAAAAGCATGAAGGTAATGTTTCAACAAACCCAAAAGAAGATAGCCACACAAACATAATTCCACCTTTAACAATGAAAATAACAGGAATAACAATCACTGTTCCTTAATACTCTTAACATCAATGGACTCAATTCCCCCAATAAAAAGACATAACTATCAGACTGGTTATGTAAACAGGACCCAAAATTTTGCTGCATACAAGAAACTCACCTCAGTGACAAAGAGAGTCACTACCTCAGAGTCAAAGGTTTGAAAACAATTTTCCAAGGAAATGGCCCCAAGAAACAAGTTGGAATGGCCATTCTTAAATCAGATAAAATCGACTTTCAACCAAAAGTCATCAAAAAAGATATGGAAGGACACTTCATACAGATCAAAGGAAAATATACTAAGATGAAAACTCAATTCTGAACATCTATGCTCCAAATGCAAGGGCACCCACATTCATAAAAGAAACTTTACTGAAGCTCAAAACACACATCACACTCCACACAATAATAGTGGGAGACTTCAACACTTCAACACCCCACTCTCAGCAATGGACAAATCATGGAAAGAGAAACTAAACAGAGACACAGTGAAACTAACACAAGCTATGAACCAAATGGATCTAACAGATAATTATAGAACATTTCATCCTAAAGCAAAAGAATATACATTCTTCTCAGCATCTTATGGTACCTTATCCAAAATTGACCATATAATTGGTCACAAAACAGACCTCAACAGATACAGGAATACTAAAATTATTCGATGCACCCTATGAAGTCACCACAGTCTAAGGATGGTCTTCAATACCAATAAAAACAACAGAAAGCCCACATACACATGGAAACTGAACAATGCTCCATGAAATGATAACTTGGTCAAGGAAGAAATAAAAAGAAGAAATTAAAGACGTTTTAGAATTTAAAGAAAAAGAAGACACACCATACCAAAACTTATAGGGCACAATGAAAGCAGTGCTAAGAGAAAAACTCATAGCTCTAAGTGCCTCCAAAAAGAAAATGGAGAAAGCTTACACTAGCAGTTTGACAGCACACCTAAAAGATCTAAAACAGAAAGAATCAAGTACACCCAAGAGGAGTAGATGGCAGGAAATAATCAAATTCGGGGCTGAAATCAGCCAAGTAGAAACAAAAAGAACTATACAAAGAATCAACAAAACTAGAAGGTGGTTCTTTGAGAAAATCAACAAGATAGATAAACCCTTAGACAGACTAACCAGGGGACATAAAAACAGTATCAAAATTAATAAAATCAGAAATGAAAATACATACTGAGGAAATCTAAAAAATCATCAGATTCTACTACAAAAGTTTATATTCAACAAAATTGGAAAATCTGGATGAAATGGACAATTTTCTAGAAACATACCAGGTGCCAAAGTTAAAACAGGATCACATAAACCATCTAAATAGTCCCATAATCCCTGAAGAAATAGAAGCAGTAATTAACACTCTCCCCCCCTCAAAAAAAGCCCAGGACCATATGGTTTGACTGGAGAATTCTATCAGCTATTCAAAGAAGACATATTACTAATACTCTTCAAACTATTCCACAAAATAGAAACACAAGGAACACTACCCAATTCATTCTATGAAGCCATAATTACTCTTATACCTAAACCAAACGAAGACCAAACAAAGGAAGAGAACTTCAGACCAATTTCCTTTATGAACATTGATGCAAAAATACTTAATAAAATTCTTGCCAACTGAATCTGAGAATACATCAAAAATGATCATTCACCATGATCAAGTAGGCTTCATTCCAGGAATGCAGGGATGGTTCAATATAAGGAAATTCATCAATGTAATCCACTACATAAACAAACTCAAAGAAAAAAAAAACAGAAGATCATTTCATTAGATACTGAAAAGGCGTTTCACAATATTCAGCATCCCTTCATGTTAAAAGTCCTGGAAAGATCAGGAATTCAAGGCCCATATCTAAACATAGTAAAAGCAATATAAAGCAAACCAGTAGCCAACATCAAACTAAATGGAGAGAAACTTGAAGATATCCCACTAAAATTGGAGACCATACAAGGCTACCCACTCAATCCCTATCTATTCAATATAGTACTTGAAGTTCTAGCTAGAGCAATTAGAAAACAAAAGGAGATCAAAGGGATACAAATTGGAAAGGAAGAAGTCAAAATATCAGTATTTGCTGATGATATGATTCTAAACTTAAGTCACCCCAAAAATTCCACCAGAGAACTCCTAAAACTGATAAACAATCCAGTAAAGTGGCTGGATATAAAATTAACTCAAATCACTAGCCTTCCTATACTCAAAAGATAAACAAGCTAAGAAAAAAATTAGGGAAATGACACCTTTACCAGTTGTCACAAATAATATTACATACCTTGATGTGACTCTAACCAAGCAAGTGAAAGATTTGTCTGAGAAGAACTTTAAGTCTCTGAAGAAAGAAATCGAAGAAGATCTCAGAAGATGGAAAGGTCTCCCATGCTCATAGAATTGGCAGGGTTAATATAGTAAATATGACCATCCTGCCAAAGGCAATCTACAGATTCAATGCAATCTCTATCAAAATTACAAATCAATTCTTCATAGAGCTAGAAAGAACAATCTGCAAATTCATTTGGAATAACCAAAAAAAAAAAAAAAAAACAGTCCCATAATGCCTAAAGAAATAGAAGGAGTCATAGAAAGTCTTCCAACCAAAAAAAGCACAGGACCAGATGGCTTCAGTGCAGAATTCTACCAGACCTTCAAAGAAGAGTTAACACCAATACTCTTCAAACTATTCCACAAAATAGAAACAGAAGGAACACTACCCAATTCCTTCTACGAAGCCACAATTACGCTGATACCAAAGCCACACAAAGATCCAACAAAGAAAGAGAACTTCAGACCAATTTCCCTTATGAACATCGATGCAAAAATACTCAATAAAATTCTTGCCAACCGAATCCAAGAACACATCAAAACGATCATCCACCATGATCAAGTAGGCTTTATCCCGGGAATGCAGGGTTGGTTCAATATACGGAAATCCATCAATACAATCCACTACATAAACAAACTCAAAGAACAAAACCACATGGTCATTTCATTGGATGCTGAAAAAGCATTTGACAAAATTCAGCATCCCTTCATGCTTAAAGTCTTGGAGAGAACAGGAATTCAAGGCCCATACCTAAACATAGTAAAAGCAATATACAGCAAACCGGTAGCCAGCATCAAACTAAATGGAGAGAAACTTGAAGCAATCCCACTGAAATCAGGGACCAGACAAGGCTGCCCCCTTTCTCCTTATCTTTTCAATATTGTACTTGAGGTACTAGCTCGGGCAATTCGACAACATAAGGAGGTCAAAGGGATACAAATTGGAAAGGAAGAAGTCAAACTATCATTATTTGCAGACGACATGATCGTCTACCTAAGTGACCCAAAGAACTCCACTAGAGAGCTCCTACAGCTGATAAACAACTTCAGCAAAGTGGCAGGTTATAAAGTCAACACAAGCAAATCAGTGGCCTTCCTATACTCAAAGGATAAGCAGGCTGAGAAAGAAATTAGGGAAATGACCCCCCTTCACAATAGCCACAAACAGTATAAAGTATCTTGGGGTGACTCTTACCAAACATGTGAAAGATCTGTATGACAAGAACTTCAAGACTCTGAAGAAGGAAATGGAAGAAGACCTCAAAAAATGGGAAAACCTCCCATGCTCATGGATCGGCAGAATCAATATAGTTAAAATGGCCATTTTGCCTAAAGCACTATACAGATTCAATGCAATACCCATCAAAATCCCAACTCAATTCTTCACAGAGTTAGAAAGAGCAATTATCAAATTCATCTGGAACAACAAAAAACCCAGGATAGCTAAAACTATTCTCAGCAACAAAAGGAAATCTGGGGGAATCAGTATCCCTGACCTCAAGCAATACTACAGAGCAATAGTGTTAAAAACTGCATGGTATTGGTACAGTGACAGGCAGGAGGATCAATGGAACAGGATTGAAGATCCAGAAATGAACCCACACACCTATGGCCACTTGATCCTCGACAAAGAGGCTGAAAACATCCAATGGAAAAAAGATAGCCTTTTCAACAAATGGTGCTGGTTCAACTGGAGGTCAGCATGCAGAAGAATGCGAATTGATCCATCCTTGTCTCCTTGTACTAAGCTCAAATCCAAATGGATCAAGGACCTCCACATAAAGCCAGACACTCTGAAGCTAATAGAAAAAAAACTGGGGAAGACCCTTGAGGACATCGGTACAGGGAGAAAGTTTATGAACAGAACACCAATAGCGTATGCTCTAAGAGCAAGAATTGACAAATGGGACCTCATAAAATTACAAAGTTTCTGTAAGGCAAAGGACACCATCAAGAGGACAAATCGGCAACCAACAAATTGGGAAAAGATCTTCACCAATCCTACATCAGATAGAGGGCTAATATCCAATATATATAAAGAACTCAAGAAGTTAGACTCCAGAAAACCAAACAACCCTATTAAAAAATGGGGTACAGAGTTAAACAAAGAATTCTCACCTGAAGAACTTTGGATGGCGGAGAAGCATCTTAAAAAATGCTCAACTTCATTAGTCATTAGGGAAATGCAAATCAAAACAACCCTAAGATTTCATCTTACACCAATCAGAATGGCTAAGATTAAAAATTCAGGAGACAGCAGGTGTTGGAGAGGGTGTGGAGAAAGAGGAACACTCCTCCACTGCTGGTGGGGTTGCAAATTGGTACAACCACTCTGGAAATCAGTCTGGCGGTTCCTCCGAAAACTGGGCACCTTACTTCCAGAAGATCCTGCTATACCACTCCTGGGCATATACCCAGAAGACTCCCCACCATGTAATAAGGATACATGTTCTACTATGTTCATAGCAGCCCTATTTGTAATTGCCAGATGCTGGAAAGAACCCAGGTATCCCTCAACAGAAGAGTGGATGCAAAAAATGTGGTATATCTACACAATGGAGTACTATTCAGCCATTAGAAACAATGAATTCATGAAATTCTTAGGCAAATGGATGGAGCTAGAGAATATCATACTAAGTGAGGTAACCCAGACTCAAAAGGTGAATCATGGTATGCACTCACTAATAAGTGGATATTAACCTAGAAAACTGGAATACCCAAAACATAATCCACACATCAAATGAGGTACAAGAAGAAAGGAGGAGTGGCCCCTGGTTCTGGAAAGACTCAGTGAAACAGTATTCAGCAAAACCAGAACGGGGAAGTGGGAAGGGGTGGGTGGGAGGACAGGGGAAGAGAAGGGGGCTTGCGGGACTTTCGGGGAGTGGGGGGGCTGGAAAAGGGGAAATCATTTGAAATGTAAATAAATTATATCGAATAATAAAAAAAAATTATATGAAAAAAAAAAAGCCAGGATGGCTAAAACTATTCTCCACAACAAAAGAACTTCTGGGGAAATCACCATCCCTGACCTCAAGCTCTACTACAGAGCAATAATGATAAAAACTCTATGGTATTGGTACAGAGACAGGCAGGTAGATCAATGGAATAGAACTGAAGACTCAGAATAAATCCACACACCTATGGTCACTTGATCTTTGATAAAGGAGCTTAAAGCATGCAGTGGAAAAATGACTGCATTTTTAATAAATTGTGCTGGGTCAACTGGTGGTCAGTATGTAGAAAAATGCAAATTGACCCATTCTCATCTCCTTGTACAAAGTTCAAATCCAAGTGGATCAAAGGACCTCCACATCAAACCGGATACACTAAAGCTTATAGAGGAGAAAGTGGGGAAGAGCCTTGAACACATGGGCATAGGGGAAATTTTCCTGAACAGAACAACAATGGCTTATGCTTTAAGAACAAGAATTACTAAATGAGACCTCATAAAATTGCAAAGCTTCTGTAAGGCAAAGGACACTGTTAATAGGACAAAACGGCAACCAACAGATTGGGAAAAGATTTTTAGCAATCCTACATCTGATACAGGACTAATATCCAATATATGTATAAAGAAATCAACAAGATAGACTCCAGAGAATCAAATAGCCCTATTAAAAATGGGGTACAGATTCGGATGGCCGAGAGGCACCTTAAGAAGTGCTCAACATCATTAGTCATTAGGGAAATGCAAATCAAAACAACCCTGAGATTTCACCTTACACCAGTCAGAATGGCTAAGATCAAAAACTCAGGAGACAGCAGGTGTTGGCAAGGATGTGGAGAAAGAGGAACACTCCTCCACTGCTGGTGGGGCTGTAAGATGGTACAACCACTGTGGAAATCAGTCTGGAGGTTCCTCAGAAAACTGGACATGAGACTTCCAGAGGACCCTGCTATAGCTCTCCTGGGCATATACCCAAGGGATTCCCTGGCATGCAATAAAGACACATGCTCCATTATGTTCATAGCAGCCTTATTTATAATAGCCAGAAGCTGGAAAGAACCCAGATGCCCCTCAAAGGAGGAATGGATACAGAAAATGTGGTATATTTACACAATGGAATACTACTCAGCAATTAGAAACAATGAATTCACAAAATTTTTAGGCAAATGGTTTGATCTGGAAAATATCATCCTAAGTGAGGTAACCCAATCACAAAAGAATACACATGGAATGCAATCTCTGATAAGTGGATATTAATTAGCCCAGAAGCCCTGAATACCCAAGGCACAAATTGCATAACAAATGACTCCCATGAAGAAGTATGGAGAGGGTCCTGATCCTGGAAAGGATTGATCTAGCATTGGAAGGGACTATAAGGACAGAGAAAAAGGAGGGAGGTGATTGGAGAATGGATGGAGAAAAGAAGGTTTATGGGACATATGGGGAGGGGGGATCCGGGAAAGGGGAAATCATTTGGAATGTAAACAAAGAATATAGAAAATAAAAATATTAAAAAAATGGGGTACAGAGCTAAACAGATAATACTCAACTGAGGAAACTCAAATTCAGTGAAGCACCTAAAGAAATGCTCAACATCCTTAGTTATCAGAGAAATACAAATAAAAACAACTGTGAGATTCTACCTCATACAAGTCAGAATGGCTAAGATGGAAAAACTCGGGTGACAGCAGATACTGGCGAGGATGTGGGGAAAGAGGAACACTCCTCCATTGCTGGTGAGATTGTAAGCTGGAACAACCATTCTGGAAATCAGATTGGTGGTTCCTCAGAAAATTAGTATTAACTAAGGATCCAGCTGTACCACTCCTGGGAATATACACAGAGGATTCCCCAGCATGTAATAAGGACACATGTTCCTCTATGTTCATAGCAGCCTTATTTATAATAGCCAGAAACTGGAAAGAACCCAGATGTCTTCAACAGAGGAATGGATACAGAAAATGTGGTATATTTACACAGTAGGGTACTACTCAGCTATTAAAAACAATGAATTCTTGAAATTCTTATGCAAATGGATGGAACTTTTGGGATTGGGTTACTTGAGTGAGGTAACCCAATCCCAAAAGAGCACCCAAGGTCTGCACTCACAGATAAGTGGATATTAGCCCAAAAGCTCAGAATAAACAAAATACAATTCAGAGACCACATGAAGCTCAAGAAGAAGGAAGACCAAAGTGTGGGTGATTCATTTTTTCTGAGAAAGAAAAAAAATACTCACAGGAGCAGTTATGGAGACAAAGTGTGGGGCAGAGACTGAAGGAAAGGCCATCCAGAGGCCTAAGAAGTTTAAAATGATGGCAAGTGTCTGTTCTACCTGGGAATTCATCCTATAGACAGACAGTCACCAAATGTTGACACTATTGTGGATGCCAAGAAATGCTTGCTGAAAGGAGGCCAATATGGTTGTGTCTTGAGAAGCCCTGCTAGAGCCTTACAAATACAGAGGCAGATGCTAGCAGCCAACCATTGGACTGAGAGTGGGGTCCCCAATGGAGGAATTAGAGAAAGGACTAATGGAGCTGAAGGGGTTTGCAGTCTCATAGGAAGAACAACAATATCAAACAACCAAATCCCACCCACCCCCAGCTCCCAGGGACTAAGCTATCAACCAAGGGGTACACATGGCTCCAGCTGCATTTGTAGCAGAAAAATGCCTTGTCAGGTGTCAATGGGAGGAGGTCCTAGGTCCTATTAAGGCTCAATAGATGCCCCATCATAGGGAAATAGAGGGAGTGTAGGTGGGAGTGTGCTGGGTGAAGGAACATCCTCATAGAAGCAGGGGGAGGGAGGATGGGTTAGGGGTTTTCTGGGGGAGGGCAGGAAAGAGAATAACATTTGAAATGTAAGTAAAGAATATATTCAATAAAAAAAAAGAAGAAAAAGAAACATTTCAACTTAAAAAGAGTAAAAAAAGAAAAGCCTTGGCAATCTCAAGATGACATGAATATTTTTCCTTTTTAAGATTAATGTTCTAGGGTTTTGGCAAAGAACAGAATTTTAAAATGATGGCAAGTGGCTGTCAGTAGTTAGCTACTTGGACGACTTAAAATTAGTGTACTGATGTGTCTTTTTAAGCCACTCATTTATCAAAGCATGCAAAAGATTTATCAAAGAGATTATTTTTTTCAAATTTTCTATATTCTTTGTTTACCTTCTGAATGCTTTCCCCTTTCCCAGTTCCCCCTCCCCATTGGTCTCATAAGCCCTCTTTCCTCTGCCCATTTGCCAATCACCCCCCTCCCATATCCCTGTCCTGGTACTCCCCTACAATGCTGGATCAACTCTTTTCAGAGCCAGGGCCCTCTCATTCCCTCTTCTTGGGTATGGTTTGATATGCTAACTGTGTCTTGAGAATTCAGAGCTTCTGGGCTAATTAATATCCACTTATCAGTGATTGCATTCCATGTGTATTCTTTTGTGATTGGGTTATCACACTTAAGATGATATTTTCCTGTTCCAACCATTTGCCTAAGAATTTCATGAATTGATTGTTTTTAATTGCTGAGTAGTATTCCATTGTGTAAATATACCACATATTCTGTATCCATTCCTCCACTGAGGGACATCTGGGTTCTTCCAGCTTCTGGTTATTATAAATAAGGCTGCTATGAACATAGTGGAGCATGTGTCCTTATTGCATGTTGGGGAATCCTCTGGGTATATGCCCAGGAGAGGTATAGCCGGGTCCTCCGGAAGTGTCATGTCCAGTTTTCTGAGGAACCGCCATACTGATTTCCAAAGTGGTTGTACCTTGTTGCAATCCCACCAGCAGTGGAGGAGTGTTCCTCTTTCTCCACATCCTAGCCAACACCTGCTGTCTCCTGAGTTTTTGACCTTAGCCATTCTGACTGGTTGTAAGGTGAAATCTCAGGGTTGTTTTGATTTGCATTTTCCCTAATTGATTTTCAAATAAATGCTCCCCCAAAGTCCTGCACTATGCAATTTTGTTATGAAAAACAATTGTGTCACTTATAAAAGACCATTATTATGTACAGGAAAGCTTTGAAATCAAATACTTAAAATTGTAACAATATGTGAACTGCAAACTTTTACTGGATTGATTTTCCTTTGGTAGTGCTTGAGATATAACCCAGATACTCTTGAATACTAGAAACCCATTTTGCTATTTAGTGATACTCTCAGCTTTGGCTTATTGACTTCACTAGGAGTGTAGCTTAATTAGGAGAGTGTTTGTCTAGCATTTATGAAGCCCTGGCTTCTAGTCTCAGTAATATATAAGCCAAGCATGATAGCATATATTCATATTCCAAGTTCTTAGGAGGTGGAAGCAAGAAATCAAAAATTCAGATTTACCCATGGCAACATAGTGGGTATAAGGCCAACATGGAACACACAAAACTATCTCAAAGGGAAAAATAAACCCACTACACAACAACAAATGAACTGTTAAAGATGTAAACTTTGATATTAATAAGAACTACTAATTTGTATCATGGGATTTTGAGATGATAACCAAATTTCAACAAAGTGTTTGGCATAAAGAATTGGTATTGGTTTCCCAAAAGTAATAGAGGGTAATAACGTATTACTGAAGACACCATGATCCTTGGTCACAAGACATGATAAAAGCCAGCTGGAACTGATCTGAATGCTTCCTCCCTTCTTGCTAAACCTCATAGTGAAGGAAAGTGTAATGCAAATTGCTGGGGAAAAGCTAGCACCTATCAGCATCCTGTCATGGAAAGAGGAGGGATAGATGGGATTATACTATCTTATTCCAGATTTGTATACAGTTAAGGGTTGATATGGGGGAAGATATTTTCTTCAGTGTTGTAACTATGGGTAAGAAGTCCATTCTCCTGAAAATAATAGTAATGAAACTCATTGGACTTGAAAGTAGAAGGAGATAGGAAGAGGACCATAGAAGGTAGCACGAGATGATTATGACCAAATAAATATTATATACATGTATTAAAGTATCACGATGAAACCCATTATTATGTATAAATAATATATGCTAAGAAAAATGTTTTAAATTTTAGCATAACTAGTTATATATAGTGTTCAAAACTAAGAATCAGTGTCAATTGACTCTGTAGCTCCCTTTTTTTTTTTTGTACAAAAATCTAGTGATGTTATCAGAGAACAGAGGCTGGATACAGTACCTTCTCATGTACTGTAGGTAATTTCAGGGTCACCCTGCTGTTATATTTAGACAAACATCAAAGTTTCTCTCTTAAGTTCAGGGTCACCTGGATAAATAGAACCATTCTTGCCTTCCATCCAATTGTGAATAACTTTGTCTGTACTAACCTGTTTTAGCAATTTTTAGGCTATGAACAGGAAGCACTCCGTACAAATGGAATAAAGGGAGGAAAATCCAACTTTACAGAAACTTTCCTCAAGTACTAGTTTTCAGATACTCTTCTCAAGTGTTTGCTCTACAGTCAAATATCATTCAGAAAATAAAAGCCTATGTCTAGGTAAAGACTTTCTATATTTTAGGTAAATATTTTTTCATAGCATATTAGACTACTTTCTGAATCCTTAACAAAAAGGAACACTGCTACAGTTGAAGAAGTCATTTCTCCAGGGAAAATATTCTATTTGCTCCTTCATCCCACAGTTGAATGTTTATTAAATTTTATCCCACAGGCTATGTTCTAATAGGTTCCCATGCATATTTTCTAGCTCTAACTTCATTTTGTTGATGAATGACTCCAACTTTCAATTTAATTATCAAATGTGCTGATATTATACTTAGAAGACATGTACAGAAGAAAGTCTTCAAAATTGTTGGCAACAATCATGTAGAAAAGTACTGATTCCCATCCTTTATGAAACAATATAGTTGCTAATACTAAAAATGTATTAGATTTTCTAAAATGTTTCCTCCATTCTTTCGAGTGTGTTTTCAAATTATGTTTAAAATTGTGTGTGTGTGTGTGTGTGTGTGTGTGTGTGTGTGTGTGTGTGTGTGCTTGGAGGCTTGTAGGGGTATTGGAGTGTATGTGTGGACATGAATGCAGGTGTCCACAGTCAGAATGGCTAAGATTAAAAATTCAGGAGACAGCAGGTGTTGGAGAGGGTGTGGAGAAAGAGGAACACTCCTCCACTGCTGGTGGGGTTGCAAATTGGTACAACCACTCTGGAAATCAGTCTGGCGGTTCCTCCGAAAACTGGGCACCTCACTTCCAGAAGATCCTGCTATACCACTCCTGGGCATATACCCAGAGGATTCCCCACCATGTAATAAGGATACATGTTCTACTATGTTCATAGCAGCCCTATTTATAATTGCCAGATGCTGGAAAGAACCCAGGTATCCCTCAACAGAAGAGTGGATACAAAAAATGTGGTATATCTACACAATGGAGTACTATTCAGCCATTAGAAACAATGAATTCATGAAATTCTTAGGCAAATGGGTGGAGCTAGAGAACATCATACTAAGTGAGGTAACCCAGACTCAAAAGGTGAATCATGGTATGCACTCACTAATAAGTGGATATTAACCTAGAAAACTGGAATACCCAAAACATAATCCACACATCAAATGAGATACAAGAAGAAAGCAGGAGTGGTCCCTGGTTCTGGAAAGTCTCAGTGAAACAGTATTTGGCAAAACCAGAACGGGGAACTGGGAAGGGGTGGGAGGGAGGACAGGGGAAGAGAAGGGGGCTTACGGGACTTTCGGGGAGTGGGGGGGGCTAGAAAAGGGGAAATCATTTGAAATGTAAATAAATTATATCGAATAAAAAAAAAAGATAAAAAAAAAATGAATGCAGGTGTCCAGGATGCCAGAAGGGGGGTTGTTGAGTTCATTGTAGCAGAAATTACAGGCAATTATGAGCCATTCAATGCAGGTGTTTTGAACCAACTTAGGTCCTCTGCAAAAGCAACACGCACTCCTTTGATGACTTCTTACTTAGCCTCTGATTAGTGTTTTTTAAAAGATACTTTGTGACATCTTTTTATTTTGAAAACTAAACTTGTTTAAAGTTATGTCTGCAGCATTTGTTTTATTCTTAAGATAATCGAAGGTAAATGAAGTCATATAAAAGAAGGACCTAAAGTTGAATTAAGGGATAAATAAACTTACCTTGCTTTTTCTTCTGTCAAAGATAGTATAGTACTGAGTGAACTACATGCATATCATTAGCCTACTTACATAGCCCATAGTCTACAATGGGGACTAACAGAGTGACCATGTAATATTATAATATTTGCTATTGATAAAAGTAAATGTATGACCTCTCAGAGGTATAGAAATTAGGTATTTTTATACATGTATAATTCTGTTGACAGGCAACAAAGAAAGTCCAGAACACTTGTATAATGATTAAGTATATAGTTTCAGTGGCTAGAGTGGGGACTTAGTGGTCAAGAACTCTTGTTGCTCTTGTAGAGCACCAGGAGCTTGGTGCCAAGCTCAAACATTGTGGCTCACAGCTATCAGTAACTCTAGATACAGGGGAACTTCAGAAAACGCAGTCTCAGTGGTCTCTGAAGGAATCCAAGTATCCTACATCAGAGGTATCAGTGAAGACTATATGAGAAAGCCAGAAAAATTGCACTCATTCTCTGCAGGTTGAGAATTCCTTTTTGCAGCATTAAATCAGTGACGAGCAGGACATAGGGATTTTCTGAGTGTGCTCACCTCAAGACACATATTTTTGGTCATTGATTCTGTATATGGTTGATGAGTAGCTGATCTTAGACATGCTGTGGAAAGGGTCACAGAAGTCATTTTAAACATGTTGATCATATTATTAGGCAACAAATCATGCCCAAAGCTTCACATACTTCATTTCTAAATCATATATCTCTTACCTTCCAAGATTTGTTGGTATCCAAGTAAACAAGGCAGTACAAGTCAGTGAGGTAACAATGATAAGTTTTCCCTAGATATATTGGTTTATAGAACATAAGCACTCTTAACTAGAAAATTGCTGAGTATTATAGTATACTCATAATATACTAATTATGAGTATATTAGTATACTCGTAATGCTTTTGAGTATACTAAATGAAGAGTGAAGTTCCCTGTAATGTATAAATTTCACTGCTAGTATTGGAAAACATTAGCCTTTTGGGTCACATTTAGACCACCTTCTATTTTTTGTAACTGAACTTTAAGTGAAATGCCACCTTGCTCCTTTGTTCGTGTATTATGTATACTGCATTACACTATCCCAGAGTTGAGCAGACACCAGAAAGCACACAAGGCCCAGCAAAAGTGAGTGCTGAGCTCTGACCTGCACAGCCTGATGTGATAGATAATAGAAATGAATGATGCCTGCTCATATTGGCTGCAATAAAAGCAAAAAGGGTCAGGCCCACCAGACTTAGAGAATTTATTTTATTTTATTTTATTTTATTTTTAAAATCGTTCTCAATACTCCTGAAAGATTGAATGCCAGTAAGAAACTTTTTTCAAAGATTGGTGCCACAAAAAGAAAATATAAAACACTTCAAGTATACTGACCATTTTAAACATAGAAATATTGTGAAGGTAAAATAAATATCTATGACCTGTCCTGTGTTCTGCAAAACTGGTATTACTATAGGAAAGCAGATAAACGCCATGTGCCATGTGCCTTAATACCAGTAAAGTTGTTATTTCATAATCCTCTATTACCAAATAGAAAATGGCAGTGGCAAGTTCAAAGCATAATGGGAAGTCATCATGTCTGGGGAAATACAACTTGTACTTACCAGCTCTCTCATCGAATGTACAGAGAACTTTAACAAAAATTAATGATTGCAATCATCAGTTTATCTACTGATGAGGTATCTAAGATAATAGAATCTCACTGAAGAATTCTAACACTTATCTAAATCATTAGTTTGGTTGTGGAAGGTTCTGAGTTAAGAATGAATTTGACAATAAAGAAAATGATGTTTGGCTGAAGAGATGTGTGGATTGTTTTTTTTAAACCTGGTTAAGACAAATCCCTGTCACTTGTGTGAACCACATAAAACTTTGAGGAGTATGTGTTTGTGTACGTGTGTGTGTGTGTGTGTGTGGTGTAAGAGAGAGAGACAGAGAGACAGAGAAACAGAGAAAGAGCCTGTGTATAGGCTTCAAACATAATGCCTTTATTTATATGCCATAGGAACTATTTTAGAAACTTAATCAGAATGTCATTTATTGTTTTTTTTTCTACCATCTTTAAGATAAAAGCAAATTCTCTAAGATAGCATACAAGATACTTCATGGTCTAGTTGTCAATATATTGACTCTAAATCCTGTACACCACACAAACCAGAATTATACTTTATAACTCTAGGTTTTATACCTGAATTAACTCTAGAATAATGAATCTTTTCTTTTGCACTCTTAAAAGTATATTTGAATAAGTTTACTATTTGACAAAATCAAAACGTGTATAATGCCTTCTAGTTACGTGCATCTTCCCTACCCATTCCTGTTTCCTCTTAGCTTTCAACCTTCCTACTTCCCAACAAGATACTTTCTCACATTTGTGTCTTTCTGTTTGTTTATTATTTTGTTGTTTTCATTTGTTTGTGACCCACTGAGTTTAACCTGTGCCATCTGTATTACCATGGATTTGGATCTGTCCATTGGACGCTGATGTCTCAGCAGTGGGTTCACAAGTTAAGGTAATGACTGTCCCTCCTCAAGAATCCATCAGTAAACAACAGCATTGCCAGGGGCTCTAGGCCTCAATAAGCCCCTCCAAGATCTGTGATAGACTATTGGGTAGAGCCAGTTCAGGTTATCGCAGCTGTTATAAGATCATGATTCCAATGTGTTTTCATACCCAGAACAAAGAATTTAACAGTCCTTTACTCTGTCTATTTTCCAGCCCTAAATTTTTATTTGTTTTATTTATTATTTATTTATTTATAGAGAAGAAGAAAACTTTACTGTGGTGTTAGAATATAAATGTTGGAATCGTTAGTGAGTTCCCTGCAGTCTCTTTTAGATATGCTCTGAAATCTTTATGTCTTACTGTTTGCAATTCCCTGAGACTTTGACGGAGAGTACAAATGTCCTGTTTAGAGCTGAGCATGCAGCCACTTTTTATTCTTGACATTTAGGGCAGCAATGAGACTCTACATTCATCCCATCTGTAACAAAGACAGCCTTCTCTGACAAAAGTGAGAAGAGCATCAGTCTTTGAGTCTAAATGAAAATATTAGAAGGGAACTTGGGGGACATATCAACACTAAGTAGGACCCCACTTTTTAACTTGGATAAACACTGGAATTATGTAGAGTGTTCTTTAAAGTTTTTGCTTTTCTGAAGTTTTTCAGAGGAAGAATTACTGCTATACAGAGGAACTGTATTTCTTTCCAGAGGAAAATCTGATATTCAAAATGTTAACTTCTGTTATTTAAGGTCTTAAGA
Organism: Apodemus sylvaticus; assembly: GCF_947179515.1. Classification (NCBI taxonomy): domain Eukaryota; kingdom Metazoa; phylum Chordata; class Mammalia; order Rodentia; family Muridae; genus Apodemus; species Apodemus sylvaticus. The sequence continues at coordinate 27,075,654 of NC_067495.1, forward strand.
GACAGGCATAACTATAAAATGTGACCTATCCAACTCCAAAGCCCATATTCCTTTTACTACTGTGTTACTATTTCAAATCAGAAACGGGCGGTATGAATCATAAAGATGTTCAGTTTTGTGTGTGTGTATGTGTGTGTGTATGTGTGTGTGTGTGTGTGTGTGTGCATTCCAAGACTATTAATGGCACACTGAAGAGAATTGTGGAAGTGTAGATATTGGACTTTTTCCTTGAAGGAGGCTCCTCCATAGCCCTAGTACCACAAAGTTTTCCTAATGATGAGACTCCACAAGACTCAAAAATGAGGTTGTCCACTGAGTACTAATACAGTGTAAGCAATATAAAAATCAGATATCACTCTATCCAACAGGAGTTAACAGAGACCTAAGATGAGATCACTGATTCCTCATCATGGAAACCTGAGTCCTCTTATGCAATTGCTTTCTTGTATTTTGGGCCATTTCCAATGCTGGATAGAATCAGCAAGTGAGAGAAAAAGCAAATCACTATGTGGCTTTAAGCTTGTGTATCAGAAAATGCACAAATAAACATACGTCCAACCAGAAGCCAAATGGCATTGATAGGCATACTTTAGAGAGTAGCTAAATAAACAGGAAGTTTCTACACTTAAATATCAATGAGTTAAAATTTTCAAGCTGGCAAGAACAGTTCTCTAGAGAAAGCTCCTAGTCTATACACATGCAACTCAAAACCAGGTTCCTATCATTCTTAGAATTAACCTCTTTTCCATCACATCTACAGTGTGATGTTTATTAATAAATGGGACTTGAGTAAATTGGTATTATTAAAAAATAAGGATTCCAAGTTTCTCTAGTCAGTTACAAATATCCAGCTACCATCCATTCTGCTTTAGGAAGGAAAAAACAACAGCAGCAAATAGCCTTTGTTATATGGACGTTCGTATTGTGGTATACAAGCAGAGACGCATTGAGCAATGCAAAACCAACCTGGCTATTAATTGTAATACTAGAAGCCATTGCTCTCCCTTTTAAATAAAGAGATTTCTTCCCATTCATATTGCTAAGATTTTTCCATTTATAATGTCTCGGAAACAAAGACTTGACAGGTCTGACAGGGACTCAGAAATGTTTCATTCTGACTCTAAATTTCTATGTCTACTGACTTGCTGACAGCTTTTTGATGATGTGTGAAGTATCAAATCTGAAATGCATGGTGGTTTTCACAAATGCAGTGATGCACTCAATTTGGCCCACTTTCAGAGAAATATATGCCTGAGAGCTGCACGATAACTTGATTTGTGTGTGTAATTTAATAATGCTGTGTTTCAGAGAGAAGACAAATATAAAGCCTTGTTGCTGTGACATGACCATTCTCTCAATGAAGCTAGAACCACAATGCATTTTTTTAAAAATGGCATCATTGTATGGAAAAAAAAAAACTTTATGTTGACTATAGAGAACAATGAATCCCTACCCATTTCACCAGAAAGTTCCCATAATACATTAATTGTCATGTGCTTCCCGGGTCTGCATATATTCAAAAACCTGAAATTTTGTAGGCATAGTAATTGACGAATTTTGGGCTCTTGATTTAATTTTATAGGAAAGATTAAATTCCTCCCATGTCCCTTGTTATTCCTGTTGAGAATGCCAAAATCAAAAGGCCAAAACGTGGTAATAAGCAATTTCCTTTCTCCCAGCATAAATGGAAGATAAAGAACATTTATCACAACACATATGAATAAATCATCCTCTCAACTGTCTCAGGTATTTGGACCCCAAACCATCGGACATTCTGTTTCAATAGATAAACTTAACATTTTTGGCCCAACGGCTTCTACAGAAAGGAAGTCAGAACACATAAATTTGGTTATTAGAGACACTCATAATCAAAATGAAAAGGAAAGTATGAAATGAGAAAAGCATGCAGGAAAAGATGGTATCAGGATCAAGGAATGGACAACTCTGGAGCCCATTGCCCTCCTGGGGGATTCTGTGGAGAAGAGACGGTCTGTCTGTCAGTGCTTTCCATTTTCTCACTCCTGGCTTTCTCTCCACCCTGTGTCCACTCTCTTTTCTGGCAAGTCTTTATTGAAACTGCTTGGCAGGAAGCCTGGCTCTGTCAGCACAATTTATTCTTCATCTGTGCTCCGAGTCCCCTAAGGACCTAAGCCTATGAAACTCATCTTTTTCCCCCTGTAGCTCTCCTCCTCCCTTCCATGGTACCCCCTTTATACATTCTAGCTTCCCAAATGACCAAGAATGATAAAAAAGGATGTAGACTACAGGGAGGGAAGAAAAAGAAGAGGCTGGGGCCTGAGCACATTGCCTCTGCTAATTCCTAACCATGGGCATCCCTGCCCCCAATGTCACACAGTCCCTTATTATTTTTGTGTCATTCAACATCAGTGATCTCTCTGGAGGAATAGAGTAGGTAGTGAAAAAAGGGCTCCTTGTATAAAAACTTATTTATGCTTTATTTAAGTACTTATTTTTACTTCAGCTTAACATAAAAGCAGTAGGGTGTGTAAGCTGCAGGGAAATGAACCATTTAGAAAGTCTTAGAAAAGTGTGCACCTATATAATCATCCAGATCAAGATCAAAAACACATGTTTTATCCCAATAGGCTTCTTTCTGCCATTCCTCCATCAATAGCTCCCATTTCTATGCCTACCTTACAGGAAAAAAAAATCCAAGTTCTATCATCAGGAGCAATTTTTTCCTTCTTCTTGAACATCATATACAGTATATTTAATCTGTGTCTGGTTTCTTTCATTCATCCTACTATGTGGGACAATTCACATTGCTATTGCATATAGCAGCAGTTCTTTCATTTTAATCACCATGTGCCATTTCTTTAAATAAGTGTAAAACAATTCATTTTTCACTCTCATAGTAAAGGAAATTTAGGCAGGTCCAAATTAGGGCTATTTTGAATAAAGCTACTATAAACTTTTAGAGCCATATGCTAAGAATCCACTTACAGTTACAGACACTAAATGGCTATCTTCAGATGTTTGGGCACACTTTGAAGTCTGTGAATTAAATCTCACTATAACCTGGAGTCTTGAACTTTATTGTGAAAAGACCAAAGGAAAATATTTAAATAACTATGCATAAATTGATGGACTGGGAACTAGACAGGAATGTTATACCTGTCTCCTAGAAAGAGAGCCCTGTTTCTTTTCTGTCAATGGTACACATCTATAGGTTTTGGCCTATGTTGAAAAGTTAGAATGTTCAGCACTGGGAAACATGCCCTTCAAATTTGCAATCTAATTATATAATATACCAAGCCTTTAAACAAGTTTCTGCCACTTGCAAGTTTACCGAAGCATTTGATTAGCTGTTTTTACTCTCACTTGTATATTCCCTCTAGGTACATACGTAATAAAATAATGAATTAAATATTCTTTAATATTCCTTTTTCAATGTGTGTCATTCAATCTTCAACGAAGTGAATGTCTGTGCATGCGGCTGGACAATTCAGACCTATTGAAAAATATCCCCCAAATCAGCTGTGGTTTTGCATTATGGTCACAGTATAGAAATTTGTCATAATCCTTATTCTATTCTCCTGCCTTAACCTTTTAAGGCCTTTTTAAATGAAAGTAGGAATGAGAGAGAGAGTGAGGGAGGGAAGGAGAGAAGAAGGAAGCAAGGTAGAGGGAAACCAAGAAATGGTGTGTTTTCCTGTGCAATTGGATACATTCTATTTCATGTTGCCCTCACTCCTACTAACACCTGCAATGCCACATGAATGGCCTGATTTACATTAAGGGGGAGAAAACAAAATTTGTCATTAGTATTGGTCTTCAAGCTGACATTGAGCACATTGTCACCAAAACCTCACTATGAATTAAAAAACAAAACAAAGAAAAAGAACCCAAAAACTTTTGCATAGACATTGGTCATCTCAAATGATAGTAACCATAAACCAATAAATGCAGACAAAATCCAACTCAGAGAAAAGGAAAGAAATGTACATGAGCTATAAACTTCAGCTGGCTCACACTACTGAAGAGTGACTACTCAATAGGTAGAGATGTGCAGGAAGCGACAGAAATAAGCTTTTCTCAGCTTTTCTTGTCAGACTGAAGAAAGTCTGACTTTAAAACTTAAGAAAGAAACTTGTAGGCATAAATGTTTTGCAACCTTCTTTTAATAAGGGTTCAACTTCTCTAGCCCACCACCCAGCAGAGGTGGTGGAAGAGAAGAGTTATTAGGATATAAGGAAAGTGGACCTGTTCAGCAATAGTTCTGTGAGGGTGAGCTAGATATTCTTGGGTAGAAGTTTAGTCCTGTAGCATATACCAAACATGACTTAGCAGCTGTAGACAAATCCTCCAGGCAGACAGACACCAGGCATGAACCAGCAGAAACATTCCAATTCCTTTAGCAGGCAGACACCAGGCAACTGTAGTCCAATCTTGAAGAATCCCCAGGCTTGCCAACCAGTCTGTGGGCATAAGCTGCCACATGATCATATGGGCATAACCTCATGATGAGGTTTTGGACAAGTTTCTCTCAATGGCAGAGTTATCACAAATTGAGCTCAACAATACTATGTAAAGAAAACCAATATGTGGTCTTTAGTGAAGAATAGTGAGATGGAGTAAGCCAAAACTCAGTCCTTATCTCTCACTATCTGTGGGGTCATATTTACACTCGTTCATCAAGAGGCCTTTCACGTGTCTGCTATATGTAAACATCCTTTCACCTGTGTCTACTTCAGGAAAACAGCCTTGCATGTATTTGCATTAGCATGACATCCTTTCACCTGTGTGCCCCAGTAAAACATCATTTGGCATAACAAACTTTACGAAAGAATTAGAAGTTTCTACCTCAAAAAATACTTATGTTAGTTCCTACTTTCCTGGTTTATGTTCATAGGGCTTGGTTCTAATGAATCTGGGCCTGTGGTGGTGGGAAAATGTGGTGGTGGGCTTATGGTGGTGGGAAAATGCAGCAGAGGTTATTCATCTCATGTGTATTGGCTGGTTTTGTGTGTCAACTTGACACAGGCTGGAGTTATCACAGAGAAAGGAGCTTCAGTTGGGGAAGTGCCTCCATGAGATCCAGATGTGGGGCATTTTCTCTGTTAGTGATCAAGTGGGGAGGGCCCCTTGTGGGTGGTGCTATCCCTGGGCTGGTATTCTTGGGTTCTATAAGAGAGCAGGCGGAACAAGCCAGGGAAAGCAAGCCGCTAAGAAACATCCCTCCATGGCTTCTGCATCAGCTCCTGCTTCCTGACCTGCTTGAGTTCCAGTCCTGACTTCCTTTAGTGATGAACTGCAATGTGGAAGTGTAAGCTCAATAAACCCTTTGCTCGCCAACTTGCTTCTTGGTCATGGTGTTTGTGCAGGAATAAAAACCCCGACTAAGACAAGTACCAGTGTAGTGGGGTATTCCTGTGACAACCTGACCATGTTTTGGGGAGGACTGTAGAAGGACTTTGAAACTTTGCTCTAGACTATCCATTCAGTGTTAAGAGCTCTGTCTGATGTTGTGTAGGAGCTTGGAAGATATTGTAGAGAACAGCATAGAAGATGGAGGCCTGGCTTGTGAAATTTCAGAGGGACGATTAAAGACTCTCAAAACTCAAAACACAGGGATGTGTTTTGATTGTGAAGATTCTGTGGTTTTGTTTAGCTGGGGCTAACAAATTTACAAGATACCAGAACCACTAAAGCAAACCTTTGTGTTACTGGGACTAATGATGCTGGTTAGCTGGAGCTAAGAAATTGGTGGTGATTAAGAAGAGACCAGCATCACTGAGGTGAAATCTTCTGAGAAGTGTTTTCTGAGAGCCCAGAGGCTATGTTACAGAGATACCCACGGTTGTACTTTGTGCTCTGGCTGGAGTTGGTAATGTGTAAGAGTAACCCAGATGGTACTACTTTTGAAGGCATGAAGGGGTCATGAAGAGCAGCTGAGACTTGGAACTGTGAGAGGCCACGGAAGGCCATTGGTGAAGGTGCAGCCTCAGTTGCAATTGATGGCCCAGAACTGAAGGGGTCATGCATAGAAGTTGACGCTTGGCACCATGAAGAGAGCCTATGAGAGGCTATTGGTGAAGCCGAATTTCAGCGGAAGACAGCAGTGTTTTGGAGATGCCAGTGCCATACGAGGACCACCAAGAACAGCAGCAGCAGTGGAGTACAGGCAACTAGAGCCTAGAAGTCAAGGTGTGTGCTACAAAGTGTAGAGCTGGAGAAGTGACTCAAGCCCTTGGAGGAGCCCAGAAGATCGTGAGTTGGATCCCAGACATTGGACATTTGGAGTCTGATTTTGCTTTTGATTGTGACTGTGCCCTGATATTTTCCTCGCTTGAATGAAGAAAGTATTTTAGTGGAGCCCACAGTTAAGAGACTTTGAATTTTTAAAAGACTTTTATTTAAAAGATATTGGACATTTTAAAGGGATCAAACTTTTTTTTGTTAGATTCATTTGAGACTTTAATTTTTTTTTAAATTTTTTTATTCGATATATTTTTTATTTACATTTCATATGATTTCCCCTTTTCTAGCCCCCCACTCCCCGAAAGTCCCGTAAGCCCCCTTCTCTCCCCCTGTCCTCCCACCCACCCCTTCCCACTTCCCCTTTCTGGTTTTGCCGAATACTGCTTCACTGAGTCTTTCAAGAACAAGGGGCCACTCCTCCTTTCTCCTTGTACCTCATTTGATGTGTGGATTATGTTTTGGGTATTCCAGTTTTCTAGGTTAATATCCACTTATTAGTGAGTGCATACCATGATTCACCTTTTGAGTCTGGGTTACCTCACTTAGTATGATGTTCTCTAGCTCCATCCATTTGCCTAAGAATTTCATGAATTCATTGTTTCTAATGGCTGAATAGTACTCCATTGTGTAGATATACCACATTTTTTGCATCCACTCTTCTGTTGAGGGATACCTGGGTTCTTTCCAGCATCTGGCAATTATAAATAGGGCTGCTATGAACATAGTAGAGCATGTATCCTTATTACATGGTGGGGAATCCTCTGGGTATATGCCCAGGAGTGGTATAGCAGGATCTTCTGGAAGTGAGGTGCCCAGTTTTCGGAGGAACCGCCAGACTGCTTTCCAGAGTGGTTGTACCAATTTGCAACCCCATCAGCAGTGGAGGAGTGTTCCTTTTTCTCCACACCCTCTCCAACACCTGCTGTCTCCTGAATTTTTAATCTTAGTCATTCTGACTGGTGTAAGGTGAAATCTCAGGGTTGTTTTGATTTGCATTTCCCTAATGACTAATGAAGTTGAGCATTTTTTAAGATGCTTCTCCGCCATCCGAAGTTCTTCAGGTGAGAATTCTTTGTTTAACTCTGTACCCCATTTTTTAATAGGGTTGTTTGGTTTTCGGGAGTCTAACTTCTTGAGTTCTTTATATATATTGGATATTAGCCCTCTATCTGATGTAGGATTGGTGAAGATCTTTTCCCAATTTGTTGGTTGCCGATTTGTCTTCTTGATGGTGTCCTTTGCCTTACAGAAACTCCAGTTGTGTTGAGTACAGTCTCTTGTAGTAAGATCTGATGATTTTTTGGATTTCCTCAGTTTCCGTTGTTATATCTCCCTTTTCATTTCTGAGTTTGTTAATTTGGATACTTTCTCTGTGCCCTTTGGTCAGTCTGGCTAAGGGTTTATCTATCTTGTTGATTTTCTCAAAGAACCAGCTCCTGGTTTTGTTGATTCTTTGTATGGTTCACTTTGTTTCTACTTGATTGATTTCGGCCCTGAGTTTGATGATTTCCTGCCTTCTGCTCCTCCTCGGTAAAATAGCTTCTTTTTGTTCCAGGGCTTTCAGGTGTGTCATTAAGCTGGTAATGTATGCTCTCTCCATTTTCTTTTTGGAGGCACTCAGGGCTATGAGTTTTTCTCTTAGCACTGCTTTTATTGTGTCCCATAGATTTGGGTATGTTGTGTCTTCATTTTCATTGTGTTCTAAAAAGTCTTTAATTTCTTTATTTATTTCTTCCTTGACCAAGGTATCATTGAGTAGAATATTGTTCAGTTTCCACGTGTATGTGGCTTTTCTGTTGTTTTTGTTGCTATTGAAGACCACTTTTACTCCATAGTGATCTGATAGGAGGCATGGGACTGGTTCGATCTTCTTACATTTGTTGAGGTCTGTCTTGTGACCAATTATATGGTCGATTTTGGAGAAGGTACCATGAGGTGCTGAGAAAAAGATATATTCTTTTCCTTTAGGATAGAATGTTCTATATATATATCTGTTAAATCTAATTGGTCCAAAGCTTCAATTAGTTTCATTGTGTCCCTGTTTAGTTTCTGTTTTCCTGATCGGTCCATTGAGGAAAGTTCAGTGTTGAAGTTGCCCACAATTATTGTGTTAGGTGCAATGTGTGCTTTGAGCTTTAATAAAGTTTCTTTTACGAAAGAGGGTGCCCTTGCATTTGGAGCATAGATGTTCAGGATTGAGGGTTCTTCTTGTTGTATTTTTCCTTTGACCAGCAAGAAGTGTTCCTCAGAGTCTCTTTTGATGACTTTGGGTTGAAAGTCAATTTTACCTGATATTAAAATGGCTACTCCAGCTTGTTTCCTGAGACCATTTGCTTGTAAAATTGTCTTCCAGCCTTTTACTCTAAGGTAGTGTTTGTCTTTGACCCTGAGGTGTGTTTCCTGTACGCAGCAAAGTGTAGGGTCCTGTTTACGTATCCAGTCAGTTAGTCTATGTCTTTTTATTGGGGCATTACGTCCATTGATGTTAAGAGATATTAAGGAATAGCGATTGTTACTTCCTGTCATTTTTTGACGTTATTTTTTAAATTTGATTGCTTAACTTCTTTTGGGTTTGATGAAAGGTTACTATCTTGCTTTTTCCAGGGTGAAGTTTCCCTCCTTGTATTGGTGTTTTTCTCCTATTATCCTTTGTAGGGCTGGGTTTGTGGATAGATATTGGGTAAACTTGGTTTTGTCATGGAATATCTTAGTTTCTCCATCTACGGTGATTGAGAGTTTTGCTGGATATAGTAGTTTTGGCTGGCCTTTGTGTTCTCTTAGAGTCTGCATGAGATCTGCCCAGGATCTTCTAGCCTTCATAGTCTCAGGTGAAAAGTCTGCTGTGATTCTGATAGGTCTTCCTTTATATGTTACTTGGCCTTTTTCTCTTACTGCCTTTAATATTCTTTCTTTGTTTAGTACATTTGGTGTTTTCATTATTATGTGACAGGAAATATTTCTGTTCTGGTGCAGTCTGTTTGGAGTTCTGTAGGCTTCTTGTATATTCATGGGCATCTCTCTCTTTAAGTTAGGGAAGTTTTCTTCCATAATTTTATTGAAGATATTTGCTGGCCCTTTAAGTTGTAAATCTTCACTCTCATCTATGCCTATAATCCTTAGGTTTGGTCTTCTCATTGTATCCTGGATTTCCTGGATATTTTGGGTTACAAGCTTTTTGCATTTTGCATTTTCTTTGACTGTTGAATCCATGGTTTCTATGGAATCTTCAGCATCTGAGATTCTTTCTTCTATCTCTTGTATTCTGTTGTTGATATTTGCATCTATGTCCCTTGATTTCTTCCCAAGGCTTTCTATCTCCAAAGTTGTCTCCCTTTGAGTTTTCTTAGTTGTTTCTACTTCTGATTTTAGATCCTGGATGGTTTTGCTTAGCTCCTTCACTTGCTTGTTTGTGCTTTCCTGTAATTCTTTAAGAGATTTTTGTGTTTCCTCTTTCATGACCTCAGTCTGTTGACCAAAGTTCTCCTGTATTTCTTTAAGTGGTTTTTTTTTTTTTGTTTGTTTGTTTCCTCCTTGTTGGCTTTTGTATTCTCCTGGATTTCTTTCAATGATTTTTGTGTTTCCCTTGCAAGGGCTTCTAACTTTTGATCCATTTTCTCCTGAATTTCTTTAAGTATGTCCTTCATGTGTTCCTGTACCAGCATCATGACCAGTGATTTTAAATCCCAATCTTGTTTTACTGGTGTGATGGGGTATCCAGGACATGTTGGTAGAGGAGAATTGGGTTCAGATGTTGCCATATTGCCTTGATATCTGTTAGTGATGTTCCTGCGTTTGCCTTTTGCCATCTAGTTCTCACTGGTGTTAGTTGGTCTTGTCAATGCTGGACTCACCAGTGCAAGCTGCCCCTTCCCAGGTGGCCTCTGGTGCACAGCTTACCTCCTGCACTGCCTGGAGACAGGGTGCTGTTGGCCAGGCTGTTCAGATCCTGAAGCAGACACCTGAAGGCTCCCGCTGGGGCCTGCCGGATTCACTGGAGCACACTGACTTCTCCCCGCTGTCTGCCCAGAAGCCCCTCTTGCCTCTTGCAGGACCTGGAGATGTGGTGTTGCCGCCCAGGCTGATCTGGATCCGGAAGTGAAGAGATCTGAGTGTTCCTGCCAGAGGCCTCAGGACTGGAACCCAAGCTCTGTGCCACCGGAGCTCCCAGACTGCTTCTGGGTGTGCACCGGGTCTCCTGCACTTCCTCGATCAAACTTTTAATATGTAAAAATTGTGGGACTTTGAAAGCAATTTAGATCTTGGGGATGAATAAGAAAGTAAGGGTTGAGGCTAATAGTGATGTGTTTGTGTGTCAAGTTGACAAAGGGTCAATTGTACTGGCTAGTTTTGTGTGACAAACTTGCTATAAGGAAGCAAGCTGACCAAACCAGAGGAAGCAAGTCAGTAAGAAACAGCCCTTCATGGTCCCTGCATCAGCTCCTGCCTCCTGACCTGCTTGAGTTCCAGTCCTGACTTCCTTTGGCGATGAACAGCAGTGTGGAAGTGTAAGCTCAATAAACCCTTTCCTCTCCAACTTGCTTCTTGTTCATGGTGTTTGTGCAGGAATAGAAACCCTGGCCAAGACACAATGAGAGAAAGGACAGAGCACAAAAGAGGGCTAGGGGGCCAGAAATATCCTTCAGATGCAGCCAAACTTCTCTAATAGCCTTCACTTCATACAATTTCCAAATATCCTCAAATAACACCATCAACTGGGAATCAAACATTCATCACATGAGCCCATGGGAGACACTTCACATTTAAACACTAGCAGCTGTATACAGGTAAAGCTCCATGACATTTTTCTGGGAAATAATCTTTTTCAATATGGCCCCAAAGAGCACAGGTCTTAAAGCAAAAATAAACAGCATTGTATTAATTGATAAAGTCCAGCAGAGGAATAGAGGTGAGGAAAGACCTCCACAGAATGAGAGAAAATATGTGTAAAGTATTCATCTGGCAAGAGATTAATATTCATAATGTACAGAGAATTTAAAAAGCTCAATAGTAATAATTCATGTCTTAAAAAATGGGGCAAGTATATGAAAGAAGACTTTTACAAATAAAGACATAGAAATGGTCAATGCATATATAAAAATGCTCATAATTCATACTCTGAGGAAATCTCAATGAAATAACGATGAATGAGCCATAATGAAACTGTACTGGCTGTTTTTTTGTGTCAACTTGACACAAGCTGGAGTTATCACAGAGAAGGGAGCTTCAGTTGGGGAAGTGCCTCCAGGAGATCCAGCTGTGGGGCATTTTCTCAATTAGTGATCAAGGGGGGAGGGCCCCTTGTGGGTGGTACCATCTCTGGGCTGGTGCTCTTGGGTTCTATAAGAGAACAGGTTGAGCAAGCCAGGGGAAGCAAGCCAGTAAGGAACATCCCTCCATGGCCTCTGCATCAGCTCCTGCTTCCTGACCTGCTTGAGTTCCAGTCCTGACTTCCTTTAGTGATGAACTGCAATGTGGAAGTGTAAGCTCAATAAACCCTTTGCTCGCCAACTTGCTTCTTGGTCATGATGTTTGTGCGGGAATAGAAACCCTGACTAGAGTAGATTTTATGAAATATATGAGACATGTTGGTGAAGATATGTTTAAAAGAGACCAACTGAGCATTGTTGATGGCCTGTAAATTGCTATGGTCATTATACAAAACAGTATAAAGGAACATTAAAAGCTTTTTTAAAAAGAACAGAATTAATGCACCATCTTATTTTTATCATTTTTGGGTATATATAAAAAGGAAATTAGATCAATATGCTAAGGCAATATTTGTATTTCATTATATATAACAGCCAAAATATATAAACAAACCAAGTGCCTATCAACAGATGAATGGCTAAAGAAAATATAATATGTATATACAATGAAAGTTATTCAGTCTTTAAAAGGAAAAAACTTTGTAATTTGAAATAACATGGACCATCCTGGAATAAATTGTGCTAGGTAAAATAAACTAGATTTAGAGAGTGCTGCCTAATCTAATCTTACTTCTATATAAAACCTTAGAAAATTGAAATCATAGAAGTAGACAGTAAAATATTAAGCATTTAATGAAGACATGGAGAAGGACCCAGTTGGAAGTCATTGATGAAAGGATATAAAAATTCCAGATAGAACGGAAAATTGAATTTTGTGATTTTTGCATAGCAACATGGCTACATCCCATATATATATATATATATATATATATATATATATATATATATATATATATATAACCCCCTGACACTATTAATGGTACTCTGTTATGCTTGCAGACAAGATACTAGCATAATTGTCCTCTGAGAGGCTCTACCCAGCTGTTGATTGAAACAGATACAGAGACTCACAACCAAACCTTAGATGGAGTCCAGGAGAGAAGGATTGAGAGACCCAAAATGGATAGGAACTCCACAGGAAGAACAACAGAGTCAAGTAAACTAGACCCTTGGAGACTCACAGGGACTGAACCAGCAACCAAGGAGAAAGAATGGGATGGTCCTAGCCAGGGGCGGGGCGGGGGGGGGGGGGAGGGCACCTGCTCATAAGTAGCAGATGTGCAGCTTGGTCTTCATAAAGGCTCTCCAAAACCTAGAGACAGGCTTTCACTGATTTTTTTGCCTGCCTATGGATCCCTTTCTACTACTTTCTACTAACTGGGCCACTTTGTCTGGTTACAGTGAGCTAGGATGTGCCTAGTACTGAAATGACTGATGTGTCTGAGAAGTGGTGGTGGGGATGGGCAGTAATAACCAGGGGAGGTTCCCTGTCTCGGAAGAGAAGAGAAGGTGGGAATGGGGAGGAACTATGAAAGTAGGGACTGGGAGGAAGGGGGCTGATATTGAGATGTAAAATGAATGAATAGATAGACAGATAAAGAAATAAATTTAAACAAATTAAAATTAAAAATATGAATTTTTATATAAATATGAAAAACAATTTTAATGCTATTGTCAGTCATACTGCTCAGGACTCTGGTTGTTTAAGGGGCAGGAAGTGTGGATATGAGGAGTGTTGAGGCACCAACTGAAAGTCACTGAACTAAGTATCTCTCCCTTAGATCTTTCTAGGTTTTTAAAAACTCTAATTCTGACAGAGTCTTTTATATTAAAACATCTAAAATACAGTATATATTAAAATATTTCTGTTCATTCAATATGAAATTTAATGAACTAAAATTTAAGCTATGTTATCTGGTTTCTATAAAAATACGGTACTAAATTTCAAATAACTCACAAAAGTATTTGTGAGCAAAAAATGGATATGATAATTATCTTGATTTATTCATCCAATGTTGTATGTGCATAATTGGTCAAAACATTACACTGTACCTATAAGTATATAGATTTGTGATTTGCCAATCAAAGCTAATATGAATAATCAAAGGGTTTATTTTAAGTTCCAAAGACTGAAATAATAAGATAGTAATGAAATATAAGCCAAATCATATTATATTTCCAAATGATTACATTTAATTAGGATATTCAAAAAGGGACTCTCCAAATCCAGTGTTCTGATGGGGAAAAAGGTCTGTGAGAATAAGAAGAGGGTCCTTTTGGAAGGCAAAGTACAAGTTAACCATTTGATTTATTATGCTCCACTGAGCAATGACCAGATTACAGAAGATTCGTTTGATTAAAGAATTTGGCACACAGACAAGTGTGTTAAAACAATCATAACTAATTTTCATTCAGAAGTAATGAGATTGCCTAAAACTTGTGTCAATTTCCAAAGCCAAACAACAAGAAATATTATAAACCACTTGAATAAAACTAGGATCGCAAAAAGGTTGTAAAATCATAGACTCTGAAGAGTCTCTGGAGAGCATCAAATGATGAGGAATCTTTTGATCAGAAGATGAAATATTTTCCTAAGAGAAAAGAACGGAGAAAATTAGTCAGAATTGAATGGTTATGATGACCACATGTTAGGTTCCTAGTAAATTGAAAATTAAGGACCTTCATAGTTCTTGAAGAAACATTTCTTCTCTAAAAAAGGAATCATTTAGTTAAAGAAACTGTGTGTGTGCATGCAGGTGTATATATATATGTGTGTATATATATATATATATATATATATATATATATATATGTGTGTGTGTGTGTGTGTGTGTGTGTGTGTGTGTGTGTGTATGTATAATGTGATACAGTCATTATACAACACAGTATGAAGGGACAAATTTTTTAAAGAACAGAATTAGTTTTCTGTTCTTTTATATACAAAAGAACATCTATAATTCCAAATTCCAAAGAATATATAATTCCAAAATTGACACAGGTTATCAGGATACTTCCAAAAAGCCTACTGTGTTATCTGTCTATGGGTCTCTGAGTTTTTAATCAATGCATGAATTTAAGTTTAGTTAAATATATTCCATTTTGTCATTTAAATAGCTACATTGTGATCTTCTGTATAGTATGTACTATTAGTCATCTATGTCACAGCATACACTGATTTCTACTTATATTTATAATGAAATATGTAGTTCTCTTTATTCATACAACCTTCCAAATACATTATTGTCACAGTTTTTTTTACTTTATACAAATATGTATCACCTTATCATTGAACAAGCTAAATCAACTTATGCTGTCTAGGTCTGTTACTATAATTTCCCTGGCCTTCACAGGGAGGAGAAAACATTCTACCTGCTTATCAATGGAGAATTTAATGAGCCCATTATTTATTGCCCTTTTTAAGCCATTAAAGAAAGACTTAAGGTTTTCTTACTCTTTGTGCCATCATGTGTTACAAATTAATGCAACTTTAACAATTCTAGATTCTATTTTTATGAAGAAATGTAGTATGTCTAGCAAGATGGCTCAGCAGGTAAAGGTGTTTGACATCAAGCTTAGTGACCTACATGTTCAAAGGAGGGAACCAAATACTGAAAGTAGTCTTCTGACCTCTATGCCTGTGTTCTGCTTCTCCACAACGTACACAATAAGTACATACAAGCTATATACATTTGTAAAGAGTTGCTGAACACATTTTATCTTTTAAATCAAGTCATTTTAATCTAATTTGCTCACAAATCAAAACACTGCCCAGTAAGCTTGAGGAAACCATTAATACATTTTATTTCATAGATTATTTTATCAATGAGTGATATCACCCATCACTATATAATCTGAACACTCTAATTATATATATGAAAAGTATAAAATACTTCCTAATTCAGTTTCTTTTATTAACTAAATATTTAAATTACCATTTGTTATTGTTCATGCAAAATAAGGCTAACATTGTAGAAATAACATACTTCTACTGGAAACAATGGGAAAGGGGCAAGCTATGAAGAGATACTCAAGTGTTCACGGGAGATTATGTCATATAAACTACTTTTAAATATATAATAACATTCTCTACTTGATAGTTCAAATCATGGGCTACTAGTTTGTTAGGGAAATTGGACTGTTTTATATTGACAGATATTAATTCTCTCAATTAGATTAATTTGTCTATAACTCACACATCATAACTTCTTTAAAATGCATAATTTCAGGGGCAGGAGAGTTCAGCAGTTAATAGATCTGGTTGCTCTTGCGGAGGACCTAGGTTCAGTTTCCAGCACCCATGTGGTAGCTCACAACTATCTGTTTCAGAGGATATGATGCTCTCCTCTAGCCTCCACAGGCAACAGACATACACATGTTGCACATACATGCAAGTAAACATTCTTATGCATAAAAATGAATAAAGATTGTGGCTGGACATAAGGCTCAGCAGTGAAGTGTACTTGTTCTTTCAGAGAAACTAGGCCTGATTTCCAGCCCCCACATGACATCTCACAACTGTACATAAACTCCAGTTCTAGAGAATTCAGTGCTCTTTTCTGACCTCTGCAGGCACCAGGTATGCACAAGGTGAACAGACATACATGAATGCAAAAATACTATACACCTAAAAAAATGCACCTTTAAACCTCTCATCTCTTTAAAAAACAACCTTAAAGTTTTGCATAGATTTTAATGTGTTCACAATGTTGTGCAACTAGCACAGCAATACATTTTAAAATGTTTTATTACTCCTTTTCTAGAACTCTATGGCCTTCAATAATCACTCCCAAGCTATTAGCCACCCTTTAGCCTCAGACTATCACTAACTCACTTCTTTTATTTTTAATTAGATTATTTATTTACATTTTAATGCTATCCCCTTTCTCAGTTTCCCCTCTGGAACCCCCTATCCCATCACCCCTTACCCTGCTTCTATGAGGGTACTGCCCCACCCACCTATCCACTTCTACCTCACTGCCCTAGGATTCCCCTAAACTGGGGTTTCAAGCCTTCACAGAACCAAGGGCATCCCCTCCCATTGATGCCAGATAAGGCCCCTTCAGCTCCTTCAGTCCTTCCCCTAACGACTCCATTGGGGTCCCTGTGCTCAGTCTGATGTTTGGCTGGGAGTATCTGCATCTACCTCTGTATTTGTCAGTTACTAGCAGAGCCTCTCAGGAGACAGCTATATCAGGCTCCTGTCAGCAAACACTTCTTGGCATCCTCAATAGTGTCTGCGTTTGGTGTGTGCATGTAGGATGGATCCCCAGGTGTGGCAATCTCTAGATGGCATTTCCTTCAGGCTCTACTCTACTCTTTGTCCATGTATTTACTTTAGACAGGGGCAATTCTGTATTCAAATTTTTAAGACAGGTGGGTGGTCCCATCTTCAACCTGGGGATTATGCCTAACCTCTGGATATGATCTTAACAGATTCTCCCTCCCCTTTGTTGGGAGTTAATGTCATTCCTGTTGGGTTCTGGGAGGCTCTAATGTACCTGGAATATGGGACTTTTTGGTTGCTACCCCCAGTTCCCCATAACCCACCCCCCATGGCTACACAACTGTATTCAGTTTCCTGACATCCTGTACATCTCCTCCATCTCCTCACATACCTGATTCTTCCACTCTTCCCCCTCCCTCCTTCTCTTCCTCTCAATTCCTTCTCATTCTCTACTTCCCTTGATTGTTTTGTTCCTCCTTCTAAGTAGGACTGAAGCTTCCACTCTTTGGTCTTCCTTCCTCTTGAGCTCCATGTGGTGTGTGAGTTGTATCATGGGAATTCCACACAGTTTGCCTAATATACACTCATCAGTGAGTGCATACCATGTGTGGTCTTTTTCACTAAGTTACCTAACTCAGGATGATATTTTCTAGATCCATCCATTTGCCTAAGAATTTCATAAAGTCATTGTTTTTAATAGACAAGTGGTACTCCATTGTGCAAATTAATCACATTTGCTGTATCCATTCCTCTGTTGAGGGACATCTGGGTTGTTTCCAGGTTCTGGCTATTATAAATAAGGCTGCTATGAACATATTGGAGCATGTGTCCGTATTACATGTTGGAGCATCTTCTGGGTATATGCCCAGGAATGGTACAATTAGGTCTTTAGGTAGTACTATGTCCAATTTTCAGAGGAACCAACAGACTGATTTCGAGAATGGTTGCACCAGCTTACAATCTCACCAGCAGTGGAGGAGTGTTCCTCTTTTTTTATTAGATATATTCTTTATTCACAATTCAAATGATATCCCCTTTCCTGGTTCCCCCTCCCAAAAAGTCCCATAAGCACTCTCCTCCCCCTATTGCCCAATCAACCCCCTCCTGCTTCCTTATCCTGGTATTCCCCTACACAGCTGCATTGAGCCTTTCCAGGACCAGGGACCTCTCCTTCCTTATTCTTGGGCATCATTTGATATGTGAATTGTGTCTTGGGTGTTCCGAGCTTCTGGGTTATTTTATTTATATGAGTACACTGCAGCTGTCTTCAGACACACTAGAAGAGGGCATCAAATCTCACTATGGATGGTTGTGAGCCACCATGTGGTTGCTGGGATTTGAACTCAGGACCTTTGGAAGAACAGTCAGTGCTCTTGACCTCTGAGCCATCTCTCCAGCCCTGAGTGTTCCTGTTTCTTAACATCCTTGCCAGAATCTGCTGCCTTGTCAGAATCTGCTGTCATCTAAGTTTTTTTTTTTTTAATCTTAACCACTCTGACTGTTGTGAGGTGGAATCTCAGGGTTGTTTTGATTTGCTTTTCCCTGATGACTATGAAGATTTCTTTAGGTGCTTCTCAGCCATTCGGTATTCCTCAGTCTGTTTAGCTCTGGTCCCCATTTTTTTATAGGATTATTTGTTACTCTGGAGTCTAACTTCTTGAGTTCTTTGTATATTAGCCCTTTATCGGATATAGGATTGTTAAATATCTTTTCCCAATCTGTTGGCTGCTGTTTTGTCCTATTGACAGTGAGTGTCTTGCCTTGCAGACACTTTGCAATTTTTTAAGGTCCAATTTGTCATTTCATGTATTTCTTTAAGGGAGTTATTTAAGTTCTTCTTAAAGTCCTCTTTATCATCATGAGATGCAATTTCAAATCAGTCTTGCTTTTCTGGTGTGTTGGGGTATCCAGCGCTTGCTGTGGTGGGAGAACCGGGTTCTGCTGATGCCAAGGAGCCTTGCTTTCTGTTGCTTATGTTCTTGCACTTGCCTCTTGCAATCTAGTTATCTCTGGTGCTTGCTGGTCTTGCTGTCTGACTGTGTCTTGTCCCTCCTGTAAGTCTGGGTGTCAGCACTCCTGGGAGACCAGTTTTCTGTGGGAAGAATTTGGGTATTGAGAGTTGTGGCACAGGGTCAGCTCCAGGGCACAGATGGGAAGTGGAATAATCCTGTCCCTGGCCATTCTTTGTTTCCTGTGTTCTGGTGGCTCTGGGTGTGTCTCACTTAGGCCAGCAATTTGAGCAGAAGTGGTGGTCTCACCTGTGCTCTCAGGTGTTTCAGCACTCTTGGGAGACCTGCTGTCTCCAAGTGGGGCCTCGGTATGGAGAACTGTGCCTTCAGGTGTGTCAGCACTCCTGGGATCTGGGTATGGAGAGTTGTGGCATAGGGTTGGCTCCAGGCACAGATGGAAACTGCAAGGATCCTGTGCTAGGCTGCTTCTTGGTTCCTGTGTCCTGCGGCCCTGGGTGCGTCCCTCTTGGGCCACTAGGAGCAGAAGTCGTGGTCTCACCTGTGCTCTCAGGTGTGTAAGCACTCCTGGAAGACCAATTCTCTCCCAGCTGGACTTGGATACAGAGAACTGTGGCAGAGGGTCAGCTCCAGGCATAGATGTAAACTGGAAGGATTCTCACTAACTCACTTTTTAACACTATACAGTTACCTGCTTTGAATGTTTCATGTGATAGAACCAGTTCTGTGGTCACCGGTGTCATGTTTCTTCTTCATGACATAATGTTTCCAGAGGTCATCAATGTTGTAGCCTGTACATTTTTAGTTGGATGCCACTGTTCACCTTGGACAGACTCACTTGGTAGTGAAGTATGGTGAGTGTAAACAGTCATGCCTACTGTACATGCTGAGAATAGTAACATGATGGGTAAGTTTCATCTCTCAAACGGCATTATAATTTCACCCTTTCCAGGTCCCAAGGAATATAACAGAAGGAGTTGAAAGAATTCAAAAACTTCAAGATATGTAGAAGAGCTGTGGAATCTTCATAGTGTGGCACAGCCATTACAACCATGATCTCATAGCAGCTACAGTTGCCTGCACTGGGCCTGCACAGGAGTGGGCCTGATAGCAGTCAATCAGGGATTGGAGAGGGGATCATGAGGCCCTAATCCTCCCCGCTGAACTACTGGCTACTGGAGGATTTTGGAGGAGGGGCAGTCATTGTTTTCAGTTGTGTACTTACTGATGAGTCCTCCAAATGGCAATGGATAGTTCTAAACTTGTGCTCAGACAGGTGATCCTGGTGAAAATCAAGTCACAAAACAAGATTTGAATGTGGAAAAGGGATTTGTAGTGGGAGAATGAAAAGAATGAGAGGGGAAAGGAGAAAGTAGGACCTTATAGTTATCAAAACATATTATATACCTATGTGAAATTGTCAAATAACAAACTCAATTAATGGAAAATAAATGAGAAACACTAATTTTGGTTAAAATCTAATTTAATCTAGAATATCATCTGGATATTACACAGTACACTTAAGAACTCACTGAAGCTATGGTTAGCTGCATAATGTGGAACAAAGCAACATTTCAACATAGAGAAGAAGGACTTGTGACCACTCAACACTAAAAGATTTTAACAGTTAATAGTGGGTTGGGTTGGAAGTATCACTTTCTTCAGAAGTGTAACTATTGATAGCTTGCCTATTTTCCTGTGAATAACATCAGTCCTTCCTGTGTTCATGTGAGCAGCCCTGATTGAATTTAGTGCATGACACACACAAAGAGTATGATAATTATTGCCATATGAAAATTAATAATACTATGTGTATGTGAGTTGACTGACTTTGGATGCCCTAGACTGCCTTCTAATAGACTACTCTCTACTTCAAACTGTGAGCCCTGGCTGGCTTACCTTGTTTTGGGGTTGGTTGCTCAGAGTAGTATGTTATCTCTTTCAGTGCAGGCTAACAAGGCGAGAAGTGCCCAACAGAAACTTCTCTTATGATGACAGAAGAGACATAAGACAGCACATACCAAATCAGCACTGTGCTTTAAAATGCAGCCTACTATGTTTCATACCTGCTAATATCTCCTTAACTACATACATTAGCTACTCTTTCATCACCATGGCAGAATGGATTGACAAGTGGTTCATTTTAGCTTATGATTTCTGAGGGTTCAGTCCATCACCCCAGGGGTGGGGTAACAGAGCAGGTATCATGGTATACAAGAAGCACAGATGAGAGATGAGTAGATACATAGTATGAACTTCAAAGATAAAATCCCAATGGCCCACTTCCTCTAGCGAGGTACCACTTTACAAAGTTCCTACAGTCTCTCAAACTATTACCATAAGCTGAGACCAAAACATGAGCCTGTGGGAGACATTTCCTACTCAACCAAACAAATATATCCCATTACTGAGCTCAACACCAATGGCACAGAGAAACAGGTTCCTGCAGTGGAAAGGAGAAAAGGAGGAAGATGTGGTGCACAGTACTTTATCACAGTGTTGGATAGCAATCTTGGCTTCACAAAATGAATAGCTTCTTCTCTAGCAAAACCAAACCAAACGTTTGATTCTTAAATCAATTTCATTAATGTATGCATTCAGTGATTTATTAGAAAACAAGTCACTGAGTATCTCCTAAAGCATGGTGTAAAAGGGATGTGTAGGAGAGAAATGGCAGGGCTTTGGAGATGCCTGAAAATAGTCTTGTAATTTGGAGGTTGTCTGTGGTCTTTGACTTGCTTTTCCTTGAGAGAAGCTGACACTCATCCTGTAACATTCTCTCACAGACAAGGACTCAATATTCTGCTGTCCCTTCAACAAGAATATAAGGGAAGCCAGGGAAATGTGGATAGGATGACAAGACAATCTGTTCATCATTACACTTCAGTTATCTTAGTGTTGATAAATCATAAACTAAATTCTTAGGCTAAGCCCTCATCAAGTTCACTTGCACTGCTAGTACAATCCATGTGACGCACCCTTTTGTTTCACAAAGGAGAAAAGGTTCCTCATAGTCAATCTCTTTCCATGGGAAACTGAAAGAACATATGCACAATCTGGGATGCTTTCCAGTTGTTGAGCAGGGAGCAACTCCTGATGCCAACAGGAGACAGAAGACATCAACTTGCAAAAATGTATTAGCTTATGCTCCCATATTTTAACCAATGCTTTCATGTTCACTGTAAGCCAGAGGTTTTGCTTTTGCACTTACGAATTTGCATTAGACTTCTCTAGAGCATCACAATAGCAGAATACAATACCATGTGTGGATGTACATAGTAGGGTGCTCCAGAGGAACAGAACTGATTGAATATGTATCAAAAGGGAATGTATTAGAGTGTTTACAGGATATGGTCTGGGTAGTCTAGCAATTTCTGTCTCTTATTAAAGAGACCAAGAATCTGGCAATTGCTTATTCTACAAAGCTGAATGGCTCAGTGGTATCAATCTGGTGCTGAAGCCCCAGAAAATTTCTGGAAAGATCCTGGTCTTCAGTCCATGTAGGAAGGCCAGAGCAGGGTCCTGAGATAAACAATGATAACCAGTATTAGCATGAAGAGGATAGACCAACTTGCCAGCAAGAATGAAATTAAATTGGTAGTAGTTTCAACCCCCAAAATCACCAAGCCTGAGACCCAGAAAGACACAACATTTCAGTTCAAATCCAAAGGCAAGAAATTAAAAATCCCTGCTGTCTTTAAGTGAAGGAAATCAAGAAGAAGGAGTTCTCTCTCACATTTTTGAATTGGTTAGATAAAGACCATGCACATCAGGGAGTACAAGCTACTTTACTTGGTTACTTGGTTACTGATTAAAAGACAGATCTTTCAAAAGCATTCTCAGAGAACTCCCCAGGATAATGTTTAACCAACTGTCTGGGTACCACGCAGCACAGTCAAGTTGGTATATAAAATTGACTATATTGGACTATTCACACAGAGCTTTTGTTTGACTCTAAGACAGGCTAATGTCTCCAAATTGCATACCATTGATATGCCAAATCTACTTTATGTGATGGGCAATTGCCAGAACTTTGGGAATGAAGAGTTGGTTACTAAAAAATAAATCTCCAAACTTATAATCTAATTACATTTTTGAGAAATATAATTATTAATAAATTCACTACTTCTTTTGCTTTGTTATATGATTATGCTCTTGAGATATGTCACATATGTTATATCTGCACAGGAGAAATGTATAATGATAGGCCACTGCATACAAATCTTTTCAAGTTAGCATTTAATGATGCTACATCAGTATATTACAACCTGCCATGCAGAAGTATTTATATCACAGGGTCAACAATGTCTGTGAGATATCCAAATACCACGAGGAGAGAGCTGGTCTCCCAGGAATGCAGACATGCCTGTGAGCCTGTGACCACCACTTCTGCTCTGAGGGACCCTCCTGGAGCCCTCAGGACACAGGAACCTAGGAGCAGACTGGGACAGAATCTTTCTGGTTTCCATCTGCCCCCAGAGATGATCCTGTGCCACTGACTCCATTCCCAAATACTACTGGGAGAGATATGATCTCCCAGGAGTGCTGACTCACCTGTGAGCACTACTTCTGCTCAAATTCCTGGCCCGAGAGGGGCCCACCCTAAGCCATCAGGACATAGGAACCAAGGGATAGCTGAAGACAGGATCCTTCCGGTTTTTGTTTGCACCCCAGAGCTGACCCTGTGCCAAAGCTGTCCATACCCAAATTCCTCCAGGAAAGAACTGGCCTCCCAAAAGTTCTGACATGCAGGCTTGCAGGAGGGACAAGACAAAGTCAGAGACAGCAAGACCAGCTAACACCAGAGATAACCAGATAGCAAGAGCATAGGCAACAGAAACCAAGGCTACTTGAAATCATCAGAAACCAGTTCTCCCACCACAGCAAGCCCTGGAAACCTCAACACACCAGAAAAGCAAGATTCTGATTTGAAATTGCATCTCATGATGATAAAGAGGACTTTAAGAAGGATATAAATAACTCCCTTAAAGAATACAGGAAAACACAGGTAAACAACTGTTAAAGAGCCATTAAAAGGGAAACACAAAAATCCCTTAAATAATTACAGGAAAACGCAACCAAACAGGTGAAGGAATGGAACAAAATTATTCAGGATCTAAAATGGAAATAGAAACAATAAAGAAATCACAAAGGGAGACAACCGTGGAGATAGAAAACCTAGGAAAGAGATCAGGAATCATAGACGCAAGTATCACCAACAGAATACAAGAGAAAGAAGAGAGAATCTCAGGTGATTGGACCAGAAAAGAAATTTCTCCCATCACATAATAGTCAAAACACCAAATGCACAAAACAAAGACAGAATACTAAAAGCATTAAGGGAAAAAGGCCAAGTACCATATAAAGGCAGACTTATCAGAATTACACCAGACTCCTCACCAAAGACTAAAAAGCTAGAAGATACTGGGCAGATGTCATACAGACCTTAAGAGAACACAAATGCCAGCCCAGGATACTATATCCAGCAAAACTCTCAATTACCATAGATGTAGAAACCAAGTATTCCATGACAAAACCAAATTTGCACAATATCTTTCCAGCCCTACAAAGGATAATACATGGAAAATGCCAACACAAGGAAGGAAACTACATCCTAGAAAAAAGCAAGAAAGTAATCTTCTTTTAACAAACTCAAAATAAGATAGACACAAACATAAAAATACCATCAAAAATAACAGGAAGCAACAATCACTGTTCCTTAATATCTCTTAACATCAATGGACTCAATTCCCCAATAAAAAGACATAGAATAACAGACTGGATACTTATACAGGACCCAGCATTTTGCTACCTACAGGAAACACACCTCAGTGTCAAACACAAACACTACCTCAGAGTAAAGGGCAGGAAAACAACAAGCAAAAGGTCCCAAGTAACAAACTGGAGTAACCATTCTAATATCATATAACATCATGTTTCACTCAAAAGTTATCAAAAAGAATAAGGAAGGACACTTAATATTCATCAAAGGAAAAAGTCTACCAAGAACTCTCAATTCTGAACATATATGCTCCAAATGCAAGGGCTTCCACATTCATAAAAGAAACTCTACTAAAGCTGAAAGCTCACATTGTATCTCACACAATAATAGTGAGAGACTGAACACCCCTCTCATCAATGGACAGATCATGGAAACAGAAACTAAACAGAGACATGGTGAAATTAACAGAAGTAATCAGAACATAACATATATATCTAACATATATCTACAGAACAATTCATCCTAAATCAAAAGAATATAACTTCTTCTCAGCACCTCACAGTACCTTCTCTAAAACTGACCATATACTTCGTCACAAAACAGACCTCAGAAGATGTGAGAAGATTGAAATAACCCCATGTACCCTATCAGATCACCACAGAGTAAGGCTGGTCTTCAATAACAACAAAACCAACAGAAAGCCCATAAACACTTGAAGGTTGAACAATGCCCTAACTTGGTCCAGGAAGAAATAAAGAAATTAAAATCTTTTTAGAATTTAATGAAAAGGAGGGCACAACATACCCAAACTTAAGGGACAGAATGAAAGCAGGGCTAAGAGGAAAACTCATAGCTCTGAGTGCCACCAAAAAGAAACTGGAGATCCATACACTAGCAACTTGACAGCACACCTGAAAGCTCTAGAACAAAAAGAAGCAAATACACCCAAGAGGAGTAGACAGGCAGGAAATAATCAAACTCAGGGCTGAAATCAATCAAGTAGAAACTGAAAGATCTATATAAAGGGTCAACAAAACCAGGAGCTGATTCTTTGACTTAGCAAGAATAATCAGAGGGCACAGAGACAGTATCCAGATTAACAAAATCAGAAATGAAAAGGGAGATATTACAACACAAGCTGAGGAAATTAAAAAAAATTGTGAGCCGGGCGTGGTGGCGCACGCCTGTAATCTCAGCACTTGGGAGGCAGAGGCAGGTGGATTTCTGAGTTCGAGGCCAGCCTGGTCTACAGAGTGAGTTCCAGGACAGCCAGGACTACACAGAGAAACCCTGTCTCGAAAAACCAAAAAAAAAAAAAAAAAAATTGTTAGATCTTACTACAAAAGCCTATATTCAACAAAACTGGAAAATCTGGATGAAGTGGACATTTTCCTAGACAGATACCAGGTACCAAAGTTAAATCAGGCTCAGATAAACCACTAAAGAGTCCTATAACCCCTAAAGAAATAGAAGCAATCATTAAGAGTTTCCCAAGCAAAAAAAAAAAAAAAAAAAGTCCAGGACCAGATGGGTTTAGTGCCAAATTCTATCAGACCTTCAAAAACAACCTAATACCAATACTCTTTGAAATATTCCACAAAATAGAAACAGAAGGCATGCCACCCAATTCATTCTATGAAGTCACATTTATGCTGAGTATTTATTCTCCCTTGGAGATGAAACAGTTTCTGTCTAATCAGGAACTTTTCACAATTTCCTTTCATAGAGGACTTAATAAGAGATTTTTTTTCTACTTCTATCATGTTTAATGTTCCAAATAGATTTTAAAAACTGGTTGAGAGCATATTACTTTTAACTTCAGAAGATATCATGTATATTTAAGAGGCATTTAATTGTTATAAATTATTTTGATGACTTAAACGTCAATACCGAGTTGTATATTTTAAAATAAATTTTATTAGTTTAATACAAAAGAAAAAATGAATAAATAAAACAATGGCTGTGCATTAAATTTCTGTTTTTCCATAGCTGATATTTCAGTGTTTATAAATATATTATTAATGATGTCCATTATCTGCTTCAGTAAAGATGTATTCATGGTTTTACAAATATTGTGACCCTTTTGTAGACTTGTTTAACTTGTAACTGAAACAGAAGTATTATATATGTTCACAGGCTGCTATGAAATGTTTTGATACTATTACCCCCGGTAGTTTTTACAGCTATGCAGTATTGTTAGCCTCTTTACCTAAAGCATAAAACATTTAAGTGACCTCCCCATGATCTCAAGGCCTTGGGTAGACAGTCGATTAACTACATTGAAATAACAAAGTCTAAGAAACCATGACTAAAGGACAGTCACTTGAGTTCTTACATACAATGAAATCTCCACATCTCCATGTTCCTTGTGTCCTCTTACTACCTTGCATGGCTCAAGGGACTGTCCTAATTTGGGTGGCAAGGAATAAATAAATGACTGGCGCACAGGTACACATGTAGAAAAGCTGAGATCAGGTCAACTGTGCTCTCTGATGGAGAACCATTAGTACTCCAGAAGTGCAATGTGTTTCTTTTTGCAATTGGAAGAAAGAGAATCAGGGTTATTTGCACACCTCAGAAAAAGGAAGTAGGGTTATTATATTAAACAAAATGAGGAGGCCAGTTTAGCTAGCTGTAGTAAGAGCAATGTGTTGGCTAGTTTTATGTCAGCAAGACACAAGTTAGACTTCATTTTGAAGATGAACCCTCAATTGAGAAAATGTTCCCACCATGTTGGCCTGTGAGCAAGCCTGTACTATATTTTCTTAATTGACAATGTGAGAGAGCCCAGCTACCATGAGCTGTTTGTCTTGGCTGCTATAAGACAGCAGGCTAAGCAAGTCATTAGTAACAAGTCAATAAGCAGCATTCCTTCATGACTTCTATACCTGTTTCTGCCTCCAGGTTTCTGCCCTGAGTTCCTGCCCTGGCTTTTCTTAGTGACAGATATAAAAGAGTCACATTGTTTTGGCAGAGCAGAATCCCTCATTAAGACCAGTGTCCTCTATAAGGGAACAGTCTTCAAGACGTAAACATTGGAAGCAGTGGAGAAAACAAAAATCTATCATGGACATTTTCTGTACATACTCTTAACAGCCATACACAGACCAAAGGAAGGGTTTGCTACTCTGAGCCTCACCCAGGAAGGCTTTGAAACAGGGCTCCAGCACTGGTACTTGACATGACCAGGCTCAGGAAACCACCACCCATTCTGGACTTCCAGCCCTTGAGTAGTTTCCCTTTCCCCTCACACTGTGATACCTGTCTAGTTTGCTGAGATGGCTACTTTCAGGCTATTTTTTTGCTTACTAGCACTTAACCCTGCATAAGCATTCGAAACTATATCCATTCCTTTTCTTCCTGCTATGACAAAACACCTAAATTAAGGAAAGGTTTGTTTGCTTTAGATTTTGAGGGTAAGGTCCACCATGTCAAGGGAAGCATAGTAGCAGTAGTATAAGGCACCTGGTTACTCTGCATCAAGAGTCAGAAAGAGGAAAAAAAGATGAAATCACTTTGTTCTCTGTCTACTTTTACTCAGTCCAGAATGCTAGCCTACAATATGGTGCTACCCACACTGAGAGTGCATCTTCCCTCTGCAGGTAAGAGTCTCTGGAAATACCATCATGGACACATACAAAGGTGTGCTTCCATAGTCATTCTTAAAGCTGTTAAATTGATTAACTATCACATCATTCACATCTTATTTTCCCCATCAGTACATTGGGGCTTATTGTTGAATAGGTTCACATAAACTAATCGTTGCTCTTATCAAATACAAGCAAGTCATGTTGGAGAATGTACTCATGCTCACCAGGGCACATTTTCCTCTTGTAACCTTGGGCATCAGGGATTTGTCCCACCAACTGTGTCCTGTCTAGGATGTGCTCTCCAGTCATCAGGAAAGTGATAGAAGCCTGCTTCCAGGCAAGACTTCTTGGGGAGTAATCATTCCTGCTAAGATGCAAGGTTGCTGGATCGGTCTGTGTGATCAATAGCAAGCCTTGCCCCTAGCAGCAATTCAATCCATTTTGGCTGCTTCAATGGGACTCCTGGGGCTTAGACAGTATCAAAAGACAATTTTACTGATTTTCACTTACCTTAGCTTTATGAGTTCCTTACTAGCCCACTCTATTATCCTCCCCTCTTCAAGTCCCTTCTACTGAAAGTCAGCCTCTTCCTTTCTCTTAGTGACAAAAAACGATCTGTGAATCTATCCAGATTGCAAGAATTCTTCCATACTGGAGAATTTTACTTCTGACTCAAGCCTCTACACCATTAGCCAAATCTATAACTACTTTGCACTTTGCTCAGCTCAAACTTTATCTCACTCAAATAAGAAAGTATGGCTGTCTTTGGAAATACCAAACAGAATGAGTCCCATCAGGGAACAGGGCTCATGTCCCTCATTTCTTTACATCAAGAGTTAGCAAATGGTCCTTACAAAGGCAAGTCATGTGTATATATTTGGCTGTGCAAACACCATAGTCTCCATGGCAACTACCCACTCTGCTGTTGAAGCTCAAAAGCAGTTCCCCAATAAAAATGTCAATAAAAAGGCAAGGGTAGTTTTCCAAGAATCTGTATTTAAGGCTGAGTATGTACCATAGGGGTACATACTCACTTATCTAGCATGGCCAAGACTAGAGATTTGATCCATAACACTGCAGAAAATAAATAAATAAAAACCTGCATTTACAGATGCAGCAATTTAAATTGCATGTATTTTTCACATGCCACTTATTTTCCCATTAAATTTTAATTCACTTTAATTTTCTCTCAGTCATAGAAAAATACAAAACAATTCTTCACTCATAAGATGAACACATTTGGCCTAAGGGCTATAATTTGATGTCGTCTAATTGGTAGAAAATATCTTGTAAAACTACAGCCTGGAGATTTAACATAACTCTTATTGTCCCAGGAATTGTCATTTAGCACCTGTGCCTGATAGAGCATGTGCAGGTGCACTCACTCACTGGACAGCATTATTTTCTGGCAATTACCTTTTGTGTGCTATTTTAAGCATCTGAAAGACAAAGCAAGGTTGGGTTTGTGTGTGTGTGTGTGTGTGTGTGTGTGTGTGTGTGTGTGTGAGAGAGAGAGAGAGAGAGAGAGAGAGAGAGAGAGAGAGAGAGAGACTTGCATGTCAGACTTATATTATCAGATAGTTATTCTATGTAAAAAAAAAAAAGTTAATTAACTGCTTGCCTACTGCCAAGCTTCTGTATAGAAGTTGAACTTAAGATAAAGTTTTGTTTGCACATCTCTTGAGGGAAATCTTTTCAGGAGAAGAGAGTAAGGTGACAGAATGTTGTAGAGGAAACCTTGCAAGAGGATGGACTAGACTGGACCAACCTGACAACATAGGAAGCTAATGGGAGCCTAAACAAAACCACTAGGTTGGTCTCACTTGGATGCGTCTAACTACTTTCCTTTTGTGGAGATGCAAATGCTGTTCAGTGAAAAAGAGGTCATCATCATACAAAAGGTCAGCCATGAGGTGTCTGTGTTTCAAGCCTAATCCAGCAAATGAGATCTGCTCAAGAGACCAAGTTCACCCAACTTCTGCCAGGCACCCAGAATCTTGAATGTAGCAGCTTATGCCTGGGCACAACCCACAAGTAGCTTTCCTTTTTAAATTTTTATTATTTATTTGTGAATCTATTCTTCTCTCATACATTACATCCTGACCGCAGCTTTCCCTCTCTCCATTCCTCCATGTCCCCTCCACACACCTTCTCCTCTCTCTCAAATCCACTCCCCCAACAAGTAGCTTTCCTATTCTGGTGACTTGCCTTCTGCAGCAGACTGGCCCCTGAAGGTCATTCTGAGCCTCCAGGAGTGAAGAAGTTTCAAATTGCTAAGAAGTGCTATTTCTTCCTACATGCTGGAGAACTGCTTTAGAGAGTATGTCTTCTGAATCAGAGCCTCACAAACCAAAGGGATGGAATTCTCTATTTTCTGCATTACTTACCTACAACCAAACTTCAGGTAATGCCACTTTACCTAGTCTCCTGTTGAGGATGTTACTAGGCAGAGAGTTACCTTGGATCTTTCTTGAGAATCTTACCTAGCCACAACCTTACAGGCTTTTGTAAGGCTTTATGTAAAGCCTTCTGTGGATGGCCAATCTCCTATTTACCCTTTTACTAAGAATATATTCAAGTATTCTTTGGGTTAATACCTACTTGTACTTCTGCTCAAAATTTACTTTCTGTTGGGAAATTTCTTGTGACCAGTTTTAGACAAGTTCATCTCCCCATTTTATATTCTTCCATGGTCTTATTTTAATTTGATATCTGTTGTATTGATAAACATAACTAAAAAGCTCATAGGGGAGGAAAAGGTTTATGTCAGCTTACACCTCTAGGTCACCATGCATCACTGAGAAGACTTTCTGGAAGAAGTCAAGGCAAAAACTTTGTGGCAGGAACCACAGAGGAATGCTGCCTCACTGTCTTATGCCCAGTTAGCTAATTTTTTATTGGATATTTTATTTATTTACATTTCAAATGTTATCCCCTTTCCCAATTTTGCCCCCCCCCAACCCTTATCCAATCCCCCCTCCTCCTGCTTCTATGAGGGTACTCCCCCACCCACCCACCCACCCACCCACCCATTCCTGGCTCACTGCTCTCACATTCCTCTACACTATGACATTGAGCCTTAACAGAACCAAGGTCCTCTTCTCCCATTGATGCCTAACAAGGCCATCCTTTGCTACACATGCGGCTGTAGCCATGGGTCCCTCCATGTGTACTCCTTGGTTGGTGGGTTAAACCCTGTGTGCTCTGGTTGGTTGATATTGGTGTTCTTCCTATGGTGTTGCAAAACCCTTCAGCTCCTTTAGTCCTTTCCCTAACTCCTACAATGGGGACCCCATGCTCAGTCCAATGGTTGGCTATGAGCATCCACCTCTGTATATGTCAGGCACTGTCAGGAGACAGCTATATCAAGTTCCTGTCAGCATGCACTTCTTGGTATTAACAATAGTGTGTCGGTTTGGTGAATGTATATAGGATGGATTTCCAGGTGAGGAAGTCTCTTGATGGATTTTCCTTCAGTCTCTCCTCCACATTTTGTCTCAGTATTTGCTCCCCTAAGTATTTTGTTATCCATTCTAAGAAGGACCAAAGTACCTATATTTTGGTCTTCCTTCTTCTTGAGCTTCAAGTGGCCTGTGAATTGTATCTTGGATATTCTGAGCTTTTGGGCTAATATTCGTTTATCAGTGAGTGCATACCATGTGTATTCTTTTGTGACTGGGTTACCTCACTCAGGATGATATTTTCTACTCCCATCCATTTGCCTAAGAATTTCATGAAGTCATTGTTTTTAATAGCCGATAATACTCCATTGTGTAAATGTACCACATTTTCTGTATCTATTCCTCTGTTGTGGGACATCTGGGTTCTTTCCAGCTTCTGGATAGTATAAACATGGCTGCTATAAACATAGTGGAACATGTGTCCTTGTTATATATTGGAGCATATTGTGGGTAGATGTCCAAGAGTGGTGTAGCTGGTCCTCAGGTAATACTATGTCCAATTTTTTTTTTCTTTTACAGCTTAAGCCTACCTGGTGAGGGATACTGCTGCCCAAAATGGTCTATGTCCCCTGCCCCCGCCCCCCGCCCCAACATTAGTCAGCAATCAAGAAAAGGCTCTCATGGGAAGAATGGGTTGCAGCCCAATCTGATCTGGGAAACTCCTCAGTTGAGGTTCTTCCTTCTCAGTTTATGTCAACTTGATAATAAAAACTATCCAGCACAGGTACTATGCATCTTTTAAAAACACAGTACTTATGTGGTATATAATTCCATTTTTTTGTTTCTGTACTAATTATTTTTTATTCTATTTCCTCAGATGGCTGATATTCTATCTACCTTTTTTTGCTATTATTGCCATACCTTAGACAATAAAATTATTTGCAGAAGGGATT
The DNA here is from genome assembly GCF_947179515.1 of Apodemus sylvaticus. Taxonomy (NCBI): domain Eukaryota; kingdom Metazoa; phylum Chordata; class Mammalia; order Rodentia; family Muridae; genus Apodemus; species Apodemus sylvaticus. The sequence goes on from NC_067495.1 coordinate 27,108,000, forward strand.
TTAAAATTCAGTCCCCTTGTTTAATGCTAAAGTGTCTAGGCTATAGATATGAGTCACATGAAGAAGGAAATTAACCCACATTAGGTAAGCTAACCCCCTACCAACCAGCTAAGTAGCTCTTATTTTATGCCACACTGATTCTGTTGATGTTTGTAACCCCATATTTTCCTGATCATGTGTGAGCAATATGCAAATATTTTCAGGACTTCATTACATTCACATTGTGAATGTTCAAAAGGGAATTGAAAATGGGGTATAGTTTCTAAACTTGCTTGACCACAAAGTACTCAATCTTGTGCATTTTTTTTGCAAAAAGAATGTTATAAGACTTGTTTTCTGAAAAACAAAATGAAAAAATTATATTTTAAGGACTTGTATAACTCTAACATTAATTCTGTGAGTTTAGACACTATACGGTATTTTGAGCATTACCACATGGTGCTTCCTATAATTTTGATAACTGTATATTCATCTGAAGCTAGAAGAAACAATACAGAGGTTATCTCCTATTTTCTTTACTGTACCCATTTTCTTTAATGTCACCAGTTTTGCCAATTTTTCTGTATGTATATATGATAAATGAGATATTGGTAGTTACACAATCTCCAATCTTATTCAAATTTCTCTGTTTTTATTCTTGTCTCTCACTGTGCATTATCTCTATAATTTATGGTGTCATTGAAAATATAATGGATATATGGATATTATATATGTGTGTGTGCGCATGTGTATGAGTGTCTGTGTGTGTGTGTGTGTGTGTGTGTGTGTGCGTAGAGAGAGAAAATATACTAAGGACCAGGTAATAATTGATTTTATGATGTAAAACTAAGACAAGGAAAACCAGAATGCACTATGCATTAAATTCCCAAATAATATTACGTAAAATTTCCTTTTATTTCTTTGGTCTTTTATTGTGCTCTGTAATGCATGGCTAAACAGATTCTTTAGAGAAATGTACCAATTCTTTTTAAATTGGTTTCATGGCCTGTAGTTCAGAGCTTTTGTCTTTAATCACTCTTACGTGCAGGTTATAATTCTGCACTAATTTATATGTTGTAACAAGAGAAATTTGGGTGTAAATTTGGAAAGTTGAGTAATTTTAATTTGATGGGACACCTGGGAAGAAGGCAGTGCATGTAAATGATGTTTTCTCTGAATGTAGTTATCAGTGTTAATCTGCAGAAGAAATGAGAAAATCAATTGTCTTTGTGCAAGTCAATGGAAATAGATTTCTCTCGTATTAAAGAGAATCATGCTAAAAGCTTTTGTTTATAGGTGTATACACTGCTAGACAAATCTGATTTTTTTGAGTATCAAATTTAATACTCTGGGTTGTTTACCTATGTTTTTTCAGTTGTTCAAAACTGCATAGTTTCCTCATTGTTGTAGTTATACTACAATTTCTGGAATTAAAAAAAATTAAACAAAAGAGTAAAAAATAAAAATCTTGAAATGGTGAAAAAGTTGGCCTAAAGCTATACAGAGACTCATCACTATTAAAGGGGCTCATCCTTTAGTCATTATTTGCTAGGAAATGTGGAAACTCTTAGGAGAGGATAATTTGGGCTTTGCACATCCCTGAAATGATTGCTCAGCATAGGAAAGAAGCAAGGTGGAAGTTCATACAAAATAGCCATTCCTTACATATTTTCCACTTCCTCTTTCATGTGGTTCCCTGGCTCTGAGCTCTGAGTCTCAGAGGGATTTAATGAAGATATCCCACTTAGAGCTATGTGTTCCAAAATCTCTCTCTGCTCCTCTCTCTTTCTTTCCCTCCCTTCCTCCCTCTCTCTCCCTCCCTTCCTCCCTCTCTCTTCCCCTCCTTCTGTAATATCTATATGTGGGTCTCTATATTTGTTCCCATCTGCTATAGGAAGAAGCTTCTCAGATGATAGCTGAATATAGTATAGTATAGCAGAGTCTCATTTTGAGTTATTTTATTAACTTCTTTTTGACCAGCATTATCTGGTTTTACCCTAAGTCTCTGGGCTATCTGGTCTCTGGTTCTTGTTACCTAAATGATGTTGGATATAGATTCTATCTCATGGAATGGGCCTTAAGTTAGATAAGTTACTGGATGGCTACTCCCACAAGTTTTGTGCCATCAGTACCTTAGCAAATTCTTCAAGCAGGACAGGTAGATGGAAGATTTTGTAGATAGAGATAAATAACACAAGTGATAGCTCATGCTGGTAATGACATTGAACAAGGTCAACGCACTTCCATTGCTGGTAGAAGTACAAACTTGAACAGCCACTATGGAAATCAGTATAGCAGTTTCGTAGAAAGTTGGGATAGATCTAACTCAAGATCCAGCTATATAACTCTTGGACATACACCCAAAGAATGCTTTCTCCTACCACAAGGTCAATTATTCAAACATGTTCATTGATTCTCTATTCATAATAGCCAGAAACCAGAAAAAAAGCTAGATGTCTCTCAGCTGAAGAATGGATGGAGAGAATGTGGTGCATTTACATAATGGAGTATTCCTCAGCTCTTAAAAAGAATTATATCATGGAATTTGTAGGCAAATACATGAAACTAGGAAAAAAATCATTCTGAATGAAGAATCCTAGAGCCAGAAAGGTAAATATTGTATGTATTAGCTTGTATGTAGATATTATCCATTAAATAAATGATAACCAAGCTACAATCTGTAGTCACAGAGAGGCCAAGTATAGAGGAAGGGACTGGAGAAGGGCATGGGCCTCTTCAAGAGTCACAATAAGGTTTATGAATGGACCAGAGATACAGGAATGGGAGGATCATGTAGGAAAGTGAGATTGAAAAGAAGTACAAGAGAGAGAGAGCTAAAATTGAGGGCTGTTTGAGGAAACCTGGTGCAGTGGAAACCTCCTAAAGTATATGAAGGTCATCCTAATGAAATCTTCAAATAATGAAGGAGACAGAGTCTCAAGTGACCATCACTTGCCACGAAATGGAGATTTGAGTGTCAGGACTGGGTAACATCCAATTGATTTGTTGTCCAAAATGATTCCATGGAAATCCCCAAACAACCCAGGACATTGCCAAGATAGTAGATTGCTCTCTGCAAATGGACACCAAGATCCCAATGCTGAAGACAATATCTACACATCTCATTGAACCTAGAGAGAGTGATCTGCTGCCTACATAGAACTTTCATTCCTGTGTTCTAATGTCTGTGATATGGGAAGGTACTCTTTAAACTACCAAAAGAGAAACGTAAATACCAACCCAGCTATATAATCTTCTTATCTTACAAATAATTCATTGGAAATTTTATGCATGTATACAACACAATTTGATAACAGCCAAGATATATTTCTCCTACAGCTCCTACGAGACTTTCTACCAGATCTCCCTCCAAAATTCAAGTCCTCATTTTTTACCCCACTGTGTCTAGTTAGTGTTATCTGTTGTGAATGAGCATAGGGCCATCATTGGTGCATAGGCAAATTACCAGGGCCCACATCCCTGAAGAAAAAAGTAAGCTTCCCTTCCCCAGAAGCTAACAAATATTAATATTTCCTCAGCTAGGGATCAAGTTTTTTTTAAGGTTTATTTATTTATTTTATGTATATGAATACACAGTTGCTGTCCTCAGACACACCAGAAGAGGGCATCAGATCCCTATACAGATGGTTGTGAGCCACCATGTGGTTACTACAAATTGAACTCAGGACATCCGGAAGAGCAGTCAGTGCTCTTAAAATCTGAGCCATCTCTCCACCCCCCCCAAGATCAAGTTTCGTGAGTGCAAAGTTGTCTTTCATAAAAGAACTAGCCTTCCAGTCTCCGAGAGCAATGAAAATCCAATTATGGAATTGCCCATTGCTGGAAAGTTTACATGAATAACTGACATAAATTCATACATTTAAAGAGCGTAAGCATTGGATGGATGTTTTCAGCCTCTTTGTCGAGGATCAAGTGGCCATAGGTGTGTGGGTTCATTTCTGGACCTTCAATCCTGTTTCATTGATCCTCCTGCATGTCACTGTACCAATACCATGCAGTTTTTAACACTATTGCTCTGTAGTATTGCTTGAGGTCAGGGATACTGATTCCCCCAGGTTTTCTTTTGTTGCTGAGAATAGTTTTAGATATCCTGGGTTTTTTGTTGTTCCAGATGAATTTGATAATTGCTCTTTCTAACTCTGTGAAGAATTGAGTTGGGATTTCGATGGGTATTGCATTGAATCTGTATATTGCTTTTGGCAAAATGGCCATTTTAACTATATTGATTCTACCGATCCATGAGCATGGGAGGTTTTCCCATTTTTTGAGGTCTTCTTCCAATTCCTTCTTCAGAGTCTTGAAGTTCTTGTCATACAGATCTTTCACATGTTTGGTAAGAGTCACCCCAAGATACTACAAATGGTGCTGGTCCAACTGGAGGTCAGCATGCAGAAGAATGCGAATTGATCCATCTTTGTCTCCTTGTACTAAGCTCAAATCCAAATGGATCAAGGACCTCCACATAAAGCCAGACACTCTGAAGCTAATAGAAAAGAAACTGGGGAAGACCCTTGAGGACATCGGTACAGGGAGAAAGTTTCTGAACAGAACACCAATAGCGTATGCTCTAAGAGCAAGAATTGACAAATGGGACCTCATAAGGTTACAGAGTTTCTGTAAGGCAAAGGACACCATCAAGAGGACAGATCGGCAACCAACAAATTGGGAAAAGATCTTCACCAATCCTACATCAGATAGAGGGCTAATATCCAATATATATAAAGAACTCAAGAAGTTAGTCTCCAGAAAACCGAACAACCCTATTAAAAAAATGGGGCACAGAGTTAAACAAAGAATTCTCACCTGAAGAACTTCAGATGGCGGAGAAGCATCTTTAAAAAATGCTCAACTTCATTAGTCATTAGGGAAATGCAAATCAAAACAACCCTAAGATTTCATCTTACACCAGTCAGAATGGCTAAGATTAAAAATTCAGAAGACAGCAAGTGTTGGAGAGGGTGTGGAGAAAGAGGAACACTCCTCCACTGCTGGTGGGGTTGCAAATTGGTACAACCACTCTGGAAATCAGTCTGGCGGTTCCTCCGAAAACTGGGCACCTCACTTCCAGAATATCCTGCTATACCACTCCTGGGCATATATCCAGAGGATTCCCCACCATGTAATAAGGATACATGCTCTACTGTGTTCATAGTAGCCCTATTTATAATTGCCAGATGCTGGAAAGAACCCAGGTATCCCTCAACTGAAGAGTGGATGCAAAAAATGTGGTATATCTACACAATGGAGTACTATTCAGCCATTAGAAACAATGAATTCATGAAATTCTTAGGCAAATGGATGGAGCTAGAGAACATCATACTAAGTGAGGTAACCCAGACTCAAAAGGTGAATCATGGTATGCACTCACTAATAAGTGGATATTAACCTAGAAAACTGGAATACCCAAAACATAATCCACACATCAAATGAGGTAGAAGAAGGAAGGAGGAATGGCCCCTGGTTCTGGAAAGACTCAGTGAAACAGTATTCGGCAAAACCAGAACGGGGAAGTGGGAAGGGGTGGGTGGGAGGACAGGGGAAGAGAAGGGGGCTTGCGGGACTTTCGGGGAGTGGGGGGGCTAGAAAAGAGGAAATCATTTGAAATGTTGTAAAGACATTTAATAAAATCTTGAACAAAAAATAAAAAATAAAAAAATAAAAATAAAGAGCGTAAGCAAACCCCCAGATAGCTGTAATTGTGAACCAGCTTCTCTCACTAAGCTGGAGAGTATAAATGCATTCCTTTCATGAAGTCAAGCCAAGGTAACATTCTAGGAAAAAAACTCAAATCAAACATACAATACTTTGGAGTCTTCAAAACTTATGCTCTATTTATTTTATCCATAAAGAATTCACTGGAAGCAATGTGCTTACACTAGCAAAGAAGCTGGTATTAATACATGCAACAGGGTTCTGATGCCTTCAGTATTTCCAGCACACAGAGGTCTCATTTAACAACCATACAAGCACCAGGTGTCTGTGAAGTTGCTCAGTGTGAAAAGTTGTGCTAATGAGAAAAGTGGCTAAGAGTCAAAATGGCAATTTCAAGGGGTATGCATTTGAAGAAAACCAAATGCTTCTGGAGTTCCCTGCAGTGAGTTTACATTTTGTGCTGTGCCAATATGTTCAAGTCTCAGAATCTTAGCTTTATAAAATCATCTGTCCAGCAAAAATCTCTTTCAATTGATGTAAACAGTGGAAAGGAGGTACCAGGCATTGTCCATGGATGTAAGGGATCTTTGGGGTGATAAAAACTGTTCTAATCTAAATTGTTATGTAGTTGAACAACTGTTAATTTACTAAAAAGAATATAATTATATACCTTAAATGGCTGAATTTTAAAACATCAGATTATATTTCAATCAAGCTATTTTAAGAAGTAAGACAATGAATTTTCCTTCTAATTACTTGTGTCACCTTTAAAAAATTTTATTTTAAGTGATAGATAATTTTATATATTTATGAGATTCAATGCATGTTTTGATATGTGCATGTAATGAAAACCATTAAATAAAGCTAATTTAAAATGCACCATCTTGGCCAGATTTATAGTACCAAGCATGTATTTTTCCTATGGAAAGTACTTGGTTACCTCCATAACAACCATGGCATGTGTGCAACCATGGGCAAATCTTCCCATACTGGTTATTATTATAGCTCACAGAGTTCACAGCTAGGTAAGGTTGATGACTCTACTCTCCTCGGCACCCTTCACAGCACCTTCTAGTACTATGGAAACTAGCCAACACATTCATAGAGTTTCCTGGTCAGTGCCAACCACAGTCTCCATGCCCTGTAAAAAAGTATGCACCATCTTCAGCAGCAGTCTTACCACAAGGTTCTAATGGACAACCAAGAACAATGTCAATAGCCTGTATTGGTTTAGGTGTCTCTGGGATGCCACTAGCCAACAACTCAGGAGAAGGTGTCCCAGATCTGACTCTGGGTATTTAATTTAACAGCCTGTGGCTTCAGAGAGGAACAGTATCCACGTAATAGGGTAAAACTAGTTAAAATATTTTAAATAAATACTGATAAATCTCACGTTCATGACAGCCTCCTTTCTCAGCCTTGCAGACACATGAGTCACCATGTATTTGCATGCATATTTTCTGTAGTTGTTCATGCTGATTTCTAGTTTATTTTTATTCCATTATAGTCTAATAGAATAGAAAAGTAGTTCTATAATCTTGTATTTGTTAAGACTTATTTCATGGTCAAAAGTATGTTCTATTTTGGAGAAACTTTGATGGGCTAAAGAGAAAAACATGTCCTACTCAATTACTGACCATGGGGTATGTTTCTTACAGATACAAAATAACTGAATCTTGCTTTTAATCCAATTAGACTGTCTGTTTTTGCCAATGGAAGAACTATGGTGACTTACATTTAGGGTTGTTGTTGAGGGAGACATGATAATTTCTGTAATTGTATTAGGTTGGATATATGTGTATATGAGTGTGTTTGGCTCAAATGTACTTTGTTCTTTACTTACTCCCACACTTAGACTTTTGCAGGTTTGCTGAGTTGGAAATATTTTATTCTTTTTTAATTAGATATTTTATTTATTTTTTCATGTTTGAAATTAATTTTTTAGGCTTTTATTAGATATTTTTAATTTACATTTCAACTGTTATCCCATTTACACATTTTCCCTCTGAAAACTCCCAATCCCATTCCCCGTCCCCTTGCTCCCTAGCCCACCCACTCTTGCTTCCTTGACCTTGCATTCCCCTACACTGGGGCAATGAGCCTTCACAGGTTCAAGGGCCTCTCCTCTCATTGATGTCCAACCAGGCCATACTCTGCTACATGCAGCTGAAGCCGTGGGTCCCTCTATGTGTATTCTTTGGTTGATGGCTAAGTCCCTGGGAGCTCTGGGGTACTGGTTGGTTCATATTTTTGTTCCTCCTATGGGGTTGAAAACCCCTTCCTCATCTTGTCCTCAGTTCAATGGGGGGGGCTAAGAGCAACACCCCCCCAATCTGTATTTGTCAGACACTGGCATAGCCTCTCAGGAGACAGCTATATCAGGCTCCTGTCAGCAAGCACTTGTTGGCATCCACAATAGTGTCTAGATTTGGTAACTGTATATGGGAGGGATCGCCAGGTGGAGCAGTCTCTAATGGCCTTTCATTCATTCTCTGCTCCATACTTCATCTCTGTATTTCCTCCCTTGGGTATTTTGTACCCCTTGTAAGAAGGACCAAAGTATCTGCACTTTGCTCTTCCTTCTTCTTGAGCTTCATGTGATCTGTGAATTATATCTTGGATATTCAGAGCTTCAAGGCTAATATCCACTTATCAGTGAGTGCATACCATGTGTGTTTTTTTGTGATTGGGTTACCTTACTCAGGATGATGAGTTCCATCCATTTCTAGTTCCACCATTTGCCTAAGAATTTCATGAAGTCATTGTTTTTAATAGCTGAGTAGTACTCTATTATGTAAATTCACCACATCTTCTGTATCAATTCCTCTGTTGAGGTACATTTGGGTTTTTTGTCTAGCTTCTGGCAATTATAAATAAAGCTGGTATGAACATAGTGGAGCATGTGTCCTTTTTACATGTTGGAGCATCTTCTGGGTATATGCCCAGGAGTGGTATAGCTGGATTCTCAGGTAGCTCTATGTCCAATTTTCTGAGGAACCACCAAACTGATTTCCAGAGGAGTTTTATCAGCTTGCAATCCCACCAGCAGTGGAGGAGTGTTTCTCTTTCCCAACATCCTCACCAGCACCTGCTGTCTACTGAGTTTTTGATCTTGGCCATTCTGACTGGTGTGAGGTAGAATCTCATGATTGTTTTGATTTGCATTTTCCTTATAACTAAGGATGCTGAACATTTCTTTAGGAGCTTCTCGGCCATTCGGTATTCTTCTCATGTCATTCTTGAACTCTCATGATTATGGGTTATGAACTCTCATGATTATGGGTTTTTTCTTCTCTCTTTGTGGTACTTCTTTAAACACTTCTGTAATGCTGCCTTTATGTTCTTAAATTGTTTCAGTGTATGCTTCTCATTAACTGCTTTCATTTCTCCAAACATTTTAAAGGATAACTTTTCTGAGTATATTAAAACTTTTTTGGCAGTTATATACTTCTCAAGTTGGAAATGTCATTCTAAATATGCTGAAAGGTCTTATGTAATTCTGATGAGTTTGTGATTGTGACTTCTTATTTTCTTTGTCTTTAAATATTGTTCTTAACATGTTAAATGTAATGTGCTATAAAAAGATTATTTTATGAATTTGTGTTATAGTTTCACTGATTAGAATATCATTTCAGTTAGTTTGTTTGAATTTCAGCCATGTCTTCTTCAACAAGAATTCTTACATTTGGTTTTTAAAAAATTATTTAGTAAAGTAATTTTGAATTTAGATGTATTTTTCAGGTATTCTTTTTCCCCCAGTTCCTTCTAAATCCTTTATGCCTCCCTACAACCAAACATTGAGTTAGTTCTCAAAAAAAGAAAGCCCAAAGAAAACAAAATAAAACAACACTCAAACAAAACAAATAAAACTTTGTGTGTGTGTGTGTGTGTGTGTGTGTGCAGGGGGGGGGTTCTATGTAGGGAGATTTGCACACAGAATACCTTCCTGTACCAAACTAGAATGTAGAGGCAAAGGCTTTATGTAGGCACCAGCTTAACACCTTTATGTTTAATGAGTCATTTAGAAGTGGTTTTCAGAAAACAGTCTTTTCTGATAGCTTGTGGAAAGCAACCCTACTCTCTTAGCAACATCCTGAGTTGTTTGGGGATTCTCTTGGGATCTCTTTGGCCAACAACTCAATTAGATGCATACCGATTCTTAGTACATTAAGCTTCATATGGTGACAAATAATGTCCAGTTGGGACAATATCTCCCTCATTTCTTAGTAATTGCATTTATATTACCTTCATATATGTATACATTTTACTAATTTTCTACTGTATTAGGTTTCCATTCTACTCAAGTGCCCTTAATTTTAGCTCTTTCTCCAAGTATTCCATCCAACAAACCCCTCATTCCTAAATCCTCACTTGATCTTCCCATTCCAGCCTACCTATCAGTGGTTATTCTTAAAATATTTTAAATTTTATTTATTGTGTGTCTTTATAACACATGTGTGTTTGGTGCCTACAGAAGTCACAAGAAGATATTGGAGCCCCTGGGGCGGCAGTTAACAGTTATAAGTTGTCATTCCAAAATTCTAGAAACAGCCTAGGTCCTCTGAAAGATCAGTCAGTGCTCTTAACCACTCAGCTACCTCTCCAATCCAGGTTTAGTATCTTTATCATGTTCCAGTGTTCTTGAAATTTGTGGAAAGTTTTTTTTCTTTATTTTTATTTAAGTGCAACAATTTTTCAGCCTTATTTTCAATCTCGGATACCCTTTCTTCTGTTTGATTTAGGATATTGGTGATACATTTTATGAAGATTTTACTTGTTTTGTTGTTGTTTGTTTGTCTTCAGCTTTTGTTTTGGTTATTGTTTTTTCTTTTTCTTTCCAAGATGTTTTGGAGTTTTATTTTAGATTTATATACTTTCCTTTATGTGTGTGAGTGTCTTGCTTGCATGTATTTCTGTGTACCGCATGTGTACCTAGTGCCCAAGCAAGTCAGAAGAAGGTGTGAGATCCCCTGGAATAGATAGTTGCAAACTGCCATGTGATGCTAAGAATCACATAGGTCCTTTGCAAGAATAAGGGCTCTTAACAGCTGAGCCATCTACCCACCCAATGTTTGGTTTTTATAAAGGCTATTTTTTGTGCAAGGTCCATTCACGAGGAGCCTTGAGGGACCCCAAGAGTGTCCTGTTTACCCAGGGAGATCTGTGATAGCCCCAAGAACAACCAGATTGGAACACTGCCCTAGCACTCCCTTGCCAGTGGAGCTAATCTGAGACACAGTCACCACTGACTTCCATTGTCTGGCCCATGGATCTCCCTGCTCCTCAAGGAGTCCTGCGGGCATCAGAATCATCCAACCAACACCAGGGAAGAACAGAAAGCTAAAGGACAGCATAATAACACAATCAACAAGAGCCAGGGCAATATGGCACCACTACAGCCCAACTATCCTGATTCAGCAAGCCCTGGATATAATGATGAAACTAAAACACAAGAAAATGATCTTCAGTCCAATCTTATAAAGATAATGGAGGCCTTTAAAGAGAAACATGAATAAATCCTTTAAAGAAATACAGGAAAATACAATCAAACAAGTAGAGGTCTTTAAAGAGAAAATAAATGAATATAAAGGAAAATACAATCAAATTGGTGAATGATGTGAATAAAACTGATGAGAATGCTGGATGCCAAAGTATAGGAGAATGCCAGGACAGGCAAGTGGGAGTAGCTAGGTTGGTGAGCAGGGGGAGGGGGAAAGGGATAGGGGATTTTCAGAGGGGAAACCAGGAAAGGGGATAACATTTGAAATGTAAATAAAGAAAATATCTAATTAAAAACAAAGGAAAAAACTGTCCAAGAACTGAAAATGAAAATACAAAAAAAAAAAAAAGAAAGAAAGAAAACATAACCTGAGGAAACACTGGACATGGCAAACCTAGAAAAGAGAACAGAAACTACAGATGTAAGTATAACCAACAGAATACAAGGGATGGGGAGAGAATCTCAGGCATAAAAGTTATGATAAAAGAAATCAATTCATTGGTCACAGAAAATACAAAATCTAAAAAGTTCATGACACAAAACATCCATGAAATTTGGAGCACTATGAAAAGGCCAAACCTAAAAATAGTAGGAGTAGAAGTTCAAAGACCCAGAAAACATCTTTGACAGAATCATTGAAGAAAATTCCCCTAACAAAAAGAAAGAGATGTCTATAAACATACAAGAAACTTACAGAACACCAAATACATTGGGCCAGAAAATAATTCTCCGACCACATAATAATCAAAACACTAAATACACAGAACAAAGAAAGAATATTCAAAGCTGTACGGGATAAATGTCAAGTAAACATTTAAAGGCAGACCTATCAGAATTATACCCAATTTTTCGACAGAGACTCTAAAACCTGAAAGGGCCTGAAGAGATGTTTTGCAGATCCTAGGAGACCACAAATGTCTGCCCCAACTACTATATACAATAAAACTTTCAATAACCATAGATGGAGAAATCAAGATATTCCATGACAAAAGCAAATTTGCAATAGCTTTGAACTAACCAGTCTTACAGAAGATACTGAAAGGAAAACTCCAACCCAATGAGGTTAACTATACTCAAGAAAACATAAGAAATAATTTTACTCCATTAAAACTAAAAGGAAAGAATCACATACACACACACACACTACCATGTTGATTAACAATCACTGATGATTAATATCCCTCAGTATCAATGGACTCAATTCCCCAATAAAAAGACATAAGCTAAAAGAATGGATGTGTAAATAGAATCCATTATTCTGCAGTATATAAGAAATGCATCTCAGCAACAAAGATAAACATTGCCTCAGAGTAAAAGTATGGGAAAAAATTTCCAAGCAAATGAATGCAAGTAGCCATACTAATATCTAACAGAACAGTTTCAAACAAAATTAATTTAAAAAAAAAAGATGGGGAACCATACAGGACTATTAGCATAGAGATAAGTACAGCAACCCACCCACAATACCTTCAACCCAAAATGTGTCATGCCTACAAGATATGCAGGGGCAAAGATAGAGTAGAAAAGGAGGGAAGAGCCAGTGACTGGCTCAAGTTGAGACTCATCCTATAGGCAAGAACTAATCCCTGACACTATTAATGATATTCTGTTATGCTTGAAAAGAATAGCCTAGCAAACTCTCCTCTGAGAGTCTCCACCCAGCAGCTAATGGAAACAGATGCAGAGACCCACAGGTGAACATCAAATGGAGTTTAGGGGTTCTTGTGGAACTGTTGGTGAAAAGAATCTCATGATTGTTTTGATTTGCATTTTCCTTAAAGGATGTTGAACATTTAGGAGCTTCTCGGCCATTCAGTATTCTTCTCATGTCATTCTTGAACTCTCATGATTATGGGTTATGAACTCTCATGATTATGGGTTTTTTCTTCTCTCTTTGTGGTACTTCTTAAACACTTCTGTAATACTGCCTTTATGTTCTTAAATTGTTTCAGTCTATGCTTCTCATTAACTGCTTTCATTTCTCCAAACATTCATCAAATGAAAAATCTACCAAGATGATATCTCAATTCTGAACATCTATGACCCAAATGCAAGGGAATGCCCATTCAAAAAAGAAACATTACTAAATTTTAAAACAAACATCAAACCCTGCACATATCTTTGGGAGACTTAAACACCATACTCTCACAAATGGACAGGTCATCAAGACAGAAATTAAACAGAGAAGTAATGAAAATAACATAAGTTATGATTCAAATGGACCTGACAGACATCTCTAGAACATCTTCTAAAACACAAAAGTATACACTTTCTTCTCAATACCTCATAGAACCTTCTCCAAAATTGGTCATATATTCAGTCACAAAGCAAGCCTCAACAGATACAAATGAATTGAAATAATGCCACTGATCTTATCAGATCACCATGGATTAAAGCTGGACTTCAACAGCAGAACGAACAAAAAAAACCCTACATATTCATGGAAACTGAACAATTCACTACTCAAGGACTGCAGGGACATGTAAGAAACAAAGAAAGAAATTAAAGACTTCCTAAAATTCACTGAAAATGAAGGCACAATATACCCAAACTTATGGGACACAATGAAAGAGGTGTTAAGAGGAAAACTCATAGCACTAAGTGCCTCCATAAAGAAACTGGAGAGTTCTCATACTAGCAACTTAAAAGTACTTTTGAAAGCTCTAGAACGAAAAGAAGCAAATACACCCAAGAGGAGTAGACTATAAAAAAATAATCAAACTCAGAGTTAAAATCAATTAATTAGGTACAAATGTAACAATCCAGAGAATCAACAAAACCAAGAGCTGGTCTTTGCAAAATTCAACAACATAGACAAACCCTCAGAGAAACTAACTAAAATGTGGAGAGACGGTATCCAAATAAACAAAATCAGAAATGAAACGGGGGACATAACAACAGAAACTGAGGAAATTCAATGATTCCTTAAGTCTTACTACAAAGGCCTATACTTATATTAGAAAATTAATATAATACAATATTAGAAAATCTAAATGAAATATGTGATTTTCTAGATAGATACCATTTGCCACAGTTAAATCAAGATCAGTTAAACTATCTAAATAGTCGTACAACCTCTAAGGAAATAGAAGCAGTCATTAAAAGTCCGTCAAAAAAAAAAAAAAAGCCGAAGGCCAGATATGACAGCTTTAGCACAATTTTACCAGATGTTCAAAGAAAAGCTAATGTCAACACTCCTCAAGTTATTTCACAAAAAAGGAACAGAAAAATCATTGCCAAGTTTATTCTGTGAGGCTACAGTCACACTGATACATAAACCACACAAAGACTCAACGAAGAGAATTTCAGACCAATTTCACTTAACATTGATGCAAAAATACTTGATAAAAACTCACAAACTGAATCCAAAAACACATCAAAGACATCATACATGATCAAGGAAGCTTAATCCCAGAGATGCAGAGATGGTTCAATATATGAAAATTCATTAACTTAATCCAACATATGAACAAACTGAAAGAAAATAACCATATGATAACTTCATAGATATTAAAAAAGGCTTTGACAATATCCAAAGTCCCTTCATGTTAAAAGTCGTATAGCTATCAAGGATACAAGTTCCATACCAAAACACAATAAAGGCAATATACAGCAAGTCAATAATCAACATCAAATTAAATGGAGAGAAACTTAAAGCATTTCCACTAAAATCAGGCACAAGACAAGGCTGTCCAGTCTCACCTAGCTCTTCAAAATAGTACTTGAAGTTCTATCTAGAATAGTATTAGAGTACTAAAGGATATTCTGTTCCCCCTTCTAAGAAAGACTAGAGTATTTGTCTTCCTTCTTCTTGAGCTTCATGTGGTCTGTGAATTGTATCTTGGGTATTCTGAGCTTCTGAGCTAATATCCACTTATCAATGAGTGCATACTGTGTGCGTTTTTTTGTGATTGGGTTACCTCACTCAGAGTAATATTTTCTAGTTCCATCCATTTGCCTAAGAAGTTCATGAATTCATTGTTTTTAATAGCTGAGTAGTACTCCATTGTGTAAATGTACCACATTTTCTGTATCCATTCCTCTGCCATCTCCTGAGAGGCTCTGCAAGTGCATGACAAATACAGAGGGTGACACTCTCAGCCAACCATTGAACTGAGCACAGGGTCCCCTATGGAGGAGTTGGATAAAGGACCCAAGGAGCTGAAGTGGTTTGCAGTGCCACAGGAGGAACAACAATATGAGCCTTCCAGTACCCCTGAGCTCCAAGGGACTAGACCATCATCCAAAGAGTACACATGGAGGGACCTATGGCTCCAGGTACATATGTAGCAGAGGATGGTCTCATAGGACATCAAATGGAGGAGAGGCCCTTGGTCCTGAGAAGGCTCAATCCCCCAGTATAGGGGAATGCCAGGACAAGGAAGCAGAAGTAGGTGGATTGGTGAGCAGTGGGAGGGGGAATGGGATAGGGGATTTTCAGGGGTGGGGACCAGGAAAAGGGACAAAATTTGAAAATTAAATAAAGAATATATCTAATAAAAAAAGAAAAAAACTGCTAAAGGAGATCAAGGGATTATGAATTGGAGGGATAGACGTCAAATATCACTATTCACCGATGTATGATAGTATATGTAAGTCGCCACAAAAATTCTAGCAGAGAGCTACGGTTTGTAGACACTTTCAGCAAATGGCTGGATATAAAATGAACTCAAATATGTAGCCATCCTTTATATAAATGATAAACAGGCCAATACAGAAATTTGAGAATCAACACCCTTTACAATAGTCATGAATAATATAAAATATCTTGGTGTAACTCTAACCAAGCAACTGAAAGTCCTGTGTGCAAGAAGTTCAAGTCTCTGAAGAAAGAAATTAAAGAAGATATTAAAAGATAGAAAGACCTCTCATAGTCACGGATTGGTTGGATCAACATACAAAAAAAAAATGGCCGTCTTACCAAAAGCAATCTACAAATTCAATAAAAATCTCATCACAATTCCAATATAGTCCTTTATAGACCTTGGAAGAACAATTCTCAACTTCATATGGAAAACCAAAACCCAGGATAACTAAAACAATACTGTATAATAAAAGAACTTCTGAAGGTAGTCCCATCCCTGACTTCAACCTGTACTACAGAGCTTCAGTAATAAAAACTGCATGGTACTGGTATAGAGACAGACAGGTTGATCAATGGAATAGAATCAAAGCCCCACGAATAAACTCACACATATATGGACACATATGGTGCTAGCCTAACTGGATGTCTGCATGTAGAAAAATGCAAATTGATCCATACTTATGACACTACTCAAAACTCAAGTCCAAGTAGATCAAAGACCTCAACATAAAACCAGATACACTAAGCATAATAGAAGAGAAAGTGGGAAATAGCCTTGGACACATTTTTACAGGAGACAATTTCCTGAACAGAACACCAGTGACATAGGCACCAAGATCAACAATTGATAAATGGGAACTCATGAAACTGAAAAGATTCTGTAAGTCAGAGGACACTGTCAATAGGACAAAAATAACAGCCTACAGACTGGGAAAAGATCTTCACCAACCCTACATCTGACAGAAGGGTAATATACAAAATATATAAAGAATTTAAGAAGGTAAGCATCAACAACCTAAATGTGGTACAGAGCTAAACAGAGAATTCTCAACAGTGCAGTCTCTAATATATGAGAAACACTTAAAGAAATGGTCAACATCCTTAGTCATCAGGGAAATGCAAATCAAAACGACTCTGGAATTCCACCTTACACCTATCCAAATGATAATATCAAAAACTCAAGGAGCAGCACATGCTTACAAGGATGAAGTGAAAAAAAAAAAAAAAACCCTACTAAATTGCTGGTGGAAGTGCAAACATTTACAAACACCCTGGAAATCAATTTGGCAGTTTCTCAAAAAATTTGGAATAGTTTTAACTCAAGACCAAGCTATACTATTTCTGGACATATACCCAAAAGATGCTCCAACATACCACAAGGACACTTGTTCAACTATGCTTATTCATAATAGCCAGAAAGTGGAAAAAACTTGAGATGTCCCTCAACTGAAGAATGAATATAGAAAATGTGGTTCATTTGCACAACTGAATACTGCTTAGCTATTAAAAAACAAGGACATCATGAATTTTGCAAGCAAATGGATAGGACTCAAAATATCATCCTGAGTAAGTTAACCTAGACTCAGAAAGACAAGCATGGTATGTACTCACTTGAAAGTAGACATTACCCAGAAGGTGCAAGATGATCATGCTACAATCTATGGTGCTGGTTCAACTGGAGGTCAGCATGCAGAAGAATGCGAATTGATCCATCCTTGTCTCCTTGTACTAAGCTCAAATCCAAATGGATCAAGGACCTCCACATAAAGCCAGACACTCTGAAGCTAATAGAAAAGAAACTGGGGAAGACCCTTGAGGACATCGGTACAGGGAGAAAGTTTCTGAACAGAACACCAATAGCGTATGCTCTAAGAGCAAGAATTGACAAATGGGACCTCATAAGGTTACAGAGTTTCTGTAAGGCAAAGGACACCATCAAGAGGACAGATCGGCAACCAACAAATTGGGAAAAGATCTTCACCAATCCTACATCAGATAGAGGGCTAATATCCAATATATATAAAGAACTCAAGAAGTTAGACTCCAGAAAACCAAACAACCCTATTAAAAAATGGGGTACAGAGTTAAACAAAGAATTCTCACCTGAAGAACTTCGGATGGCGGAGAAGCATCTTAAAAAATGCTCAACTTCATTAGTCATTAGGGAAATGCAAATCAAAACAACCCTAAGATTTCATCTTACACCAGTCAGAATGGCTAAGATTAAAAATTCAGGAGACAGCAGGTGTTGGAGAGGGTGCGGAGAAAGAGGAACACTCCTCCACTGCTGGTGGGGTTGCAAATGGGTACAACCACTCTGGAAAGCAGTCTGGCGGTTCCTCCGAAAACTGGGCACCTCACTTCCAGAAGATCCTGCTATACCACTCCTGGGCATATACCCAGAGGATTCCCCACCATGTAATAAGGATACATGCTCTACTATGTTCATAGCAGCCCTATTTATAATTGCCAGATGCTGGAAAGAACCCAGGTATCCCTCAACAGAAGAGTGGATGCAAAAAATGTGGTATATCTACACAATGGAGTACTATTCAGCCATTAGAAACAATGAATTCATGAAATTCTTAGGCAAATGGATGGAGCTAGAGAACATCATACTAAGTGAGGTAACCCAGACTCAAAAGGTGAATCATGGTATGCACTCACTAATAGGTGGTTATTAACCTAGAAAACTGGAATACCCAAAACATAATCCACACATCAAATGAGATACAAGAAGAAAGCAGGAGTGGTCCCTGGTTCTGGAAAGACTCAGTGAAACAGTATTTGGCAAAACCAGAGCAGGGAACTGGGAAGGGGCGGGAGGGAGGACAGGGGAAGAGAAGGGGGCTTACGGGACTTTCGGGGAGTGGGGGGGGGGGCTAGAAAAGGGGAAATCATTTGAAATGTAAATAAATTATATCGAATAAAAAAAATTAAAAAAAAATTAGAAAAAAAAAAGAAGCATATACAGAAACCAACAAAATAAGATTAAAGAAACAAGAAATAAATATAAAAAGATATACTCTTTGATTTCTGACACAGATGTTAAAAACATATTTTAATGAAAGGGAAAAGACATTTTCATCAGCAATTTTTGCAGGGAAAGAAACTATAATCACATCAAGGGGTCAATTCTGGCTGTATCTGACTCTTTTTACTGTTTTGAAGATTCCGTTTATCCTTTTAGACTGCCTTATCATGCCTTAATATGAGGGTTGTGCCTAGCCATATTGTAACTTTATATGTTTGGTTGATAACCCACAGATATCACTTTTCCAAAATGAAATGCAAAAAGAGTGGATCTGAAGGAGAGTTGAGGTATGTGGGCATCTTGGGAGGAGAAGAGGGAAAAGAATATGAGATTGAGATGTACTATGTACTAGAAAAATATACACAAAACAAGACTGAAAAAAAAAAGGCTATCTTTTTTCCATTGGATGTTTTCTGCCCCTTTGTTGAGGATCAAGTGGCCATAGGTGTGTGGGTTCAATTCTGAATCTGCAATCCTGTTCCATTGATCCCCCTGCCTGTCACTGTACCAATACCATGCAGTTTTTAACACTATTGCTCTGTAGTATTGCTTGAGGTCAGGGATACTGATTCCCCCAGACTTTCTTTTGTTGCTGAGAATAGTTTTAGCTATCCTGGGTTTTTTGTTTTTCCAGATGAAATTTGAAAATTGCTCTTTCTAACTCTGTGAAGAATTGAGTTGGGATTTTGATGGGTATTGCATTGAATCTGTATATTGCTTTTGGCAAAATGGCCATTTTAACTATATTGATTCTACCGATCCATGAGCATGGGAGGTTTTCCCATTTTTTGAGGTCTTCTTCCAATTCCTTCTTCAGAGTCTTGAAGTTCTTGTCATACAGATCTTTCACATGTTTGGTAAGAGTCACCCCAAGATACTTTATACTGTTTGTGGCTATTGTGAAGGGGGTCATTTCCCTAATTTCTTTCTCAGCCTGCTTATCCTTTGAGTATAGGAAGGCCACTGATTTGCTTGAGTTGATTTTATAACCTGCCACTTTGCTGAAGTTGTTTATCAGCTGTAGGAGCTCTCTAGTGGAGTTTTTTGGGTCACGTGGGTAGACTATCATGTCGTCTGCAAATAATGATAGTTTGACTTCTTCCTTTCCGATTTGTATCCCTTTGACCTTCTTATGTTGTCGAATTGCCCAAGCTAATACCTCAAGTACAATATTGAAAAGATAAGGAGAAAGGGGGCAGCCTTGACTGGTCCCTGATTTCAGTGGGATTGCTTCAAGTTTCTCTCCATTTAGTTTGATGCTGGCTACCGGTTTGCTGTATATTGCTTTTACTATGTTTAGGTATGGGCCTTGAATTCCTGTTCTCTCCAAGACTTTAAGCATGAAAGGATGCTGAATTTTGTCAAATGCTTTTTCAGCATCCAATGAAATGACCATGTGGTTTTTTTCTTTGAGTTTGTTTATGTAGTGGATTGCATTGATGGATTTCTGTATATTGAACCAACCCTGCATTCCCAGGATAAAGCCTACTTGATCATGGTGGATGATCGATTTGATGTGCTCTTGGATTCGGTTGGCAAGAATTTTATTGAGTATTTTTGCATCGATGTTCATAAGGGAAATTGGTCTGAAGTTCTCTTTCCTTGTTGGATCTCTGTGTAGTTTTGGTATCAGCATAATTGTGGCTTCGTAGAAGGAATTGGATAGTGTTCCTTCTGTTTCTATTTTGTGGAATAGTTTGAAGAGTATTGGTGTTAACTCTTCTTTGAAGGTCTGATAGAATTCTGCACTGAAACCATGTGGTCCTGTGCTTTTTTTGGTTGGAAGATTTTCTATGACTCCTTCTATTTCTTTAGGCATTATGGGACTGTTTAGATGGTCTAGTTGGTCCTGATTTAATTTTGGTATTTGGTATATGTCAAGGAAATTGTCCATTTCCTCCAGATTCTCCAGTTGTGTTGAGTACAGGCTCTTGTAGTAGGATCTGATGATTTTTTGGATTTCCTCAGTTTCCGTTGTTATATCTCCCTTTTCATTTCTAAGTTTGTTAATTTGGATACTTTCTCTGTGCCCTTTGGTCAGTCTGGCTAAGGGTTTATCTATCTTGTTGATTTTCTCAAAGAACCAGCTCCTGGTTTTGTTGATTCTTTGTATGGTTCTCTTTGTTTCTACTTGATTGATTTTGGCCCTGAGTTTGATGATTTCCTGCCTTCTACTCCTTCTGGGTGAAATAGCTTCTTTTTGTTCCAGGGCTTTCAGGTGTGTCATTAAGCTGGTAATGTATGCTCTCTCCATTTTCTTTTTGGAGGCACTCAGGGCTATGAGTTTTCCTCTTAGCACTGCTTTCATTGTGTCCCATAGATTTGGGTATGTTGTGTTTTCATTTTCATTGTGTTCTAAAAAGTCTTTAATTTCTTTCCTTATTTCTTCCTTGACCAAGGTATCATTGAGTAGAATATTTTTCAGTTCCCACGTGTATGTGGGTTTTCTGTTGTTTTTGTTGCTATTGAAGACCACTTTTACTCCATAGTGATCTGATAGGAGGCATGGGATTAGTTCGATCTTATATTTGTTGAGGTCTGTCTTGTGACCAATTATATGGTCGATTTTGGAGAAGGTACCATGAGGTGCTGAGAAAAAGGTATATTCTTTTGCTTTAGGATAGAATGTTCTATATATATCTGTTAAATCTAATTGGTCCAAAGCTTCAATTAGTTTCATTGTTTCCCTGTTTAGTTTCTGTTTTCCTGATCGGTCCATTGAGGAAAGTGCAGTTTTGAAGTCACCCACAATTATTGTGTTAGGTGCAATGTGTGCTTTGAGTTTCAATAAAGTTTCTTTTACGAAAGAGGGTGCCCTTGCATTTGGAGCACAGATGTTCAGGATTGAGAGTTCTTCTTGTTGTATTTTTCCTTTGACCAGCAAGAAGTGTCCCTCAGAGTCTCTTTTGATGACTTTGGGTTGAAAGTCAATTTTATGTGATATTAAAATGGCTACTCCAGCTTGTTTCCTGAGACCATTTGCTTGTAAAATTGTCTTCCAGCCTTTTACTCTAAGGTAGTGTTTGTCTTTGACCCTGAGGTGTGTTTCCTGTAAGCAGCAAAATGTAGGGTCCTGTTTACGTATCCAGTCAGTTAGTCTGTGTCTTTTTATTGGGGCATTAAGTCCATTGATGTTAAGAGATATTAAGGAATAGTGATTGTTACTACCTATCATTTTTGATGTTATTTTTAAAATTTGATTGCTTAACTTCTTTTGGGTTTGATGAAAGGTTACTATCTTGCCTTTTCCAGGGTGAAGTTTCCCTCCTTGTATTGGTGTTTTTCTCCTATTATCCTTTGTAGGGCTGGGTTTGTGGATAGATATTGGGTAAACTTGGTTTTGTCATGAAATATCTTAGTTTCTCCATCTACGGTGATTAAGAGTTTTGCTGGATATAGTAGTTTTGGTTGGCCTTTGTGTTCTCTTAGAGTCTGCATGAGATCTGCCCAGGACCTTCTAGTCTTCATAGTCTCAGGTAAAAAGTCTGCTGTGATTCTGATAGGTCTTCCTTTATATGTTACTTGGCCTTTTTCTCTTACTGCCTTTAATATTCTTTCTTTGTTTAGAACATTTGGTGTTTTGATTGTTATGTGACGGGAAGTATTTCTGTTCTGGTCCAGTCTGTTTGGAGTTCTGTAGGCTTCTTGTATAGTCATGGGCATCTCTCTCTTTAGGTTAGGGAAGTTTTCTTCCATAATTTTATTGAAGATATTTGCTGGCCCTTTAAGTTGTAAATCTTCACTCTCATCTATGCCTATAATCCTTAGGTTTGGTCTTCTCATTATGTCCTGGATTTCCTGGATATTTTGGGTTACAAGCTTTTTGCATTTTGAATTTTCTTTAACTGTTGAGTCCATGGTTTCTATGGAATCTTCAGCATCTGAGATTCTTTCTTCTATCTCTTGTATTCTGTTGTTAATATTTGCATCTCTGTCCCCTGATTTCTTCCCAGGCTTTCTATCTCCAAAGTTGTCTCCCTTTGAGTTTTCTTAGTTGTTTCTACTTCTGATTTTAGATCCTGGATGGTTTTGCTTAGCTCCTTCACTTGCTTGTTTGTGCTTTCCTGTAATTCTTTAAGAGATTTTTGTGTTTCCTCTTTCATGACCTCAGCCTGTTGACCAAAGTTCTCCTGTATTTCTTTAAGTTTTTTTTGCGTTTCCTCATTATTGGCTTTTGTATTCTCCTGGATTTCTTTCAATGATTTTTGTGTTTCCCTTGCAAGGGCTTCTAACTTTTGATCCATTTTCTCCTGAATTTCTTTAAGTATGTCCTTCATGTGTTCCTGTACCAGCATCATGACCAGTGATTTTAAATCCAAATCTTGTTTTGCTGGTGTGATGGGGTATCCAGGACATGGTGGTAGAGGAGAATTGGGTTCAGATGTTGCCATATTGCCTTGATTTCTGTTAGTGACGTTCCTGCGTTTGCCTTTTGCCATCTAGTTCTCACTGGTGTTAGTTGGTCTTTTCAGTGCTGGACTCACCAGTGCAAGCTGCCCCTTCCCAGGTGGTCTCTGGTGCACAGCTTACCTCCTGCACTGCCTGGAGACTGGGTGCTGTTGCCCAGGCTGTTTAGATCCTGAAGCAGACACCCGAAGGCTCCCGCTGGTGCCGGCTGAATTCACTGGAGCACACAGACTTCTCCCAGCTGGCCGCCCATAAGCCCCTCCTGCCTCTTGCAGGACCTGGAGAGGACCTGGGTGTTGCTGCCCAGGCTGATCTGGATCCGGAAGCGGAGAGAGTTGAGCTGAGGGCTCCAGCCAGAGGCCTCAGGACTGGGACCCAAGCTCTGGGCTGCAGGAGCAAGCCGCGCTGTGAGCTCCCAGACTGCCTCTGGGTGCACAAGGAGTCTCCTGCACTTCCTGGAGACCGAGCATTGTAGCCCTGGCAGTTCAGATCCCAAAGCAGGCACCCGAAGGCTCCCGCTGGGGCCTGCTGGATTCACCAGAGCACACCGACTTCTCCCTGCTGGCCTGCTGATGTCTTCTTGGGTGCCCTTGCAGCTCTAGTGTGCTTTGCCCCAGATTGTGTCTGTGAACCAGATGGAGCCCGTGTGCACCCCCAGGGAGCGCAGACGGTGTATGCTGCAGGGACCTCACCTGCGTGCTGATCACTCTGCTGGGCAGCTGATCCCCCAGCCGGGCTGGTGCACACAAGGTTAGTCTGGCCGCCCAGGCCCTGGGTCCATGCAAAAGCCTGGGAGGCCAAGGTCCGAGCAAAGTTCCCCTCGGGCTAGTGAAGCCTTTGGGACTTTGAGAAAAAAAAATGTAAGACCAGCTGCTTTTTTTTGTTGTTGTTGTTGTTGTTGTTGGTCAAATTTTTCACTGTAAGTACATTCTTTATTGTGATTCCCTGCAATGGCATAAGTGAGTAAGTTAACAACCTCAGGAGTATGGACCTCTGAATTGTCTGTTTGCTGTATATTTCATAGGGTCCCAAGCTGTGCCACTCAGGGAGGATTTAATTTTCTGCCTTTCCTATAGCCCACTAATGGGAATTCTCCCTTTTGACTGCTGTGCTGTGGAGGATCCGATGTCAGGATCCTTTAATACACACATCTCAGGTCAAATCTTTCTAGATTTCATCTGAAGTCCCGTGTCTTTCCTTTCCACCCACCTCTCCTTGCAGTTCCATATGTAATGCTTTGTTTCAGTTGTGTAGAGATGTGATGAATGCAAGGTGTCCCCAGTATGCTGTATACCTCTTCACATTTGTGATTCATCCAGAATTTCTGAAATAGTTGTAATAAATAATAAACTGCAATACTTAGTAGAGTTTGCAAAGAACCATCACCTATAATACATGTTCAAATCTTGGAAATGCCAATGTACATTATTGGATATTATTTGAATAATGTAACTTTCAAGTTACTTAATAAAATCAACAGAAGTACACAGAATTACTTGTTCCTGGCTGGAGTTTATTCCTCCTGTGGGCTTATAAGCCTGTGTCCTTATTCCTCTAAGCTCAAAAGGGAAAGCACTGCGGGGAGATCACTCTCTCCTAGCAGGCTATGCACAGGAGGCTGTGGAGTCTCCTGGCTCCCCCAGAATTACTTGTTGAAATAGCAAAGGAAAGCACTTATTTTTCTTCTAAAACTTGTTATTCTAATGTACCAATGACAGCACTTGTATAGGGTACAATTATGAATATAAACTTATGAATATTTATTGTATTTGTAAAAATGAGTTACCATAAGCAACAGACAAAGCCATAAGCACACTTTTTTCTTGAGTCAATGAACTGAATTGAGCAAGACTGAATAACTACCTGTCTTCATCCATTCCTGTCTCTGCTCCCACAGTTTTTATTTTTTATTGAACATTGATTATTCTTTCATATAAGACATCCAACCCAGAGTTTACCTTTACTCTACTCATATCCCCACTCCCTCCTCTCTCCCCTCTCCCCTTGATCCATTCCCCCTTCATTTCTCTTCAGCAAGAAACAGGCCTCTAAGAGACAATAACCAAACATAACAAAACAAGATCTAATAAGACAAAATACAATAAAGATGAGGGGGGCATGTCTCAGGAATGAGTTAGAAACCTAGTGCAATGGAAACTCTCAGGAATCTAGGAGGGTGAGCCTAGTTAAGACCCCTAGTAATGGAGGATAAGGAGCCTGAACTGGCTATCTCCTGTAACTAGGCAAGACTTCCAGTGGAAGGATTAGGACATCAACTCAGCCACAAAACCTTTGACCTACAATTTTCCCTGACTACAAGATGTGTTGTGGTAAAGGTGGCAAAGAAAGTGTGAGCATAGCTAACAAATTACTGGTCCATCTGGGCATCCATACCTGGAGAGGGGGCTCACCCCTCATGCTGACTAGAGGGTCAGGGCATAGAGGCTGGATAGAACAGAAACCTTAGAACCAAACTGACTGGTAAAGAGGAAAGGAAGAAAGAAACAAGGGAAGGAAGGAAGGAGGGAAGGAGGGAGGGAGAGAGAGAGGGAGGGAGGGAGAAAGAAAGGAAAGTCAATGGTATTCTGATATACTCATAGCCCAATTGTCATCAGAGGGGCATTATTCAACAACTGATGGAAGTAGACACAGAGACCAACAGCCAAACATTATACAGAGCTCAGGGAATCCTGTAGCAGAAGGAGAGGAAGGATTGTAGAAGACAACATGGTCAAAGACATCATAAGAAAACTCACAGAATCAACTAACCTGGACTAATGGGGGCTCACAGAGACTGAACCAACAACCGGGGACCTGCATGGGTCTGACTCAGGCCTTCTGAATATATGTTATAGTTGTGTAGCTTATTCTTGACAGACACCTAACAGTGGGTGTAAGTGCTTTCTCTGCTGCTTTTGCCTGCTTTTGGGACCCTTTCTTCCAATTGGGTTGTCTTAATATGCCTTATATACCTTAAGGTTGTCCAGCCTTAATATGAGGAAAGGTGACTCTTTTTACTGCAACTTGATATACCATGTTTACTTGATATCTACAGGAGGCCTTCCCTTTTCTGAAGGGAAACTGAGAAGGCATGGATTAGGGGGAGAAGGTGGTGGGGACTGGGGAGGAATCAGGGAGTAGAAATGGTGATGGGATGTAATATATGAGAAAAGAATAAACATTTTGTTTGATTAAAAAAACAAGGCAAAATCTCTACAATGGAGGCTGAACAAGACAACCCAATAGGAAAAAAAGAAGTCCCAAGAACAGGCAAAAGAATCAAAGACACACCCCTCCCACTGTTAGGAGTGCCACAAAAATGCTAAACTAAATGCCATAACATACAAGCAGAGGACTGGTGCAGGCCCATCCAGGCACTGTTCTTGCTGCTTCAGGCTCTGCGAGTCCATGAGAGCTCATGTCAGCCCTGCTTAGTTGATTCAGTGGGCCATATTCTGGTGTCCTCCAGCTCCTCTGACTCCTACAATCTTTCCTCCCTCTAACTCCTGGGTTTGTCTGATCTCTGAGGAGAGCGATCTAAAGGAGACCTCAAATTATTCTTCTTCTTCTTCTTCTTCTTCTTCTTCTTCTTCTTCTTCTTCTTCTTCTTCTTCTTCTTCTTCTTCTTCTTCTTCTTCTTCTTCTTCTTCTTCTTCGTCTTCCTCTTCGTCTTCCTCTTGGTCTTCCTCTTCGTCTTCTTCTCCCCCCCTCCCCCCCCCTCTCTCTCTCTCCATAATGTCTGACTGTGGGTTTCTGCACAAGTCCTTATCTACTGCCAAAGAAACCTCTCTGATGATGATGACTTGATGAAGCACTCATCTATGAATATAGAAGAATATCATTAGAAATCATTTCATTGATTTTTTTCCAATTGTATTTTGTTCTATCCTAGGTCTTTGGGCTGTCCAGTCTCTAGTCCTGGCTAACGAGGCAATGTTGAGCATGGGCTCCCTCTAGTGGTGTGAACTTCTTGTTGAACAATATATTGGGGGCTGGAGAGATGGCTCAGTGGTTAAGAACACTGACTGTTCTTCCAGAGGTCCTGAGTTCAATTCCCAACAATCACATGGTGGCTCACAATCATCTGTAATGGGATCTGACGCCCTCTTCTGGTGTGTCTGGAGACAGCAACAGTGTTCTCATATACATAATATAAATAATTCTTAAAAAAAATATATTGCCCAGTCATTCCCACAAGTTCTGTGCCACCTGTAAGTCTTTCAGGCGAGACAGATAATAGATTGAAGGGTTTGTGGTTGGATTGGTATCCAGGTTTCTCTTTTGGTGGCCTGTAGAATATCTTCCCACATTTGAAGAAATGTTCAACATCCTTAGCCATTAGACAAATGCAAAACAAAATGACTTTGAGACTCCATATTACACCTGTCAGAATGGCTAAGATCAGTAGCACAAGTGATAGCACATAATGGTTGAGATACATGGCAAGGGAAACACTCCTCTATTGCTGGAGAGTGCAAACTTGTTCGGCCACAGTGGATATCAATATGTCAGTTCTTCAGAAAGTTGGGAATCCCTCTACTTCAATACTCACCTATATTACTCTTGGGAATATACCCAAAGAACATTCCATCCTACAACAAGGACACTTGCTCAAGTAATTTTTTAATTTTAAAGATTTATTTTATTTCTAATAATGTATGTGAGGAGTTGAGGTTATCACTCATGAGTACAGGTACCTATAGAAGCCAGAAGAGGGCGTCAGATCTTCTGGAGCTGTATTTATAGGAAATTGTGAGCTGCCTAACATCGGTAATGAGAATCAAACTTAGATACTCTATGGCAGTAGCAAGTATGTTCAACCACTGAACCATGTCTCTAGGCCACTGATCTTTTATCTTACATATCAACTTTGCTTCAAACTTTTGCTTTTGGTTTTAAAACCACATAATTCCTTTCAAATCATAGTTTCCATGTTAACAGTTAGGCTTTAAATCATATTAGAGAATTATAATACTATCCACATTTTTTCCCATTTATCAGTGGCTTTTTTGTTAGGATTTGTAATTTGGAAAAGCATGTTCTATAAGAAATCTCAGGAATTAAATTCCATATTGGAACACTAACAGTATGATTTCCTCTTTTTTATGATCAAATTAACACATATTCACTATTATTATTATTGTTATTATTATTGTTGTTATTATTATTATAGGCAATTAAACAAAAAATATAAAATAGTTTTACAAATGAAAATACACCCATATTATTTTGATAGACTAGTTTTTGTTTTTTTTTTGCTCTGTGGCCATACTACCTGAAAGCTCCCTATCTTGTGTAACAGTGGACCTCAAACTATGACCTCAGACCAGTAGCCTCAGTGGCAGGTATCTCCAAAGGAACTGCCACACCCCCTGCTGGATGATATGGACTCTTATTTCTCTGGAGCTATAAGCCCAAATATACAATTCCTTCTATAAGCTGCCTTGATCATGTTCTACCACAGCAATGGAACAGTAATTAATGCAAGGTGTTTCTAGAATCATATGGAACAGAGTCAGCTGATGCCCTGTTTCCTCAGTGATGCAGTTTAGCAAGATGGTGCCTATCTGGTTGGTAAGTGCTCTCTTTGAACATTTACATCTCACTTTATCTGAGTACTTTTCTGGTACTAGAGGAACTCAGTCAGTCAAAGGTACCTAATATAGGTGTTCCTTGGAGACAACTATTGCAAGGAAACCCCTGTACAAGAGATGGGAACCAGTAAATTAATGTCCCTACCTTTTCATCTGCTAATGGCACATCTTGGAAGTGGGTTCCATATAGTTCCTTAGATGATCACACTGCTGTTGAGAATCAGTTGTCCCCAAAAGTAATCTGATCACCAATTTCCCTCTAGTGGCTTTCTCCCTTCTGATGCCATGCCTTTCCATCCTCACTTAGGCATACTTGCTGGTATGATTCCCCAAATAACCACTAAAACCCAAGTATTTTGGAGAGTAACAGACAAACCAAGGTAATTCTTCGTTCCCCTTTGCTTCATACTTGTTTAATACTCTCTGTATATGTACTATACCCCTAAAAACTCCTCCATAATTTAAGCAACTATCATTTTAGCTAGGAAGCATGTACTATCCTCTGATCTCCATATCAGACACTGGAACCCATCCTTCCATAGGCTGAATACATACCTTTTCTAAAACAAAAAGATCTTCTTGCTAGTCACGTTACTCACATTTCTCAAAGGACTCTCTATTTTCTGACAATTAGAATTAATAGAATCTTTTCTAATAATTCTATCTTTCTTAGGGCTATACATGCAGCAATTTATGCAATGAGTAGCAATTGAATTTGTCTCTGCTAGGAGTTTCTGATGAAACTCCTCTCCAGCATCCATGTTTCTCCTCTCTAATGTCAGGAGTTTGAAGAGGCAGGCATTAAGCAACCACCCACACAGGCAAATGTTTGTGTGCTATGATATGCAGTGGATACTTAAATTTTGCCAATAAAGACTTTAAAATTCAGATCTTCCATGTTACCAGACACTTTGGAAGGGCTTATTCACTGCATGTTTTATAGGGGCTGGTACATACTTCTAACATTTCTATCATGGCAGAAGTTTTATAAGATGATGATGTTAAAAATGTATCTGAAAGGGACACTTCAGTACACTTTGAAGGCGGGGAAACATACAAATTAGAAAAGGTCACTAAAGAAAGCACATGGGACCAGAATTGGACATATTTATTAATTGAAGATAGGGCTCTGAGAGCTGGAGAATCCATAAAACTGATGAAAAGTCTTCCTGGAAGGAAGAATGCATGTACTGGGGCTGAAAAGCAAGGGAAATCAACACAAGTCATGCAAAGACTGTGATCATTTTCTACGAGTAATGTTAAAGCATGTTCTCAATTTCATTCCATGATTGGTTCCAACTATTAAAAACTGAGAAAGACCTCTACTGTCTTTTATAAAAAAAAAAAAAGACCTCTACTGTCTTTTATAAAATGAGAAATTGCAAACATTGGATTGGAAGGAAAAAAGAGAATCATATCTATTTGTTCTATTTTCGTCTATTTAAAACATGGCTGTTTTGGTTATTGTTTCTATTGCTGTTATTAAAACACCAAAACCAAATGCAACTTATGAAAGAAAGAGTTTATACTCCTTCTTAGAGCTCTGCATCACAGTCCATCACTTAGGAAAATCAGGACAAGAACTCAAGTAGGTGAGGAACCTGGAGGAAGAAGCTGAGACAAAGCCAGAAGTGCTGCTTACAGGCTTGTTATCCATGGATTGATCTCTTTCGCTTGGTTGGCCTAATTTATTATAGCACCCAGGACTACCATCCCAGGAGTGTCACAGTGAACTTGGATATCCCATATCAATCATTAATCAAGAAAAAGCCTCACAGACCAATCTGGTGAGAACATTTTATTAATTCAGTCTCTGATTTCCCAA
This sequence comes from Apodemus sylvaticus, assembly GCF_947179515.1. Lineage (NCBI taxonomy): Eukaryota > Metazoa > Chordata > Mammalia > Rodentia > Muridae > Apodemus > Apodemus sylvaticus. Next base: position 27,138,597 of record NC_067495.1, read on the forward strand.
ATGATTCTAGCTTGTGTCAAGTTGACCTAAAACTAGCCAGAACGATAGCTGTAATAAAACTTGCAAACATCTCTAAAAATATATAACATTCATCTCTATAAAAGAGTGATGATTCACAGCTTTCCAAATAATACAAACATCTGTTGATTTTATCTGTGAAATATAGCATAATTAATATTTTAAAATAAAGACAGACTGAGGACAGAAAAATGCCCAAGGGAAATTTGCATATTAAAATAATGGAAACAGGAATCAATAGGCACGTTGGATGAGCGTGAGGAGCATAGATGGGGAAGAAATGGGTAGAATTGTGAAGTAAAGACAACAAGGAATGAGGATCAACTGAATATATGATGGAGAAAAGGAAATACAAATATTGAATTCCAGTTCTGTGACATAAAAATGAGGCATTAAAGTCAAGATATTAGAGAAATTGCACAAAATGCTAAGACTGTAATGAAGGAAAAATTCAGTTTTGATGATGTGACAGATTTTTGAATTTAAAATTGTGTCTTGGAACCTAGAACTGGATAGGCCATGAACCTAAAGAAAAAGCAAATATGACTATTATGTAGCAATAATTGACACCTAATGAGATTCTGCTATACTTGTAGCTCTGTTCCTTGTTCAGCCATCGTCAGAGACACTTCCTCCCACAACAGATGGAAACAAATAGAGAGATAACACGCCTGGGCATTATGCAATGAGAGAAACCTTGAAATCCTCACCCCTAAAAGGGATGTCTTCATCCAATCTCCCCTCAAGGATCAGGATACTTTTTGGAAGAGGAAGAAAGAGTGGAAGAGCCATAGGGAATGGAAGACACCAAGAAACAAGGCCCTTTAGGAGCATCACAGATGGTGCACAGGTAAACTCACTGACAGTGCAGCAGCATCAACAGAAATGGCACTAGTCTGCACCAAAATGGGGTTCAATAGCTCAAAGAAGTGGACACATGCCTCAATCCCTAAGCCAGAAGCTATCTCCAATTGATAACAACTTGCAAATGAACATTTAATCTTCTCCAAGGGAATCTCACAGGAGAGACAAACTACTCTTAGTGGTAAGACCCTGGCCAACAGAAAACAAACTCAAAAGCATTTATGGAGGTTCTTTGTCTCATAATATTAAGTCAGGACTAACTCCTCCTTTGTTTTCATTAAAAAAAAATAGATTGTTCTCTCATGCAATGCATCCCAGCTCCAGTTTCCCCTCCCTTCAGTCCGCCTAAGTCACCCTATACCATCCCTCTCCCTCTGTTTTTCTTTCAGAAAAGGAAGGCTTTTAAGAGGCAATGGCCAAACGGGACAGAACAAGATAAAAATGAGATAAGGCAAATGTAGTCAAATTGCAGTTGGACAAGGCAACCCATCAGAAGTAAGAGTCTCAAAAGCAAGCAAACGTGTAAGAGATGTGCCCACTTGCATATAGCTAACAGCCATCACAATATACTTAGAGGACCCAGTGCAAACCCATACAAGCCCCATTCTTGCTGTTTCAGTCTCTGTGAGCCTGTGTGAGCCCTATTTAGTGGATTCAGTGGACTATGTTCTTCTGGTGTATTCCAACTCCTCTGACTCCTACATTCTTTACTCCATGTCTTCCATGGGGTTCTTTGACCTGCAAGGGGAGGAACTCTATGAAGAACTTCAATTTTGACTCTCCCTCCACATAATATCTAGCTGTGGGTCTTTGTACTCTCCCACTTTGTTCCAGAGGGAACATCTCTGATGATGACTGGACAATGCACTTTACCTATGAATATACCCAAAAATCTTTAGCAATTATTCCATTGGTATGGTTTGGTTTGATTTTTGGTAAACCAAACGGTATTTGGCTCTGCCCTAGCTCTCTGGGGTATCCAGTATCCAATTCCTGGCCATCCAGGCAGTGAAGGGCATAGGCTCTCTCTCTTGGAATGGGACTCAAGTTAAACTAAACATTTATTGACGCTCCCACACATGCTCTGTGCCACCACTGCGACAACATATCATGCAGGCAATACCAATTTTAGGGGGAAGGTTTTGTGGCCTGTTTAGTGTCTAGGTGTCTCTTTCTGTGTTCTTCAGAGTACCCTGTAAGAACCAAGAAAACTAAAACATAGGAGTGAAGGTTCCAAGCTGCACCATCTCAGCCTTTCTATGTCCAATGAGCTGTGTAGAAGTTGTTCTCAAGCAATTGGGTGCTGCTGTCAGTTTTCAGAGAGTAAACTTCTACTGTAGCATCAGCCTGGGTTGTTTAGGGATCTCCAGAGGACCTCCTCAGTGAACAACTCAAATGAATGTAACCCAGTCTCCCCACTGGATTCTTTGCCTGGTTACAAATGGCCAGTTCAGATTCTATATCCTTTGTTACCAGGAATCCTCACTAGGGTTTCCCTAGAAGATTCCAGGAAGTTTCTACTACACTAGAATTGCACACTGTCCCCAAATGCCCCCCAATCCCACCTGGCTGTCCCTGCTCTCTCTTCTTTCACCTCCCCCCACACCTGTTCCCTCCCCCTCCCATCTCCACCTGCCCCCAGTCCACCCTAAGTATCTATTCTATTTCCCTGTCTCTGGGAGATTCATGCTTCCCCCTACTGTTTATCTAACCCCTCTGGGTCTTGCCTTATAGCTTGATTATCACTTACTTAACATTAATATCCACTTATAATTGAATACACACCCTATTTGCCTCTCTGCATCTTGGCTACCTCACTCAGGAATTTTTTTCTAATTCTATTTGCCCACAAATTTCAAGATGTCATTATTTAAACTGCTGAGTGAATCTCTATTGTGTAAATAAACCATATTTTCTTCTTCCATTCTCTAGTTGAGAGACATATAGGTTGTTTCCAGTTTTTGACTGTTACAAATAAATCTGTGATGAACATACTTGAGCAATATCCTTCTAATAGGATGGAATGTCCTTTGGCTATATTCCCAAGAGTGGTATAGCTGAGTCTTGAAGTAGATCTAATCTCAATTTTCTGAGGAACTACCATATTGATTTCCAGAGCAACTGTACAAGATTACACTACCACCAGCAATGGAGGACTGTTCTTTCTGTTTTCTTGACAGTGTGAGCTGTCACCTGTGTTATTGATCTTACTCACTGAGACAGGTGTAAGATGAAATCTCAAAGTCATTTTGACTTGCATTTCCCTGATAATTAATGTTAAACATTTCTTTAGGTGTTTCTCAGTCATTTGAGATATCTATGGAAGACTTAGGAGGACTAAAAGAGCTGAAGGGGATTGCAACCCCATAGGAAGAAAAACAGTATCAACTAACCCAGGCCCATCAAATCTCCCAGAGACTAAGCTACCAACCAAAGAACATTCATAGGCTAGCCCATGGCTCCTGGTGTATATGTAACAGGGGACTGCCTTGTCTGGCCTCAGTGATATAGGATGATCTTAATCCTGTAGAAACTTGGTATCCCAGGGAAGGGGAGATGCTGGCAGGGAGTAAGATGGAAATGGGGGGAGTACCCTCTCAGAAGCAGGGGAGAGGGGAGAGGGTGGAAAAACTCTGAGAGGGGGGACTGGGAGGGGGGCAACATTTGGGATGCAAATAAATAAGATACTTTAATAAAAACAAACAGACAAAAGAGATCCCTCTACTCAGAATTCTCTAATTAGACCTGCACCACATTTTGATTGAATTATTTAATTTTTAATATCAAGTTTCTTGTGTAATTTGTATATTTTGGATATTGGACCTCTATCTGATGTGGAGTTGATAAAAATCTTTTTCCAATCTCTGAGCTGCTATTTTGTTCTACTGAAGATTTCTTTTGTCTTACAGAAATGTTTCAGTTTATTAACGGTTGATCTTAGTGCCTGAACTATAGGTGTTCTGTTCAGAAAGTTGTCTCCTCTGTTAATGTATTCAAGTCTATTCCCCAGCTTTCTCTTCTGCAATATTCAGTGTTTCTGGTTTTATGTTGAGGTCTTTAATCCACTTGGACTTGAGTTTTGTTCAGGATAATAAATATAGATGATTTTTTATATTTCTACATGTAGATATCCAATTTGACCATTTGTTAAAGATGTGTCCTTTTTTCCTGTGTGTATTTCTGGCTTCTTTGTCAAAAAATTAGATTCCATAGATGTATGGATTCATTTCTGGGTTTTCCATTTTCATGCCAATACCATGCGGTTTTTATTATTATAGCTCTGTATAATAACTTGAAATCAGAGATTGTGGCATCTCCAAGAAGTTCTTTTATTCTTCAGGCTTGTTTTACCCATACTGGGTTTTCTGTTTTTCTATATAAAGTAGAGAATTGTCCTTTAAAGGTCTGCAAATTATTGTGTTGTGAGTTTGATATAGATTGCATTAAATCTGTAGATGACTTTTTGTAGGATGTCCATTTCTCCATTAATCTTACCCATTTGTTAACATGAGAAATCTTTCCATCTTCTAATATCTTTTTCCATTTCTTTCTTCAAAGACTAGAAGATTACTCCAAGATAGTTTAAATTATTTGAGTCTATATTGTGAAGGGTGTTGTTTTCCTAATATCTTTTTATGTTTGTCATTTACGTATAGGAGGGCTACTGATTTAATTTCATTTATTTTATTTCATATCGTATTTAGAGCTAATACTGTATCAAGCAGCTTTGCTGAAGGTGTTTATCAGCCAATAGAATTTTTAGGGACACACACACACACACAAAGAATTTGAATTCTTTTTCAATTTGTATTGCCTGCTCTCCTTCAGTTGTATTATTGAGCTAGCTAAAAGTTGAAGTACTATGTAGTATAGATGTGTAGAGAGTAGACAATCTTGTCTTGTTTCTGATTAAATAACATTGCTTTGAGTTTCTGTCAATTTAATTTGATGTTAGCTAATCTTGCTATAAATTGCCTTTATTATGTTTAAATATGTCCCTTGTACCTTAACATCTCCAGGCTTTTTATGATGAAGGAGTATTGGATTTTGTCAAAGGCCTTTTTCTTATGTAATGAGATTTTTTTCTTTCAGCTTGTTAATATAATGGATTACATTGGCAGATTTTCATATGTTCAACCATCCATGCATCCATGGGATGAAGCCTACTTGATTATGGTGAATGATCTTTTTTTTTATTCAATATATTTTTTATTTACATTTCAAATGATTTCCCCTTTTCTAGCCCCCCACTCCCCGAAAGTCCCATAAGCCCCCTTTTCTCCCCCTGTCCTCCCACCCACCCCTTCCCACTTCCCCGTTCTGGTTTTGCCCTATACTTCTTCACTGAGTCTTTCTTTTTAATGTGTTTAATGCTCTCCACCAATATCACCATATGCTTTTAAGCTTACACATATGAAAAAGAACATGCAGTATTTGTCTTTCTGTGCCTAGCTTACTTCACTTATCAGCATATCATCCAGGTCCATCAGTTACTGTAATGAACAATAAGATTTCAGCCTTTTGTGGCACAACAATGTTCCTAATATACCAACACTGGGATAACAGGGACACATGGCTGGATCCATTTGAATCTTTGAAGAAAATTCTGATCTATAGGGACTGTCTTTAATTCCAGGAAAATAAACTATGGGGAAAACATGGGATGAAAATACTAAGGGAAGTTAAACTGGCATAGAATTCATCTTCTCATATCATGCCTGCAGCCATATTTCATTGCTGTATAGTGAAAATTATCAAAATAATCAAGACTATTCAATAATTTGAGAGCTTTGACTGTTAGTCTATTCCTTAGAGTTTACGTATAGATTCTCAAATTTCTAAATCAGACATTATAAACAAATGAATTCTCTTTTGGAATATGAATATTGGCTCTGCCGCTTGTGTGCTAGGTGATTCATAATGAATTATTTTACAATTATGATACTCAGTGTCTTCAATTATAAAATAAAACTATCAAAGGTACTCTAAAACATAATTCTGATTGTGTGAACTATTACATCCAAATTAGTACATTAATCTGAATTCAACAAATTGGCAACATTAATAGCACTAATAATTTTACTACATTTAATAACTGTATCAGTAGAAAATATAAAGCATTAGTTATACTTACAGGAGATATTTACAGCCACCTGGTCCTTTCTGCAGGGGCAGACTCTCGGCTGCTCTGCTCCAGTGAAGACACGAACTCCTGATTCATCCTAGAGAACCCTCTGCACTCAGAGCAATTGATAAGAACCCCCTCCCACCTCTACAGTCCCAGAGCTGCTGCAGGAGGCCCTGCAGGACATGCTACTCATCAATCACCAAAACCCCCGCTCTCCAGAATACTACTCCCCTTCTGTCCCTTCTGTTCCTTCTGTTCTTCTGCCACTGCAGGAGATGGGGAGAGACCTGAGAGCACAGGTAGAACCACCCCTGCTGTTCAGAGGAACCCATCCTGAACTCTCAGGTAAGAGCATTCTGATTTCTGTCTCTGGCTGGGGACCATCCTCTGCCATAGTGTGCCATATCCTGGTGGTGCAGGAGATAACTAACCTCCCAGGCCTGCTTGAGAGAGCAAAGCTTATCCTGTGCCACATACACAAATACCACCACAAAAGAGCTGGTCTCCCAGGAGTTCCTACATACCTATGTGCACAAGAGAGAACAGGAATTCCAGGAGTACAGATACACACACTTGCAGGACAGATAAGCCACAGTCAGAGACAGCAAGACCAGCTAACACCAGAGATAACCAGATGGTAAAATGCAAACACAAGAACATTACCAGCAGAAACCAAAGGAACATGGCACCATCCAAGTCCAGTCCTCCCACAACAGCAAGTCCTGGATACCCCAACACAACGGAAAAGCAAGATCTGGATTTAAATTAAAATCTCATGATGCTGATAGAGGACTTCAAGATGGACATAAATAACTCCCATAAAGAAATACAGAAGAAAAGGGGTAGAAGCCCTTAAAGGGGAAACACACACACACACAAAACCCTTAGAGACTTACAGGGAAACACAAACAAACAGGTGAAGGAACTGAACAAAATCATCCAGGATCTAAACTGGAAGTAGAAAAAAATAAATAAATCACAAAAAGAGACAACTCTAGAGATAGAAAACCTTGGAAAGAAATCAAGAGTCATTGATGCAAGCATCATTGACAGAATACAAGAATACATAGAAGAAAGAATCTCAGATGTTGAAAATACCATAGAAAACATTGACTCAACAGTCAAAGAAAATGCAAAATGCAAAAATCTTGTAACCCAAAATACCCAGGAAATCTAGGACACATGAGAAGACCAAACCTAAGGATTAAAGGTATAGAAGAGATCAAAGATTTACAACTTAAAGGGCCAGTAAACACCTTCAGCAAAATTATAGAAGAAAACATCCCTAACCTAAAGAAAGAGATACCCATGAACATACAAGAAGCCTACAGAACTCTAAACAGACTGAACCAGAACAGAAATTCCTACAGTCACATAATAATCAAAACACCAATGTACTGAACAAAGAAAGAATACTAAAAGCTGTAAGGGGAAAAGGTCAAGTAAAATATAAAGACAGACCTATCAGAATTACACCAGATTTCTCACCAGAAACTATGAAAGCTAGAATATACTGGGCAGATGTCATACAGACCCTAAGAGAGCACAAAAGCCAGCTCAGGTTACTATACCCAGCAAAACTCTCAATTACAATAGAGGGAGAAAAGAAGATATTCCGTGACAAAACCAAATTTACACAATATCTTTCCACAAACCCAGCCCTACAAATGATAATGGATGGAAAATACCAACACAAGGAGGGAAACTACACACTAGAAAAAGCATGAAGGCCCAAAAAAAAAAAAAAAAAAAAAAAAAAAAAAAAAAAAAAAAGCCGGGCGGTGGTGGCGCACGCCTTTAATCCCAGCACTTGGAAGGCAGAGGCAGGTGGATTTCTGAGTTCGAGGCCAGCCTGGTCTACAAAGTGAGTTCCAGGAAAGCCAGGGCTAAACAGAGAAACCCTGTCTCAAAAAACCAAAAAAAAAAAAAAAAAAAGAAAAAGCATGAAGGTAATGTTTCAACAAACCCAACAGAAAATAGCCACACAAATGTAATTCCACCTTTAACAAGAAAAATAACAGGAAATAACAATCACTTATCCTTAGTATCTCTTAACATCAATGGACTCAGTTCCCCAATGAAAAGACATAGACTAACAGACTGGATATATAAACAGGACCCAACATTTTGCAGCATACAAGAAACATACCTCAGTGACAAAGACAGTCACTACCTCAGAATCAAAGGCTAGAAGAAAATCCAAGCAAGTAGTCTCAAGAAACAAGCTGGAATGGCCATTCTTATGTCGGATAAAATCAACTTTCAACCAAAAATTGTCAAAAAATATAAGGAAGGACACTTCATACTGGTCAAAGGAAAAATCTACGAAAAAGAACTCTCAATTCTGAACATCTATGCTCTGAATGCAAGGGCACACACATTCATAAAAGAAACTTTACTAAAGTTCAAAGCATACATTGCACCCCACACAGTAATAGTGGAAGACTTCAACACCCCACTCTCAGCAATGGACAAATCATGGAAACAGAAGCTAAACAGACACAGTGAAACTAACAGACGTTATGAACCAAATGGATCTTATAGATATTTATAGAACATTTCATCCTAAAGCAAAAGAATAAACCTCCTTCTCAGCACCTCATGGTACCTTCTCCAAAATTGACCATATAATTGGTCACAAAACAGGCCTCAACAGATACAGCAATATTGAAATAATTCCATGTACCCTATCAGATCACCATTGTCTAAGGCTAGTCTTAAGTTCCAACGAAAACACACATACAAATGGAAGCTGAACAATGATAACTCAATGATTACTTGGTCAAGGAAGAAATAAAAAATGAAAACCTTTAGAATTTAGTGAAAATGAAGACACATCATACCAAAACTTATGGGACACAATGAAAGCAGTGCTAAGAGGAGAACTCATAGCTCTAAGTGCCTCCTAAAAGAAAATGTAGAGAGCTTACACTAAGAGCTTGACATCACACCTGAAAGCTCTAAAACAAAAAGAAGCAAATATACACAAGAGGAGTAGTTGGCAAGAAATGTTCAATCCCAGGGCCAACCAAATAGAAACAAAGAGAACTATACAAAGAATCAACCAAACCAGGAGCTGCATGTTTAAGAAAATCAACAAGATAGATAAACCCTTAGCCAGAATAAACAGAGTGCACAGAGCCAGTACCTAAATTAATAAAATCAGAAATGAAAAGGGAGGCATAACAACAGAAACCGTGGAAATTCAAAAAATCACCAGAACCTATAACAAAAGCTTATACTCAACAAAATTGGAAAATCTTGACAAAATGTACAATTTCTGAGACACATACCAGGTACCAACTTAAAATAGGATCAGATAAACCATCTAAATAGACCCATAAGCCCTGAGGAAATTAACAGTCTCCCCCCCCCCCCCAAAAAATGCCCAGGATCAGATCGGTTTAGTGGAGAATTCTATCAGATCTTCAAAGAAGGTCTAATACCATTACTCTTCAAACTATTCCACAAAATAGAAGCACAAGGAACACTACCCAATTCATTCCTTGAAGCCACAATTATGCTTATACCTAATACAGACAAAGACCAAACATGAAAAGGGAACTTTAGACCAATTTCCTTTATGAACTTGATGCAAAAACACTCAATGAAATTCTTGCCAACTTAACCAGGATACAACAAAAATATCATCTCATCAAGTACCATCATCTCATCAAGTAGGCTTCATCCCAGGAATGAAGAGATTGTTCAATATATGAAAATCCATCAATGTGGTTTGCTACATAAACAAACACAAAGAAAAAAAACCCACATGATCATCTCATTAGATGCTGAAAAAGCATTTGACAAAATTCATCATCCCTTCATGTTAATAGTCTTGGAAAGATCAGGAATTCAAGGTCCATACCTAAACATAGTAAAAGCAATATACAGCAAACCAGTAGTCAACATCAAACTAAATGGAGAGAAACATGACGCAATCCCACTAAAATCAGGGACCAAACAAGGTTGCCCACTCTCTCCCTATCTATTCACTATAGTACTTGAATTTCAAGCTAGAGCAATTAGACAACAAAAGGAGGTCAAAGGGATATGAATTGGAAAGGAAGAAGTCAAAATATCACTATTTACAGATAGATATGATCATATATCTAAAAGACCCCAAAAATTCCACCAGCGAACTCCTAAGGCTGAAAAACAACTTCAGCAAAGTGACTTGATATAAAATTAACTCAAAAAAAAATCAGTAGCCTTCCACTTCCCAAAGGATAAACAAGCTGAGAAAGTAATTAGGGAAATGACACCCTTTACAATAGTAACAAATAATAGTGCATACCTAGGTGTGACGGTAACCAAGCAAGTGAACCCTGAGATTTCACCTCAAACCAGTTAGAACAGCGAAGATGAAAAACTCAGGGGACATCAGATGCTGGAGAGGATGTGGAGAAAGAGGAACACTTCTCCACTGCTGGTGAGATTACAAGCTGGTACAACCACTCTAGAAATCAGTTTGGTGGTTCCTCAGAAAATTAGACATAGTACTACTAAAGGAACCAGCTATACCACTCCTGGGCATATACCCAGAAGATGCTCTAACATGTAATAAGGACATATGCTCCACTATGTTTATAGCAGCCTTATTTATAATAGCCAGAAGCTGGGAAGAACCCAGATATCCCTCAACAGAGGAATAGATAGAGAAAATGTGGTATATTTACACAACGGAGTACTATTCAGCTATTAAAAACAATGAATTCATGAAATTCTTAGGCAAATGAATGGAACTATAAAGTGTCATCCTGAGTGAGGTAATACAATCACAAGGGAATGCACATGGTATGCACTCACCGATAAGTGTGCATTAGCCCAAAAGCTCAGAATAAACAAGATACAATTCACAGACCACATGAAGCTCAAGAAGGAAGACCAAAGTATGGGTGCTTCAATTTTTCTGAGAAAGGGAACAAAATACTCACAGGAGCAAATATGGAGACAAAGTGTGGAGCACAGACCGAAGGAAAGACCATCCAGAGACTGTCCAACCTGGGTGCTCATCCTATAAACAGTCACCAAATCCAGACACTATTGAGGATGCTAAGAAGTGGTTCCTGAAAGGAGCCTGATATGGCTGTCTCCTCAGAGGCCCTGCCAGAGCCTTACAGATACATACATATGCAGATGCTAGCAGCCAACCATTGGATTGAACACGGGGTCCCCAATGGAGGAGTTGGGGAAGGACTGGAGGAGCTGAATGGGTTTGCAGCCTCATGGGAAGAATTATGTCAGCCAACTGAACACCCTAGGGCTCCCAGAGACTAAGCCATCAACCAAGGGGTACACTTGGTTCTAGTTGTATTTGTGGCAGATGATTGCCTTGTCAAGTATTGGTAGGAGAAGATGACCTTGGTCCTATGAAGGCTTGATATATAACCCAGCATGGAGAAATCAAGGGATGGGGAGGTGGAAGTGGGTTGGATAGAGGGACTTCCTCATGGAGGAAGGGGGAGGGAGGATGGGTTTGGGGTTTTTTGGGAGGGGGTAAACCGGGAAAGGGTATAACATTTGAGATGTAAATGAATATATTCAATAAAAAAGAGATATCTATACATAAAATGTCTTGTGCAAAAATGGACAAACTTTCTAAAACTATAGAAGTATCAGTATGGGTCATTTAATATTTAAATGTCAAATTGCTGACACTTTTCAACTAAGTATTCCTTCGCTGAAATAAGTGATGGACCTTATTCTGAATTCAGTGGAGGTGTACGATTTGAAAAAAATCTCTTTTTAAAACGTCCTAAAGCAAAATCTTTACTCTTGTTGGTAACTGCTTTCTCAGATAAAATGGGAAAACCTCCCATGCTCCTGAATCAGTAGAATCAATATAGTTAAAATGGCCATTTTGCCTAAAGCAATATACAGATTCAATACAATACCCATCAAAATCCCAACTCAATTCTTCACAGATTTAGAAAGAGCAATTATCAAATTCATCTGGAATAACAAAAAAAACCCAGGATAGCTAAAACTATTCTCAGGAACAAAAGAAAGTCTGGGGGAATCAGTATCCCTGACCTCAAGCAATACTACAGAGCAATAGTGTTAAAAACTGCATGGTATTGGTACAGTGACAGACAGGAGGATCAATGGAACAGGATTGAAGATCCAGAAATGAACCCACACACCTATGGCCACTTGATCCTCGACAAAGAGGCTGAAAACATCCAATGGAAAAAAGATAGCCTTTTCAACAAATGGTGCTGGTTCAACTGGAGGTCAGCATGCAGAAGAATGTGAATTGAAACATCCTTGTCTCCTTGTACTAAGCTCAAATCCAAATGGATCAAGGACCTCCACATAAAGCCAGACACTCTGAAGCTAATAGAAAAGAAACTGGGGAAGACCCTTGAGGACATCGGTACAGGGAGAAAGTTTCTGAACAGAACACCAATAGCGTATGCTCTAAGAGCAAGAATTGACAAATGGGACCTCATAAAATTACAAACTTTCTGTAAGGCAAAGGACACCATCAAGAGGACAAATCGGCAACCAACAAATTGGGAAAAGATCTTCACCAATCCTACATCAGATAGAGGGCTAATATCCAATATATATAAAGAACTCAAGAAGTTAGACTCCAGAAAACCAAACAACCCTATTAAAAAATGGGGTACAGAGTTAAACAAAGAATTCTCACCTGAAGAACTGCAGATGGCGAAGAAGCATCTTAAAAAATGCTCAACTTCATTAGTCATTAGGGAAACGCAAATCAAAACAACCCTGAGATTTCACCTTACACCAGTCAGAATGGCTAAGATTAAAAATTCAGGAGACAGCAGGTGTTGGAGAGGGTGTGGAGAAAAAGGAACACTCCTCCACTGCTGATGGGGTTGCAAATTGGTACAACCACTCTGGAAATCAGTCTGGTGGTTCCTCTGAAAACTGGGCACCTCACTTCCAGAAGATCCTGCTATACCACTCCTAGGCATATACCCAGAGGATTCCCCACCATGTAATAAGGATACTTGCTCTACTATGTTCATAGCAGCCCTATTTATAATTGCCAGATGCTGGAAAGAACCCAGGTATCCCTCAGCAGAAGAGTGGATGCAAAAAAGGTGGTATATCTACACAATGGAGTACTATTCAGCCATTAGAAACAATGAATTCATGAAATTCTTAGGCAAATGGATGGAGCTAGAGAACATCATACTAAGTGAGGTAACCCTGACTCAAAAGGTGAATCATGGTATGCACTCACTAATAAGTGGATATTAACCTAGAAAACTGGAATACCCAAAACATAATCTACACATCAAATGAGGTACAAGAAGAAAGGAGGAGTGGCCCCTTGTTCTGGAAATACTCAGTGAAGCAGTATTCGGCAAAACCAGAAAGGGGAAGTGGGAAGGGGTGGGTGGGAGGACAGGGGGAGAGAAGGGGGCTTGCGGGACTTTCGGGGAGTGGGGGGGGGGCTAGAAAAGGGGAAATCATTTGAAATGTAAATAAAAAATATATCGGAAAAAAAAAGAAATAGAAGCAGTCATTAAAAGACTCTATACCAAAAAAAAAAAAAAAAAAATGTCCTAAAAGCAAAATCTTTACTCTTGTTGGCAACTGCTTTCTCAGATAAGATGATGTAGTTGAATGAAGTAGGGTTAAAGTTGTTTATCCCTGAATGATGCTCTGCATCCTTTGCTCTTTAGTGTTAGCAGTCCCTTGTCATCAATTTCAAAATACTCACACAACAGGAACTGCAATTTGAATGCAGCATTTGGATTGCTTGAGAAAAAAGGCAAGATGCAATTGTGAATGCCTAATATCTCTGTTAATAATATTAATAGGCCAACTTCAGGATGTGCACGTGAAGCTCCCTATTTTATTCACTTGCAAAATGATTTTCAAGAAAATCAGATTACATTTGTTTTGCACATTTCCTTCATTTAGATTACGATTTGTTAGGCACGCTTTGTTCTCCTGTTGATCTATAAAGAGGACTCAGGCATTGTGTTTCTAATTTTAAAGGTCCATGGACAATCTTATAGGATAAGAATCATTAAATTAATGAGCAATTTTTAGAGTTAATTATTTCCTTTTCTAAAGCTCCACTTAATCCTTCATTATCATTCCATAGCTTCCTATTTACCATAACTTTTACAGATAAAAACTTTCTCTGTTTCCCTTCAAATATCGCAGAAGAGCTAGAAAGTTGACTCAGGTGGGAAAATTCAGAAAGATGCAAAGCAGACAGTGGGGATGTAGATCAGTGATTCAGAACACTTTTGTAGAGGGAGTGAGTTCAGTTCCCAGTCAAGTGACTTATAATTGCCTATAGCCCAGCTGCAAGGGGATCTGACAACCTCTTCCGGCCTCCATGTTTTCCTGTATGCATACAATGCACATAATCTCTCTCTCTCTCTCTCTCTCTCTCTCTCTCTCTCTCTTACACACACACACACACACACACACGTGCACATTAAACAATTTTAAAGGAGGGTAAGGACTTGAATTTTAACCTCCAGCACCCATGTAAAAAGCAGACACCTTGGTGCAAGTTTGCAACATTACCAATGGAGGGGACAAAACAAGTGTATACTTAGAGCTCATTGGTCAGCAAGTCTGAAAGAATCTATGAGCTCCAGGCTCAGTAAGAGACTCTGTCTCATAAAAATAAGGTGGAGAGTGAAGAAACCTCTGGTCTCCACATATATGGGAATAAACATGCATGCACTATATATATATATATATATATATATATATATATATATATATATATATATATATACACACACACACACACACACAAGGACACAGGGGAGGGGATTTTTTTTTATCTTTTTTCATCTCCATTTCTATCAGAGAAAACCTTCAACATATGTCCACCAGAGTTCTAAGGCCTGTCATATCAAGCTGTTTCTCAGCTATTTTTTGCTCCATACCTCAATGGTTCTCTAGGAATATATATGTACACAGAAAGAAGATAGGTGTCTAAGGCTGTACTCAGTGATTGAGCCTTGGATAAGTAGTATGTTGGATAAGCAGTCCCTGAAAGAATCATCGGGGGAATAGAGACATAAAACTGGAAAAGGAGGAAGCCAACACAGGGCAGGTGAGACTCAACACTGAGGCTCAACTACTTGGCATGCGTGCCATGCCCATTGTATGAAGAAATGTGTTTCCATAGAGAGGTCAGTACTTGCAGCAGAAAGCTTTTGGGAAGTGTGTATGAGCTTCTTATAGCCATAAACTTCATATCTTAAAACAACACAAATTTAATATCTTTTGCTTTTGGAGGTCAGAAGTTTAAATTTTGTTGCAAACACTTTTGGAAACTCTAGGGGACAATATGTTCCCTTGATCTTCTCAGCTTCCAGAAACTGCATAGATTTTTTTTGACATATAATAAGTTTCTTATTCCATCTTTACAACCAGCAGCCTAAAACCTCCCACCTTTGCTTCTGTCCCACAACTCTCTGATTCTAAATCCACTACCTTCTGGTAAGGACTCTTGTGATTACATGCCACCACTAAGATCATCCAGTCCAATCTCTTTCTCTCAAAATCTTTAACTTATTCCTATCTGTAAATCCTCTTTTCATATGTAAAGGCACAGTCAGACTTTCCAGGAATTAGGATTTGAACAGTGCTTTTGAAATGGGAGGGGGGGTTCTTACTCTATTACCCAGACTGGTCTGGAATTAACATACACAAATACAAATGAATCTCCCACTTCAGCTTCCGGAGTGTTGGGACAATAAGTGTGTGCTACCATGCCAAGCCAAGAGCATCAACCTTTTTGAGGGGAAATTTTATGTACCTATCTCAGGGAATACAAGAATCCTGACATCCCAGGAATTATTTTGGCTATCAATGGGATTCCTTTTCCATTGCAGAGTAAATGTAGGCAATTAGTCTTTAAATACTTTACAGAATGAAAAAAGTAGAAGCTGCATAAATAACTGTTACTTTTATTCAGCTAATCAAATTGATATCCTCCAGGTCTCCTGAATTGTTTCAAAAGTATATATAATACATTTAATATCGGGGGAGATATTCAGTTGTTATTTTAGCACTGGAGTTAACATGTTTGGAACCCAGGATCACAGAGGAAGATAAAACACAGGAATTTCAATTTCTTGTTGACTTCATTGGGAAACAAAAAGCCTCAAGATAATCATATCTTATATTATGGAACTACCTCATTTCAAGAGGTTTTTATCAAAAGCATAAAATGCACTTTACTGGGAAACATTACAATTATGCCTATGAAAATAAAAACAGCAAGTGTCCAAACAGGTGTTGGAAAACACAGAGAGAGGAAAGGTAGGATAAATATTTTAATCTGTCATGAATTTCTATGAGATGAACTGACAGCACCCAAGGGTGAAAATCTTAACACTTACCAAAAAGACAGCAAGTGAGATAAATTGAAGGAGGGGAGTTTACAACACTCACCAAGAAAAAGGAGTAAGACTACTTTCTCTCTTTGTTCTGCTTTCTCTTCCATTTCTTGTCTTCCCATTCTCCATTCCTGCTGCTCCACCTGCTCTAGACACATCGTCAAGAGAAGCATCTTGCCACAATAATGTGAAGGCTGATTTAGTTCTTGTCCTAAGTGTGAACTTCTGGGGGTAAACAAGAATTGGGATCTGGCCTCAAGCTGATCTATCCAGTTTGAACAGATCCAAGTAAACAGTTTCAGTACACTGTCATCTCTATTTGCATAAAATTGAATTCTTTGTCACCAATTTTTCAACCAACTGAAATCATATTATATATTTCCCTTACATCAACCAAATCCACATGAAAGACCAGGCTCTACTCCTGATCCATTAACTTTGAGTTAGGGTATGTGGCTGCCTTTAGATAATAAAATCTAGTGAACAAGATATGATTTTAAATTTGAGAACTGTTTGTCCCATTCTTTAGCAACCTGGTACGATAACATGATAATAAAGAATAAAGTGTGTATGTATGATGTTTTGAAAGAATGAATGAAAATATTATCAAAAGTGTAACTAAAAAAATAAATTAAAAAAGAGTAAGGTGGATAAATAAGAAGAGGAAACTACAACAGCCAACAAGAGAGGAGGATGCTTGTCCCTTGTTCTAGTCTTTCTCCTTGTACTTTTAGGTCCTGGACTGGGACATCTGTACTTCACCATATACCCTGGAAGATTAGATGACTGTCTCACTGACCCAGATAGACTCAAGTGAATTCCAAGGGCCAGAACCTAAAGCCTAGAACTCAGAGCATGGACAGCCTATAGCTGTCTCATGGGATGTTGTGTTAGTAAATGACTAACTCAGTGCTTTGACAAATACCTGAGAGAAGCAGTGAAGATCAGGACACACTTGGTTGGGCTCTGTGGTGGTTTGAATACATATGGCTGCAATAGATTCATATGTTTGAATGTTTGGCCCACAGAAAATGGTACTATTAGGAGGTGTGGTTTTGTTGAAATAGATGTGGCCCCCTTACTGAAAGTATGGGGCAGGCTTTGACATGTCCTCTACTCAAGCTATACACAGTTTGGTACTCAGTCTTCTGCTGCCTTCACATCAAGATATAGAGCTCTCAGCCTCTTTTCTAGCACTCTGGGTGCATGTTGACCATGCTTCCTGACATGATGATAATGGAATAAAGCTCTAAAGCTATAAGCCAGACCCAGTTAAATGCTTTACTTGTAAGAGTTGCCATAGTCATGGTGTCTTCACAGCAATGAAACCCTAACCAGGAGAGCCTCATAGTCTCAGGGGTTGCTGTTAGCACTCAGCTAGTTCCACTGCTGTGAGCCTTCAGGCAAAGGTAAATAAACAACATGGTATGGAGTCCTCAGGAAAACAGAAAGAAAGACAGACATGAAGAAGACGGGGTGAAGGATTCCTATTACAGTCAAACTACCTGCACTCTCCTTCCTCCACTAGGTTACACATCAGAAAGTTTTCACCATCTTCCAAATAGTACCACCAGCTACAGACCACATCCTGAAAGCATGACCCTACAAGGTATATTTCTCACTCAAGCCATAACAGATCCAACTACAGACCTTGTACTCACTAGAATAAATTATCACTGTTTAAAACCCCAGAGATTGGGGTACTTTGTTATGAAATATTGCTGTGTAGAAAACTAAATAAAAACACACTTTTATAAAAGCTCTAAATGGAAAACCCCAAGAGAGGTGAAAATAATGTGCAATTCAAGGAGATAACAGAGAAACAAAAGGAAGGCAAAAATAGAAAGGAATATATATATTTTAATTCCCTTGGCAATGCTTTCCCTTGTTTAATTACACTGAGGGCCAAGGCTTTCAACTTTGGAACTAAAGACATGAAAGATGAGATACAAACATAACCTTTCCCCCATAGCACACTTTGAAGAGAATGTTCCCCCCCCCCACCACCATTACTTTAGGTCTCAAAGGTCTTTTATCAGAATGAATTAGAAAGATTTACAACCTAAAAATTTATATTTAGAGGAATTCAAAGTTCAGCATTTGTGTTTTTATTTTATTTTATTTTATTTTTTATACTTTAGTGTCAGTATGTACTAATCTCCTTAAGAAAGAAAAACATGGGAAAACATATTCTAAATGAGGAAAATAATTTGCTTTTGCAATGTAAAAGTTCATATGCAGAATTTAGCTGCAACCAAAGTTTCTCAGGCTTTCTGATACTTGGTAGGCTTATTTTCAAATGCAGAAGCTAAGAAGGAGCTCCTAAAAAGAAAAATTGTCATAGACCTAAAGGCAACACATAGGTTTTTTAATGGAAATTTCTTCCAGTGGTCCCTTAAAGTAAAACATGTATCTAAAAAGCTCAACCAATGTGTAAACCAGCTTACTACTGGAAACATTTCTAAGTTCCAGCAATCAAATTTCTTCCCAGAGGAACACTGCCAAAATATTACTTTTGTTGAGTTGTATTGTGAAGACATGAAAAAATAGAAAAACTCTCTATCCTAAGTTCTACATGAAACTCTGAAGACAGGAGGGTGAATATATATTGAGCTAAGTCTATGTGATAGGATACCTAATGTTCATAATTTCCTAAGAAATTAGGGCTTTAAGCCATAATTATCATTGTGTGTGAGTGATAGCTCTAAATTCAAGTTAAACCATCTTCTATCTGAAATACTGGCAGCTAGAAATGCTTAGTATTTCTTAATTTTTTTAAACATTAGAATAGTTACATATACATAATGAAGTATCTTGAAGATGAAGTCCAAGTTAAAATGCTAACTTCATTTCAGGCATATATAGCCACATATACATATTCTCTAGAAATATTTTTTAATTATTGAAAACATGACTTCAATTCTATTTTCATAAGTAAATTTCTTTGAATTTTCATCCAGTATTAGGCAATAATATGTTTCATTTTGTCAAAACATATATATTCATTCTACAGTTTCTTCTCAACACTAATATTTTCTTTTGTTATTGGATATTTTCTTTTTTTTTTAACTTTAATTTCTTTTAATCACCTTCAAATCTCCAAAAGACATTGATTATTTTAGGTGAAAATTATATGTGGAATTTTAAAAAGTAAAAATATAATAGTAGAGATTGTATTGATGGATATTTTCGTTATTTGTATTTCAAATGTTATCACCTTTACTGCTTTCCCCTCTGAAAACACCCTATCCCATCCCCCTCCCCCTGCTTACCAACCCACCCACTCCTACTTCCCTGTCCTGGCATTCCCCTCTACTGGGGCATCTAGCCTTCTCAGGACCAAGGGCCTTTCCTCTTTTTGATGTCCAACAAGGCCATCCTCTGCACAGAGCTTAGGTTCCAGTCCTGAGGCCTCTGGCGGGAGCCTTCAGATCTCTGCTTCGGGATCCAGAACAAACTGGGCTGCAAGGCCACATCTCCAGGTCCTGAAAGACACAAGAGGGGCATCCAGGAGGCCGGCTGGGAGGAGTCAGTGTGCTCTGGTGAGTCCATCAGACCCCTGCGGGAGACATCATGTGTCTGCGTTGGGATCTGAAGAGCCTGGGCCACAGCACCCTGTCTCCAGGCAGTGCAGGAGGTCAGCTGTGCACCAGAGGCCACCTGGGAAGAGGCAGCTTGCACTGGTGAGTCCAGCATTGACAAGACCAACTAACACCAGTGAGAACTAGATGGCAAAAGGCAAATGCAGGAATGTCACTAACAGAAATCAAGGCAATATGGCAGCATCTGAACCCAATTCTCCTTTAACAGCATGTCCTGGATACCCCATCACACACCAGTAAAACAAGATTTGGATTTAAAATCACTGGTCATGATGCTGGTACAGGAACACATGAAGGACATACTTAAAGAAATTCAGGAGAAAATGGATCAAAAGTTAGAAGCCCTTACAAGGGAAACACAAGAATCATTGAAAGAAATCCAGGAGAATACAAAAGCCAATAAGGAGGAAATGCAAAAATCACTTAAAGAAATACAGGAGAACTTTGGTCAACAGGCTGAGGTCATGAAAGAGGAAGCACAAAAAATCTCTTAAAGAATTACAGGAAAGCACAAACAAGCAAGTGAAGGAGCTAAGCAAAACCATCCAGGATCTAAAATCAGAAGTAGAAACAACTAAGAAAACTCAAAGGGAGACAACTTTGGAGATAGAAAACCTTGGAAATAAATCAGGGGACATAGATGCAAATATCAACAACAGAATACAAGAGATAGAAGAAAGAATCTCAGATGCTGAAGATACCATAGAAACCATGGACTCAACAGTTAAAGAAAATGCAAAATGCAAAAAGCTTGTAACCCAAAATATCCAGGAAATCCAGGACACAATGAGAAGACCAAACCTAAGGATTATAGGCATAGATGAGAGTGAAGATTTACAACTTAAAGGGCCAGCAAATATCTTCAATAAAATTATGGAAGAAAACTTCCCTAACCTAAAGAGAGAGATGCCCATGAATATACAAGAAGCCTACAGAACTCCAAACAGACTGGACCAGAACAGAAATACCTCCCGTCACATAATAATCAAAACACCAAATGTAATAAACAAAGAAAGAATATTAAAGGCAGTAAGAGAAAAAGGCCAAGTAACATATAAAGGAAGACCTATCAGAATCACAGCAGACTTTTCACCTGAGACTATGAAAGCTAGAAGATCCTGGGCAGATCTCATGCAGACTCTAAGAGAACACAAATGCCAGCCAAAACTACTATACCCAGCAAAACTCTCAATCACCATAGATGGAGAAACTAAGATATTCCATGACAAAACCAAGTTTACGCAATATCTATACACAAACCCAGCCCTACAAAGGATAATAGGAGAAAAACACCAATACAAGGAGGGAGACTTCACCCTGGAAAAAGCAAGATAGTAACCTTTCATCAAACCCAAAAGAAGTTAACCAATCAAATTTAAAAAATAACATCAAAAATGACAGGAAGTAACAATCACTATTCCTTAATATTTCTTAACATCAATGGACTCAATGCTCCAATAAAAAGACATAGACTAACCGACTGGAGACGTAAACAGGACCCTACATTTTGCTGCATACAGGAAACACACCTCAGGGTCAAAGACAAACACTACCTTAGAGTAAAAGGCTGGAAGACAATTTTACAAGCAAATGGTCTCAGGAAACAAGCTGGAGTAGCCATTCTAATATCAGATAAAATTGACTTTCAACCCAAAGTCATCAAAAGAGACTCTGAGGGACACTTCTTGCTGGTCAAAGGAAAAATACAACAAGAAGAACTCTCAACTCTAAACATCTATGCTCCAAATGCAAGGGCACCCTCATTCATAAAAGAAACTTTATTAAGCTCAAAGCACACATTGCACCTAACACAATAGTTGTGGGTGACTTCAACACTGCACTTTTCTCAATGGACCGATCAGGAAAACAGAAACTAAACAGGGACACAATGAAACTAATTGAAGCTTTGGACCAATTAGATTTAACAGATATATATAGAACATTCTATCCTAAAGCAAAAGAATATACCTTTTTCTCAGCACCTCATGGTACCTTCTCCAAAATCGACCATATAATTGGTCACAAGACAGACCTCAACAAATATAAGAAGATCGAACTAATCCCATTCCTAATATCAGATCACTATGGAGTTAAAGTGGTCTTCAATAGCAACAAAAACAACAGAAAACCCACATACACGTGGAAACTGAACAATATTCTACTCAATGATACCTTGGTCAAGGAATAAATAAAGAAAGAAATTAAAGACTTTGTAGAACTTAATGAAAATGAAGACACAACATACCCAAATCTATGGGACACAATGAAAGCAGTGCTAAGAGGAAAACTCATAGCCCTGAGTGCCTACAAAAAGAAAATGGAGAGAGCATACACTAACAGCTTAATGACACACCTGAAAGCCCTGGAACAAAAAGAAGCTATTTCACCAGAAGGAGTAGAAGGCAGGAAATCATCAAACACAGGGCCAAAATCAATCAAGTAGAAACAAAGAGAACCATACAAAGAATCAACAAAACCAGGAGCTGGTTCTTTGAGAAAATCAGCAAGATAGATAAACCCTTAGCCAGACTAACCAAAGGGCACAGAGACAGTATCCAGATTAACAAACTTAGAAATGAAAAGGGAGATATAACAACAGAAACTGAGGAAATTCAAAAAATCATTAGATCCTACTACAAAAGCCTATTCTAAACACAACAGGAGAATCTGGAGGAAATGGAGAGTTTCCTAGAGAGATATCCGACACCAAAACTAAATCAGGATCAAATGGATCAACTAAACAGTCCCATAACACCAGAAGAAATAAAAGGGGTCATAGAAAGTCTCCCAACCAAAAAAAACACGGGACCAGATGGCTTTAGTGTAGAATTCTATCAGACCTTCATAGAAGACCTAAAACCAATACTCTTCAAACTATTCCACAAAATAGAAACAGAAAGAACTCTACACAACTCATTCTATGAAGCCACAATTATGCTGATACCAAAACCACACAAAGATCCAACAAAGAAAGAGAACTTCAGTCAATTTCTCTTATGAATATTGATGCAAAAATAGTTAATAAAATTCTTGCCAACCGAATCCAAGAACACATCAAAACGATCATCCACCATGATCAAGTAGGCTTCATCCCAGGGATGCAGGGATGGTTCAATATGAGGAAATCCATCAATGCAATCCACTACATAAACAAACTAAAAGAAAAAAAAAACATATGATCATCTCATTAGATGCAGAAAAAGCATTTGAAACAATTCAGCATCCTTTCATGCTAAAAGTCTTGGAAAGAACAGGAATTCAAGGCCTATACCTAAACATCGTTGGGAAAGAGAGGAGCACCTGACGGGATCATAAAAAAAAAAAAAAAAAAAAAAAAGACCGGCTGGAAAAGAGATAGAAACACATTGGGGAAAATATGTTTTTGGGAGCAAAGAGAAAATATGTTTTTGGGAGCAGTTACAGATTGGCACCCGAAATTGGGGTTTAGAAACGGAGAGACCAACTGAGGGAAGCTGTCTTTGTTGGAGTTCCACAGAAATGAAAAAAGTTATGTATCCTGCACAGTAAACAACATACAGAATTAATGTTAGCAATATAAATGTCATCTTTTGAAGGCTGTTGCTGCAGTGGTACAAAAGGGATACAGGTTAGACTGAATCAGCATAGGACTGACTCTGAGATCAGCTAGGGTGTGACAGCAAATTGGGATGAGAAATTCTATTAGGCAAATTGTCCGCATTCTAGAACTGCATCAGGTGAGAAGAATACGGAATAAAATAAAATAAAAAAGAGTAAAAAAACAAAACAAACCAAAAAAAAAAAAAAAAACCAAAACAAAACAAAACGGATTTTAGAAGAAGCATGGGAGAGAAAGAGAAAGAAGGAAAGTGGATTTCAAAACTTTCCTATGGACAAGGGGAAATACAGAGATGTCCTGTTTCCTCTATGGACCCTACTGGAGATATTTTTAGTACTAGTTACAACGAGTGCTCTTCCCTCTCTATGTATTGTTTGTCTTTGGTGCACCAATTTGTCCACATGTCATTTTGTGTCTGTCCTTGTTTTGTTGCTTAAATGATTGTTGCTCTTTGATTCATGTTGAAAAGAAAAAATGGTAAAAACTTGATCTACTTGTGGTCCATCTCTTGATCAAGTCTGAGTTTACACAGCGGAAGCTGATTCAAGCTGCCCTGCATTTAGCTGGGAGTCAAGCACAGCTGGAGAAAAAGATACTTTTAAAAGGGCCAGAAGCTTCTCAAGTTCTAGAGCAAGTTGGCTGATGGTTATTTCCCCTAGAGAAAACTGTGTAATTGTAATTATTGTGTACAAAGTGCTTTTTCTCTTGAAATTACAGTTAGGAAAAAAATTGTTTGGTTTAAATTTATAATTCGTGTAGTCGCTTTATTTTGTTTCTGATTGGTTTTAAAGTTTTATAAATAAGTTTTGCATGTCTTGACTATAGTGTATTAACTTATAAGTTATTGGGCATGATTAAAAATTATTACATTCATAACAAAAAGTTAGTTTAAAATTGGTAACTCAGGGTTGGTGTCATCTTAAACAAGAACATGTGGCATGACCCAAACCAGGAAAAACAGGTCTCTAAATATACTTCTAAATTGGCATAATATTTTGTGTAATTCTTATCCTAGAAATTAGACTTATAATGGATAATATTTAAAACAATGTCTCTTTAATGAGGCATTATAAGTTGTACTGCCATGCATTCAAACATAAGAACATGCAAAGTTTGTAATATGAAAGTAATGCATTTGCCATTGATTTTTCTTTTTCTTTTTTTTATTCGATATATTTTTTATTTACATTTCAAATGATTTCCACTTTTCAGGCCCTCCCACTCCCCGGAAGTCACATAAGCCCCCTTCCCTCCCCCTGTTTTCTCATCCACCCCTTCTCACTCCCCTGTTCTAGTTTTGAGCTATACTGCTGCACTGAGTCTTTCCAGAATCAGGGGCCACTCCTCTGTTCTTCTTGTACCTCATTTGATGTGTGGATTATGTTTTGGGTATTCCAATTTTGTAGGCATATACCCAGAGGATTCCCCAGCATGTAATAAGGATATGTGCTCCACTATGTTCATAGCAGCCCTACTTATAATAGCCAGAAGCTGGAAAGAACCCAGGTATCCCTCAACAGAAGAATGGATGCAAAAAATGTGGTATATATACACAATGGAGTACTATTCAGCCATTAGAAACAATGAATTCATGTAATTCTTAGACAAATGGATAGAGTTGGAGAACATCATACTAAGTGAGGTAACCCAGTCTTAAAAGATGAATCATGGTATGCACTCACTAATAAGTGAATATTAGCCTAGAAAATTGGAATGCCATTGATTTTAAAGAGAATAGATTGTTTAAAATTGGGTTTAGCTTTCCAAAGTTGTAGTCATGCTCTAATGTTGCAAGAGAAACTTACGAATTACAGTTAGTGTAAGACCCCCCCAAAACCAAGGGTGCCCCAGCACTCCATGCTTCAGAAGGTGACACCCAAATAACTTGCTAGAAAATGTCTTGATGCAATAACATGAGGATTTCTTTTACTCCAGAGCTCTGGGGTCCACAGCCATACACCACACAGCGGGTCACAAGACAAGGGGTGGAGGACACAATTCACAAGCAAGGGGTGGAGGACAAATTGTGCATGGAATGGGGAAGTACAGAATGAGGAAGTCAGGAAATAGTTTATGCCTTAAGGAAGGTTAGAGATTATCTGGAGCAAACATCCTTGGCGCATTGTATAGTTAAACATTGGAACTAGAACAGGGTGGGCTATCTTTCTCAAGCTGAAAGCAGAAAAACAAGTTACTCTGTGCTGGGCTAGTTGTTCAGGGGTCTAAAATCATTGACTTGAGGGGGGGGTCTCTCATTCCCCACTCCTTCTCTTGTTAATAGTTCTAATCTTAGAACTATAGAACTAAGTCTCTGACTCTATATAGTCTGGATTGTCCTGCCCTAATCTCTGATATTGTTTGCAGTATAAGATTCTGTAAAGCACTTATACGTTCCCTAATAAAAACTATTAAGAGGTTAATCACACAGGTTCCAATTGTAAGCAAAAGGAGTAAAATTACAAAGGGTCTCAACAAAGCAGAAAGCAGGATGATCAAGAGTACAAGATAAATAAGGGCTTTTCCACCAAGTCTCAAGGTTTTCTGCACAGTGGCGTCTAACATAGACCAAATCTCCAACTTGGAAGCGATGTGGGACTTGCAAGTCTCTTTCTCTTGAGTAGGCCTCCCGGAGCTGCTCCCACGCTTGCTGCCTCACCCACTCAAGGGCCTTGAGCCTAGAGAAAAAAGTCTGAAGAGCACAAAGGGTAGGAGAGCTATCTAATCAGTAATACCAGTCTCTGTCGTCAATTGGCTGTGGGTTTCTTTCATCGGGTTTCAGAAACTGTTCCTGAAACCTTCTTATACAGATCCAGTCACCTATCTGGAAGCAGTGAGGAGTCTCTGGCATGCCTGGAACATTTAAGGCAAATCACATATTGTGGGGCACCTCCTGGGAGGGCCCAGTGAATACCAAAGGAGTTGGGGTATCAAA
Organism: Apodemus sylvaticus; assembly: GCF_947179515.1. Taxonomy (NCBI): domain Eukaryota; kingdom Metazoa; phylum Chordata; class Mammalia; order Rodentia; family Muridae; genus Apodemus; species Apodemus sylvaticus. The sequence continues at coordinate 27,165,100 of NC_067495.1, forward strand.
GAGGAGCTCTAGGGGGGTCAGGTTAAAATGGTAGGGGCTGTTCAGAAACAAGGGGAGAGGCACCACCCAGCCTGAGCCAGTCTCCAAGGTCAATTTAGTTAAGGTCTCTCAGGGTTTTGTTTATTTTCCCTACCTGCTTTGAGCCCTGGGGACAGTACGTCCAATAATGTTTCCAATTAGTCCCCAAAATCTCTGTCAATTTCTGACTTACCTTAGAAACAAAAACAGAACTATTGTCTGATCTAATTACCTTGGGCACTCTGAAACTTGGAAAAATGTCTTCTAATCTTGGCATCTGTTTCCTGCTTCAACCCATCTATAGAAAAGTATCTATAAATGCTAGAAGATATTTTATAACCATATTCTCATGCCTTAGTTTTTATAAAAATCTCTAGGCTGTTCTCTTCTAGGTCTTTTGCCCTGTTTACTCTTTACTGCATACGCATTTACTAGCTGGCATATCTTTTTTTTTTAATTTTTTTATTCGATATAATTTATTTACATTTCAAATGATTTCCCCTTTTCTAGCCCCCCCCTCCCCGATAGTCCCGTAAGCCCCCTTCTCTTCCCCTGTCCTCCCTCCCACCCCTTCCCAGTTCCCCATTCTGGTTTTGCCGAATACTGTTTCATTGAGTCTTTCCAGAACCAGGGACCGCTCCTCCTTTCTTCTAGTATCTCATTTGATGTGTGGATTATGTTTTGGGTATTCCAGTTTTCTAGGTTAATAACCACTTATTAGTGAGTGCATACCATGATTCACCTTTTGAGTCTGGGTTACCTCACTTAGTATGATGTTCTCTAGCTCCATCCATTTGCCTAAGAATTTCATGAATTCATTGTTTCTAATGGCTGAATAGTACTCCATTGTGTATATATACCACATTTTTTGCATCCACTCTTCTGTTTGAGGGATACCTGGGTTCTTTCCAGCATCTGGCAATTATAAATAGGGCTACTATGAACATAGTAGAGCATGTATCCTTATTACATGGTGGGGAATCCTCTGGGTATATGCCCAGGAGTGGTATAGCAGGATCTTCTGGAAGTGAGGTGCCCAGTTTTCGGAGGAACCGCCAGACTGATTTCCAGAGTGGTTGTACCAATTTGCAACCCCACCAGCAGTGGAGGAGTGTTCCTCTTTCTCCGCACCCTCTCCAACACCTGCTGTCTCCTGAATTTTTAATCTTAGCCATTCTGACTGGTGTAAGATGAAATCTTAGGGTTGTTTTGATTTGCATTTCCCTAATGACTAATGAAGTTGAGCATTTTTTAAGATGCTTCTCCGCCATCCGAAGTTCTTCAGGTGAGAATTCTTTGTTTAACTCTGTACCCCATTTTTTAATAGGGTTGTTTGGTTTTCTGGAGTCTAACTTCTTGAGTTCTTTATATATATTGGATATTAGCCCTCTATCTGATGTAGGATTGGTGAAGATCTTTTCCCAATTTGTTGGTTGCCGATCTGTCCTCTTGATGGTGTCCTTTGCCTTACAGAAACTCTGTAACCTTATGAGGTCCCATTTGTCAATTCTTGCTCTTAGAGCATACGCTATTGGTGTTCTGTTCAGAAACTTTCTCCCTGTACCGATGTCCTCAAGGGTCTTCCCCAGTTTCTTTTCTATTAGCTTCAGAGTGTCTGGCTTTATGTGGAGGTCCTTGATCCATTTGGAGTTGAGCTTAGTACAAGGAGACAAGGATGGATAAATTCCCATTCTTCTGCATGCTGACCTCCAGTTGAACCAGCACCATTTGTTGAAAAGGCTATCTTTTTTCCATTGGATGTTTTCAGCCTCTTTGTCGAGGATCAAGTGGCCATAGGTGTGTGGGTTCATTTCTGGATCTTCAATCCTGTTCCATTGATCCTCCTGCCTGTCACTGTACCAATACCATGCAGTTTTTAACACTATTGCTCTGTAGTATTGCTTGAGGTCAGGGATACTGATTCCCCCAGATTTTCTTTTGTTGCTGAGAATAGTTTTAGCTATCCTGGGTTTTTTGTTGTTCCAGATGAATTTGATAATTGCTCTTTCTAACTCTGTGAAGAATTGAGTTGGGATTTTGATGGGTATTGCATTGAATCTGTATATTGCTTTTGGCAAAATGGCCATTTTAACTATATTGATTCTACTGATCCATGAGCATGGGAGGTTTTCCCATTTTTTGAGGTCTTCTTCCATTTCCTTCTTCAGAGTCTTGAAGTTCTTGTCATACAGATCTTTCACATGTTTAGTAAGAGTCAATCTTACACTGTTCTATTATTATCTCTCTAGCCTAAAACCTGAGTCATGAATATATATGTTTGGTCCCTTAACTGCCAAGACAAGGTTTTTAATCCCCTAAATGAGTCCATCTGTGAATTTGGCCTAGTGAATCTTTGGCTTACTTTCTGGGAAGTATAGTTCTCCCTTCTTGTATGCACCTTCCTTGTGTTGGTAGGGTGGCCAGTAACCTCAGTCCTTTTTTTAAGTGAGGCTGTTTCTTAGTTTTGTCCCATTTTTCAGTGGGTGTCTCTTACAGACCCATAACCAGTATAGGCTCCTGCATATCCATTCCTGGAGTGACTTGCTCTGCCTGGTTATTGCCCATTGAGTCTTTTCCCTTTAGATGTCCTGGGCAGTGAATAATACTCACAGTTGCTGGCTTCATTAGGACATCTACGTGGCCCAAGACTTCCTGTTGGTTTCCTCTGATGTGAGCAGTCCTCTTGGCATATATCCCTGTGGATGTGGGCTGTGGCAAAGGCATACCTGTTATCCGTGTGGATGTTGATTTTCTTGCTGGTTCCAAGTTCCAAGGTCTTGGTGAGGGCAACGAGCTCCACTTTCTGCGTTGACATGCCAGGGGGTAAACATTCTTGTACCCAGATGACATTTGTGCCGTCCACCATAGCAGCACCTGCTTATCTCTGTCCATCATGGAGAAAATTGCTCCTGTCTGTAGCGACTTTCAACAGGGGTCAGTCTCTTTTGGGGCCAGTTAGCTGCAGCCCGTTAGGCAGGAAGCATATCTGTGCCCCTCCCCATTGTGGAGACTATGTCTTACTGCAACAGAGTAGGAACAGTCTGGGGTGACCCTAAATGAATGGGCTATCCATCCCATCCCTAAGTCCACTGTTCTTCAGGTAGTCCATGCATACATTTTGGTGCCAGTGGCTTCTTGGACCCAAGATCTTTTCTTGGAAACAAAGCCATTGGCTTGGAAGACCAAGTGTTGAGCCCCTGTGTCCACCAAGAACTGAGTGGGTTTCTCTTTTACTCCCACAGTTATGCTGGGTTGGGGAGGTGGTCAGAAACCCCATCTCCCCTAGTCACTGTCTTCACCCAGGGCTAACACCTGGGTTGGCCATTTGGGGGCACTTTTCCCAAGACCTGGGAATTCCTGCTCCTGGCTTCTATTTCTTAGGGCACACTCTGGCTCAGTGACCTCTCTCCTTACAGTATGCACACTGGTCCTTTTCTGTCTCTCTTTTCTGCTTTTTCTATTATAGCCAGGATTCTCTGTAGCTTCCTTCTTCATCATTTTTTCTTTTTTCCCCCTCCGTTTCTTCTCCTCTTCTGTCTCCCTGTCTCAGAAAACTGCACTAAATCTCTCTGCAGACTTTCTTAACAACCTACATTAAATCCTTCTACAGACCTTCTCAGCAACCTGAACCAAATCCCTCTAGTCTCTGAAGCTTTTTCCTGATATCTCTACTAGCCCTGTCTATAAGAGCCATAGTCATAGTAGCTTTATATTCCTTGCCCCTGGAGTCATAGCATGTATATTGGCAGAATGCCTCTATGAGCTTATAGGACAGGTGGGTGTTGGGCCTGGCCTTGGACAATAGGCTTAGATTAGAAAATAATTTGCATTTGAATAAATTCAAAGCTCAGAGATGCCTCAGTGGAGGCTTGTGAGGCACTGCGTTTGTCTTGCATATACCACCTAGGAATTTCAGGCCAAAAACAGCATTATTGACAGATCTATCCATGTGTGGTTCAAAATACTGTTCAAACTTAAGATCTATGAAATCTTAAGCTTGAAGAACTTATGAAGGCATTAAAATCTAGCCTGCCTACTCCATACAAAATTATTATAGATTCAGAAGGTTGTTTTTTGCTATGCATCCTGATAATTGTAAAAACAGTTATTGGTTAACACATTGCTCTAAGCTTATGACAGAAGGACTTAAACCTCTGTTCTCGACATGGATACAAATTAACTGGCAAAAGACAAATAACTTTACAGATAGTAGAGAAGCCTCCTGTAATCAATTGTTTATGTTCTGTGTTAATGAGAGACCCCAACTTAATGATTTTAGACCCCTAAACAACTAGCCCAGCACAGAGTAACTTGTTTTTCTGCCTTCACCTTGAGAAAGATACCCCACCCTGTCCCAGGAACTAGCTCACCACATTCTTGACGCATCTGATGACTGGCCTAATATTTAACTATACAATGCCCCAAGGATGTTTGCTCCAGATAATCTCTAACCTTCCTTAAGGTATAAACTATTGCCTGACTTCCTCATTCCGTACTTCCCTGATCCGAGCACGATTTGTCCTCCACCCCTTGCCTTGTGATTTTTGTCTTCTAACCCTTGCCTTGTGATTTTCCCCTTTAAATATCCCTGACTTTAGTCGCACAGGGTCCCACAGTCCTCTACCCCTGCATGGTATATGACTGTGGACCCCAGAGGCTCTGGAATAAAAATCCTCTTGGTTATTGCATCAAGACTGTTTCTCGCGAGTGATATGGGTGTCGCCTTCCAAGGCATGGTGCACTGGGGCACCCTAGGTTTTTTTTGGGGGGGGGGGCTTACATTAACAGCCATTCTTTAGCAAAAAGAGCATTAATGTAGAATCACCCTTTTTCATTTCCAAGTAAAGTTTTAACATCTTACTCTAAAGCAGTTGGCATGTTGATAAAGTATTGTTTGATAGAGTCATGAAAGTATTTTGAAAAGAATGTCTTATGAGAGTTCGTCTGCCTGACAGCTGGTCATGGGGTCTGTGTCCTATGTAGAGAGCATCAGACGAAGTGAATCCCCGTGGCCGTCTTTGCTACCTGCCAGGGCAGAAAAGCATCACTAGGTACTGTATTATCCTGAGCTTAAGATCTCTGGGGGTGGAGGTGGGGAGCAAACTGCCAGGGGTCTGCCTGCACCCAGGACCTGAGCACATAGGTGGTTCGTCTGCCAGCCAGCCAGTCGTGGGGCCTGTGTCCTACATAGAGAGCAGCAAAGGGAGTGACACCCCTCAGTCATCTTCACTGCCTGCCGGGGCAGAAAAGCATCACTAGGTACTGAATTATCCCGAGCTTAAGATCTCTGGGGGTGCAAACTGCCAAGGGTCTGCATGCGCCTAGGACCTGAGCACATAGGTAGTTCATTTGCCAGCCAGCCTGTTGTGGGGTTTGTGTCCTACGTGAGGATCAACAGAGGGAGTGACTCTCTGCCACCATCTTTGCTCCATGACAGAGCAGTCGGGGAACACCTGGTTCACTGAGACAACTCAAGTATAGCATTGCTTGAAGAAAGATTCAGCAGGGCTCCAAAGGCACAAATGAGGAAGGCAGCATATCAGCAATCTGTGCCAGAGGAAAACCAGTCATCCAGTGTCGTTGAAATAACCTTAAAGGTCCACAGGAGGTCAAAGCACCAGCCAGTGACAATAAGACCATCTAACACCAGTGAGAACCAGATGGCTAAAGACAAACATAGGAATGTTACTAACAGAAAACAAGGCATTATGGCAAAAATCTGAACCTAATTCTCCAACAACATCTAGTCCTGGATGCCCCCAACAAACCAGAAAAGCAAGAGTAGGATTTAAAATCACTGGTCAGGATGTTGTTAGAGGAACACATGATGGACATAAATAAATCTCTTGAAGAAATTCAGGAGAAAAACGATCAAAAGCTAGAAGCCCTTACAAGGGAAACACAAAAATCACTTAAAGAAATTCAGGAGGATATGGGTCAGAAGTCAGTAGCCAATAAGGAGGAAAGGCAAAAATCACTTAAAGAAATACAGGAGAACTTTGATCAACAGGCAGAAGTCATGAAAGAGGAAACACAAAAATCTCGCAAAGAATTAGAGGAAAACACAAACAAGCAAGTGAAGGAACTGAGCAAAAATATCCAGGGTCTAAAAACAGAAGTAGGAAAAAAATAAGAAATCACAAAGGGAGACAACTTTGGAGATAGAAAACCTTGGGAAGAAATCAGGGGCCATAGATGTAAATATCAACAACAGAATACAAGAGATAGAAGAAAGAATTTCAGATGCGGCAGATACTAAAGAAGCCATGGACTCAACAGTCAAAGAAAATGCAAAATGCAAAAAGCTTGTAACCCAAAACATCCAGGAAATCCAGGACAAAATGAGAAAGCCAAACCTAAGGATTATAGACATTGAAGAGAGTGAAGATTTACAACTTAAAGTGCCAGCAAATGTCTTCAACAAAATTATGGAAGAAAACTTCCCTAACCTAAAGAGAGAGATGCCCATGAATGTACAAGAAGTCTACAGAATTCCAAACAGACTGGACCAGAACAGAAATACTTCCTGTCACAAAATAATCAAACCCCAAATGTACTAAACAAAGAAAGAATACTTAGGGCAGTAAGAGAAAAAGGGCAAGAAACATATAAAGGAAGACCTATCAGAATTACACCAGACTTCTCACCAGAGACCATGAAAGCTAGAAGATCCTGGGCGGAGCTCATGCAGACTCTAAGAGAACACAAATACCAGCCGAGACTACTATACCCAGCAAAACTCTCAATCACAATAGATGGAGAAACCAAGTTATTCCATGACAAAACCAAATTTACACAATATCCACAATATATACACAAACCCAGTCCTACAAAGGATAATAGGGGGGAAACACCTACAACGAGGGAAACTATACACTGGAAAAAGCAGGATATTAAACTTCTTTCATCAAACCCAAAAGAAGATAACCACACAAGTATAAAATTAACATCAAAAATGATAGGAAGCAATAACCACCACTCCTTAATATCTCTTAACATCAATGGACTCAATTCCCCAATAAAAAGACAAAGACTAACGGACTGGATGGGTAAACAGGACCCTACATTTTGCTGCATAGAGGAAACACACCTCAGTGTCAAAGACAAAAACTACCTTAGAGTAAAAGGCTGGAAGACAATTCTACAAGCAAATGGTCTCAGGAAACAAGCCAGAGTTCTCATTCTAATATCAAATAAAATTGACTTTCAACCTAATGTCATCAAAAGAGGCATGGAAGGACACTTCTTGCTTGTCAAAGGAAAAGTCCAACAAGAAAAACTCTCAATCCTGAACACCTATGCTCCAAATGCAAGGGCACCCTCATTCATAAAAGAAAATTTACTAAAGATCAAAGCACACATTGCACCTAACACAATAATTGTGGGTGACTTCAACACTGCACTTTCCTCAATGGACCGATCAGGAAAACAGAAACTAATCAGGGAGACAGTGAAACTAATTGAAGCTTTGGACCAATTGGATTTAACATATATATATAACTTTTCATCCCATAGCAAAAGAATTTACCTTTTTCTCAGCACCTCAGGGTACCTTCTCCAAAATCGATCATATAGTTGGTCACAAGACAGACCTCAACAAATATAAGAAGATCGAAATAATCCCATGCCTCCTATCAGATCACTATGAAGTAAAAGTAGTCTTTAATAACAATAAAAACAACAGAAAGCCCACATACACATGGAAACTGAAAAATACTCTACTCAATGATACCTTGGTCAAGGCAGAAATAAAGAAAGAAATCAAAGATTTTTAGAATTTAACGAAAATGAAGGCACAACATACACAAATCTATGGGACACAATTAAATCAGTGCTAAGAGGAAAACTCATAGCCCTGAGTGCCTCCAAAAAGAAAATGGAGAGAGCATACACTAACAGCTTAATGACACGCCTGAAAGCCCTGAAACAAAAAGAAGCTATTTCACCCAGGAGGAGAAGAAGACAGGAAATCATCAAACTCAGGGCTGAAATCAATCAAGTAGAAACAAAGAGAATCATACAAAGAATCAACAAAACTAGGAGCTGGTTCTTTGAAAAAAAATCGACAAGATAGATAAACTCTTAGCCAGACTAAACAAAGGGCAGAGACAGTATCAGAATTAACAAAATTAGAAATGAAAAGGGAGATATAACAACAGAAACCGAGGAAATTCAAAAAATCATCAGATCCTACTACAAAAGCCTGTACTCAACACAGCTGGAGAATCTGGTGGAAATGGACAATTTCTTAGACAGATACCAAATACCAAAATTAAATCAGGATCAAATAGATAATCTAAATAGACCCATAACACCTAAAGAAATAGAAGGGGTCATAGAAAGCCTTCCGACCAAAAAAAGCACAGGACCAGATGGTTTTAGTGCAGAATTCTATCAGACCTTCAAAGAAGACTTAACACCAATACTCTTCAAACTATTCCACCAAATAGAAACAGAAGGCACACTACCCACCTCCTTCTACGAAGTCACAATTACGCTGATACCAAAACCACACAAAGATCCAACTAAGAAAGAGAATTTCAGACCAATTTCCCTTATGAATATCGATGCAAAAATACTCAATAAAATTCTTGCCAACCGAATCCAAGAACACATCAAAACGGTCATCCACCATGATTAAGTAGGCTTCATCCCAGGGATGCAGTGATGGTTCAATATACATAAATTCATCAATGCAATCCACTACATAAACAAACTCAGAAAACCACATGATAATTTCATTAGATGCTGAAAAACATTTGACAAAATTCAGCATCCTTTCATGCTTAAAGGAAAGGACAGGAATTCAAGGCCCATATCTAAACATAGTAAAAGCAATATACAGCAAACCGATAGCCAACATCAAACTGAATGGAGTGAAACTTGAAGCAATCCCACTAGACAAGGCTGCCCCCTCTCTCCATATCTTTTCAATATAGTTCTTGAAGTCCTAGCTTGAGCAATTAGGCAACGTAAGGAAGTCAAAGGGATACAAATTGGAAAGGAAGAAGTCAAACTATCACTGATTGCAGATGATATGATAGTATACTTAAGTGACCCATACAACTCTACTGGAGAACTCCTACAACTGATAAACAACTTCAGCAAAGTGGCTGGTTACAAAATCAACTCAAAGCAAATCAGTAGTCTTTCTATACTCAAAGGATAAGTAGACTGAGAAAGAAATTTCCCTAATAATGACGCCCTTCAAACTAGCCACAAACAGCATAAAGTATCTTGGTGTGACTCTAACCAAACAAGTGAAAGACCTATATGACAAGAACTACGGGTCTCCGAAGAAGGAAATCAAAGAAGACCTCAGGAAATGCAAAAATCTTCCATGCTCGTGGATTGGCTGGATTAATATAGTTAAAATGGCCATCTTGCCAAAAGCAATCTACAGATTCAATGCAATCCCCATCAAAATCCCAACTCAGTTCTTCACAGTGTTAGAAAGAGCAATTCTCAAATTCATCTGGAATAACAAAAAAACCAGGATAGCTAAAACTATTCTCAACAGGAAAAGAACTTCTGGGGGAATCAGTATCCCAGACCTCAAACATTACTACAGAGCAATAGTGATAAAAACTGCATGGTATTGGTACAGTGACAGGCAGGTGGATAAATGGAATAGGATTGAAGATCCAGAAATGAACCCACACACCTATGGTCACTTGATCATTGACAAAGGTTCTGAAAGCATACGGTGGAAAAAAAATAGCCTTTTCAACAAATGGTGTTGGTTCAACTGGAGGTCAGCATGCAGAAGAATTCAAATCGATCCATTCTTTATTTTTTTTGACTTTTAATATTTTTATTTTCTATATTCTTTGTTTACATTCCAAATGATTTCCCCTTTCCTGGATCCCCCCCTCCCCATATGTCCCATAAACCTTCTTCTCTCCATCCCTTCTCCAATCATCTCCCTCCTTTTTCTCTGTCCTTATATTCCCTTCCCATGCTAGATCAATTCTTTCCAGGATCAGGACCCTGATTGGGTTACCTCACTTAGGATATTTTCCAGATCAAACGATTTGCCTAAAAATTTTGTGAATTCATTGTTTCTAATTGCTGAGTAGTATTCCATTGTGTAAATATACCACATTCTTATCTCCTTGTACTAAACTCAACTCCACATGGATCAAGGACCTCCACATAAAACCTGACACACTGAAACTAATAGAAAAGAAACTGGGGAAGACCCTTGAGGACATGGGCACAGGGGAAAAGTTCCTGAACCGAACACCAATAGCTTTTGCTCTAAGATCAAGAATTGATGAATGGGACCTCATAAAACTACAAAGTTTCTGTAAAGCAAAGGACACTGTCAAAAGGACAAAACGTTAACCAACAGATTTGTAAAGGATTTTCACCAACCCTAAATCCGACAGAGAGCTAATATCTAATATATACAAAGAACTCAAGAAGGGAGAACCCAGAGAACAAAATAATCCCATTAAAAAGTTGGGTACAAAGCTAAATGAAGAATTTTCACATGAAGAACTTCGGATAGCTGAGAAGCACCTTAAGAAATGTTCAACATCATTAATCATTAGGGAAATGCAAATCAAAACAACCCTAAAATTTACCTCAGACCAGTCAGAATGGCTAAGATCAAAAAATCAGGAGACAGCTGGTATTGGTGAGGATGTGGAGAAAGAGCAACATTCCTCTACTGCTGGTGGGATTGCAAGATGGTGCAACTACTTTGGAAATAATTCTGGTGGTTCCTCAGATATCTGGGCATGACATTTCCAGAAGACCATGCTATACACTCCTGGTCATATACCCAGAGGATTCCCTGGCATGCAATAAGGACACATGCTCCACTATGTTCATAGCAGCCCTATTTGTAGTAGCCAGAAGCTGGAAAGAACCCAGCTGTCCCTCAATGGAAGAATGGATGCAAAAAAATGTGGTATATATACATAATGGAGTACTATTCAGCTATTAGAAACAACGAATTCGTGAAATTCTTAGACAAATGGATGGAGCTGGAGAACATCATACTAAGTGAGGTAACCCAGTCTCAAAAGATCAATCATGGTATGCACTCACTGATAAGTGGATATTAGACTAGAAACGTTGAATACCCATGACATCATACACATATTAAATGATGTCCAAGAAGAACACAGGAGTGGCCCCTGGTTCTGGAAAGCCTCAGTGCAGCAGTATAGGGGAATACCAGAACAGGGAAGTGGGAAGGTGTAGATGGGGGAACAGGGGGAGTGAAGAGGGCTTATGGGACTTTCGGGCAGTGGGGAGCCAGAAAAGGGGAAATCATTTGAAATGTAAATAAAGAGTATATTGAATAAAAAAAAAAAAACAGGAGTGACAAGGAAGATATCTTCTATGTAAGATGTTTATTATTAGACCTACAAAATGTAATGGGAATAAGGTAAAATATGCCTAAAAATGTTATGAAAAGGCGAGTTATTTACAGATGATATGATTGTTTACTTAGGATTAGATCTAATTCTACTAGGAAAACATAAAGGAATATGTAGAAAATGCACCAGAATTATTAAAAGAATTTAGGGAATGCAATGTTACTATACAAAAAGAAATGAAAGAACTTTTGCTATCATATAAGTTACAAGAAAATAAAATATAAACTCATCTCTTTCCTTACAGCCATCAGGTAGACATACTTTGAATATTATTTGTGCCCTTCAAGACTTATGCTGAGGCTTTCTTCCTTTATATTGCAGTGCTGTGGGGTGGAGACCAGTAGAGATGTGATACTTTTTCTTGGTTGCTAGCCTTGCTACATTTTTAATTAACTACGATTAATTACCTGAGCATTATTGTTTTCCTTAAGTGAATACTTTTAAATCTCTTTTGCCACTGAATGTTTGTAGGCATAGTCAGAGGTACATATGCAAAGAAATACATTTCTTTGGAAGAGATAAATTGTGGAACTAATGCAGTTTCAAATCCCAGATCAGACCTCTGAAATTGGAGAAAAGTAAATTTTGTATGATGAATGTCTAATGTTTGAATTATAAAGTAATTCATATAGCATGCTTGTTTCCCATTGATATCAAAATGATACTGCTTTACTTATTGATTAGAGTAATATACCCATATGATCTTTAGATATCTTTGAACATCTACTTGTGTGAATGAGAAAACTCTGTTTTCTGCATTGTAGAAAAAAATGAAGCTTGATAAATGAACCCCAGTTTGAAGTTTCTATACCTTTGTAGGAGGTTATAGCAGTATATATAAAGAGAGTAGAGATGCAGATTTCTGAGTTATATTTTCTATGGTGACACCATGCTGAACACAGAAGATTTTGTCATGACTGGTTCTAATTGGAGTTCTAATTTGGTTCCAGTTTGGTGTTTTATCATGGAAGGTCCAATAAAGTGTCTTCCCCTTGAACACTGAAAAAAAAAGAATGTCTTAAGAACCTGATGAAACATCTGTTCCTTGACTCAATCAGCTATCAAATTGGCCATGACAGAGTATTGATATTTGGCCTATTACATGGCAAACCTTTTAGGCAAATTGGTAATTGTTATCCAAAAGACAAGTTGTTAATTAGAGAACAGTTTATATTTTTATTGAATATCATCTTCATTTACATTACATGTAATGTAATCCAATGGTAAAACCTTTCCCAATCTTCCCCCCTCCCCAAAGACCCCCATCTCCTCCTCCCACCCCCTGCCTCCATGTATATGCCCCTCCACCCGACCTACTCCCACATTCCCCACCTCGATTTCCCTTTGTTGGGACCTCTATTGAGCTGACCAAGGACCACTCCTCCCACTGATGCCCAACAAGGCATTCCTCTGCCACATTTTTGGCTGGAATCATGTATATCCCTTGATTGATGGTTTAGTACCTGGGAGTCCTGGGGCTTCTGGGTGGCAGAGATCATTGTTCTTCCAATGGGGCTGTAAACTCCTTCAGCTCCTCTGGACCACCCTCCAGCTCCTCCATTGGGGACCTTATGTTTTATTAAAAATAGTAATAAGATTTAGTTAGATAGAACTTTATTTTTTGGTTCCTGTCTTGTGCTTTGCAATGTTTCCTTGAATACTCAACCATGCCTTTTATGTCTTAATTAACCACATGCAGCTGACCTACTCCTTTGTCCCCTTATCATTCTGAGCTCAGGACCTAAGATCTAGGAGAATGAATTAAGGGCATTGAAGCCAGTTGCCTGGATATGGCCCAGCCTCCAATACAGTGGGCACTCATTGGCTTGTTTAATCCTTTATGTCAAAACACAATGGATAACACTGCAGATCCCCACTCCCTTTGTGTTCTCCCCTTTACAAATGTTGTTCGACCTCCCATCAGGGACAAAGTTCAGGTCCAAAACTGGCTGCCTCCCTAAGTGCTCAGGAAATAAAGCTTTCATTTTCAATTTTCCAAAAAAAATATATTTTCAGTGTATCTGGTTTTATGTGGAGGTCCTTGATACACTTGTACTTTAGCTTTGTACAAAGGGATAAGAATGGTTCAATTTGCATTCTTCTACATGCTATTCTACATGCTAACCTCCAGTTGAACCAGCACCATTTATTGAAAATGCAGTTTTTTCCACAGGATGGTTTTACTTACTTTGTCAAAAATCAAGTGGCCATAGATGTGTGGGTTCATTTCTGGTTCTTCAATTCTATTCCATTGATTTACTTGCCTGTCACTATACCAATACCATGCACTTTTTATGACAATTGCTCTGTAGTACAGTTTGAGGTCTGGGATGGTGATTCTGCCAGAAGTTCCTTTATTGTTGAGAATAACTGTCACTATTCTGGATTTTTTGTTATTCCACATGAATTTGCAAATTGTGCTTTCTAACTTTATGAAGAATTGAGTTGTAATTTTGATGGGGATTGCATTGAATCTGTAGATTGCTTTTAGCAAGATGGCCATTTTTATTATATTAATCCTGCCAATCCATGAGCATTGGAGATCTTTCCATCTTCTGAGGTCTTAGATTTCTTTCTTCAGACTTGAAGTTCTTGTCATAGAACATTCAACATAGACATTCTCTTGTCTAGTTAGAGTGACACCAAAGTATTTCATATTATTTGTGACTATGGTGAAGTGAGTTGTTTTCTAATTTCCTTCTCAGCCTATTTATCCTTTGAGTAGAGGAAGGCTACTGATTTGTTTGAGTTAATTTTATATCCAGCCACTTGCTGAAGTTGTTTCTGTTAAAGTGTTCTATGGTGGAATTTTGGGGGTCACTTAAGTATACTATAATGATATTTTGCAAATAATGATATTTTGACTTCTTCCTTTGCAATTTGTACCCCTTTGACTTATTTTGTTGTCTAATTTCTCTGGCTAGGACCCCGAGTACCATATTGAATAGGTATGGAGAGAGTGGACAGCCTTGTCTAGTCCCTAATTTCAGTGGGATTGCTTTGAATTTCTCTCCATTTATTTTGATGTTGGCTACTGCTTTGCTGTATATTGATTTTACTATGCTTAGGTATGGGCCTTGAATTTCTGATCTTTCCAAGACTTTTATCATGAAGGGGTGTTGAATTTTGTCCAGTGCTTTTTCAGCGTCTAATGAGGTGATTCTTTGAGGGTTATTTTGTTTGTTTGTTTTTTGTGGTTTTTTTTCCGTACTGGATTACGTTGATGGATTTACTTATGTTGAACCATCCCTGCATCCCTGGGATGAAGACTAGTTTATCATGATGGATGATCATTTTGATGTGTTCTTGGATTTGGTTTGCAAGAATTTTATTGAGTATTTTTCCATCGATATTCATAAGGGAAATTGGTCTGAGGTTCTCCTTCTTTGTAGGGTCTTTGTGTGGTTTAGGTATCAGAATAATTGTGGCTTCATAGAACAAATTGGGTAGAGTTCCGTTTGTTTCTATTTTGTGAAATAATTTGGAGAATATTGGTATTAGGTCTTCTTTGATGGTCTGATAAAACTCAGCTCTAAACTCATCTTCTCCTGGGCTTTCCTTGTTTGGAAGACTATTGATGACTGTTTCTATTTCATTAGGAGTTATGGGGCTGTTTAGATCTTTGAACTGACCCTGATTTAGCTTTGGTACCTGGAATCTCTCTAGGAAATTGTCAATTTCGTCCAGATTTTTCAGGTTTTTGAATAAAGGATTTTGTAATAGTATCTGATGGTTTTTTGGTTTTCCTCAGTTTCTGTTGTTATATCTCCCTTTTCATTTATAATTTTGTTAATTTGGATACTGTCCCTGTGCCCCCTGGTGAGCCTGGCTACGGGATTATCTATCTTGTTGATTTCTCTCAATGAAGTAGCTCCTGATTTGACTGCTTCTATGTGTAGTTCTTTTTGTTTCTACTTGGTCGATTTCAGCCCTGAGTTTGATTATTTCCTGCTGTCTACTCCTCGTGGGTGTATTTGATTCTTTTTTTTCTGGAGTTTTCAGATATGTTGTCAAGCTGATAGTGTATGTACTCAGAGGTGACTTTTCCTCTTAGGACTGCTTTTATTGTGTTCCATAGGATTGGGTATGTTGTGGCTTCATTTTCATTAAATTCTAAAAAGTCTTTAATTTCTTTCTTTTTGTTTCTTCTTTGACCAAGTTATCATTGAGTAGAGAGTTGTTCAGCTTCCATGTATATGTGAGATTTCTATTGTTTTTGATGTTAATGAAGATCAGCCTTAATCTGTGATGATCTGTTAGGATGCATGGGATTATTTCAATCTTCTTATATCTGTTGTGGCCTGTTTTGTGACTAAGTATATGGTCAGTTTTGGAGGAGATACCATGAGGTGCTGAGAAGAAGGTATATTCTTTTTTTAGGATAAAATGTCCTATAGATATCTGTTGAATCCATTTGGTTCATAACTTCTGTTAGTTTCACTGTTTCTCTCTTTAGCTTGTGTTTTCCTGATCTGTCCATTGCTGAGAGTGGGGTGTTGAACTCTCCCACTATTATTGTGTGAGGTGCAATGTGAGCTTTGAGCTTTATTAATGTTTATTTTATGAATGTAAGTGCCTTAGCATTTGGAGCATAGTTGTTCATAATTGAGAGTTCTTTTGGTTAGATTTTTCCTTTGATGAGTATGTAGTGTCCTTCCTTATCTCTTTTGATAAATTTTGCTTGAAAGTCAATTTAATTAGATATTAGAATGGCTATTCCAGCTTGCTTCCTGGGGCCATTTCTTAGAAAATTCTTTTCTAGCCTTTTACTCTGAGGTAGTATCTGTCATTGACACTGAGATGTGTTTCCTGTATGCAGCAAAATGCTGGGTCCTGTTTCAGAATCCAGTCTGTTATTCTATGTCTTTTTATTGAGGAATTGAATCCATTGATGTTAAGAGATAATAAGAAATAATGATTGTTGCTTCATGTTATTTTTGATGTTATCTTTATATTTGTGTGGGTATCTTCTTTTGGGTTTGTTGAAAGATTACTTTCTTGCTTCTCTTGCTTTTGCTAGGGTGTAGTTTCCTTCCTTATGTTGGCGTTTTCTATCTGTTATCCTTTGTAGGGCTGGATTTGTGGAAAGATATTGTGTAAATTTGGTTTTATCATGAAATATCTTGCTTTCTCCATCTATGGTAATTGAGAGTTTTGCTGGGTATAGTAGTCTGGGCTAGCATTTGTGTTCTCTAAGGATCTGTATGAGATCTGCCCAGGATATTCTAGTTTCTGGTGAGAAGTCTGGTGTAATTCTGATAGGTCTGCCTTTATATGTTACTTGACCTTTTTCCCTTACTGCTTTTAGTATTCTTTCTTTGTTTAGCATATTTAGTGATTTGATTATTATGTGATTGGAGGAATTTCTGTTCTGGTCCAGTCTGTTTGAAGTTCTGTAGGTTTCTTATATATTCATCTCTTGCTTATAAGAGATGCTTATATGGGCATCTCTTCATTTATGTTAGGGAAATTTTCCTTTATAATTTTACTGAAGGTATTTACTGGCCCTATAAGTTGTAAATCTTTGCTCTCTTCTATACCTATAATCCTTAGGCTTGGTCTTTTCATTGTGTCCTGGATTTCCTGGATGTTTTGGGTTAGATTTTTGCATTTTGCATTTTCTTTGACTGTTGTGTCAATATTTTTTATGGTAGTTTCATCACTTGCATTTCTTTCTTCTTTCTCTTGTATTCTCTTGATGTTGCTTGCATCTATGACTCCTTGTTTCTTTCCTAGGTTTTCTATCTCCAGTGATGTCTCCTTTTGCGATTTCTTTATTGTTTCAACTTCCATTTTTAGATCCTGAATGGTTTTGTTCAGTTCCTTCACCTGTATGGTTGTGTTTTCTTTAAGGGCTTCCACCTTTTTACCTGTGTTCTATATTTCTTTAAGGTAGTTATTTATTTTAAAGTCCCCTATCATCATCATGAGATGCTATTTTAAATCCACCTCTTGCTTTTCCAGTGTGTTGGGGTGTCCAGGACTTGCTGTGGGAGACCTGGGTTCTGATGTTGCCAAATAGCCTTGGTTTCTGTTGGTAGAGTTCTTGTGCTTGCCTTTTGCCATCTGGTTATCTCTGGTGTTGGTCTTGCTGTCTCTGGCTGGAGCTTGTCCCTCCTGTGGGCCTGTAGGCCTGTGTCCATACTCCTGAGAAACCAACTCTCTTCTGGCAGGATCTGTGTACAGATAGCTGCTGGGAGATCACTCTCTCCTGGTGGGTCATGCACTGAAGGCTGTGGAACAACCTGGCTCCCTGGTGCAAATGGCAATTGGAAGGCTCCTGTCCCAGCTGGTTCACTGATCCTATGCCCTGTGCACTCCTAGCTGTTCCCCTCCAGAGAGATATTAGAGAGAAAGTGGAGATCTCCCCTCCGCTCTCAGAAGTGGAGGCACTACTGGGAAATCACTCTCTCCTGATGGGTCATGCACAGAAAGCTGAGGAGCCGCATGACTCCCTGGTGCCAGGTCACAACAGTTCTCTAGGAATATTTTTATGTAATACATTTAACGCACTTGAATGGAGTTTTCCACTTGTATTCCAATTACTTTAAAATTCTTGGAAATTTGGATGTCAGATCTTCAAATTAGGGATGTTTCTCTTTCACTAGCTTTTGTTACATGTGCTCTACCCTTACCTTCATCCTTAAACCACACAAAGAAGTAGGCAAGAGATCAAAAGAGAATGTTGTTAATGTTTAGGCCAGTGAGCCCTCAGACTTCTTTGGTTGTGACTTTTCTGCTCTCCTCTGAGCTTTCCAAACAGCACACCAAGGGTAATTCTTAACAAGTAGATCATCCTCTAGAAGTCATGGCAAGGTTCATCTTTCCCCCTGAAAGTTCCAAAGTCAGGTTGAAAATAGGTGTAGTACACTCATGTACATGGGAAATCCTTTTGGAAAGGAATTTAATCAACTTCATTCCATGCCATTCACTTGGAGTCAAGCTGTTTCACATGGGTGGATTACAAAGCTGCTTCTTCCTCACTTTTCCTTTTTCTTATTCCAATAATCTCCTCATAACTACAGCTCAGACCTTCAGAATGACCCATTACCATTTAATCTAGCAGTTGAGCCCATGCCCTACCACAGACAGAAACGTAGAAGCTGAACTGATTAAAATTCATAGTGAGTAGGTTTTCTGGTGGGCTGGGTTTTTTTTTTTTTTTGTTTTATAGTTTGGGGTTTGGTTTTCTTCTATTGTTTTTGTTGTTTTGTTTTGTTTTAGACTTACCAGGAAAATGAAACATGGGGATGAAGACATGAGTATTTTCAGCGATGGAGGTAGCACCAGGGAGGATGAGGAGAAGAGACAGTCAAATTCAACTTGCACTGTTGAGTATGGGGGATAAGTCTTTCCTGCTTTCTCTTACTTACATTCTTTGCTTCAGAGTGAAAGTATCTCTAAGATGATGGTTATGACCAGGGCTGCTGGGTGTAAAAGGTTGTAAGTGGTTTTTATCATCTTGGACACTTGTTTTCAACAATGTCCATATGCTTTGTCTGATGTCTACAGACACCACCTTCCAGGCCATTATGTCAGGAAAGCGAGTTCAGAATACTGAACATTTTGAAAAGCTGAGTTCTTATAGTATTGGAGAATCAAACCCTGAAGAAGGGAAACTGAATGTTTGGTAGCATCTGCTCCTGCTCCATGGCCACCCTTGGCACCATTGCCATTCATTGCTAGAAAGCCAGTTTCTACTCTCTCAAGACTCCAGTTCTCAGGAACTTATCTCTTCTTTTCCCCAAAATCCATAGAACTTGCTCTTTATTGAAATGCACCATCATCCTTCTCCCTAATATTTCCCCTTCAGTATTTTCTGCCTGTTCTTATTCCCACTGCACATCCTCATTTAAAACAATCCTGGAGAGGCAATGTACCTTAGGATATCAAAGACAAAGCCTCAGTCAGTCGGAACCTTGTGGCCATGTGAGTTGTCACTCACTTTCAGAATTTTTCAGAGGAAGTGTTGAGATAACCAATTTTATAGAAGAGAGTTTTTGAAGATAAAGCAAATAATGTATGTGGTGTTGTTTTGAAAATCTCTGACTACTGGTTTGAAGTTTTAGTATTAGTACGTACCTTTTATTTCTAATTTGGATTGTGATTTTCATTTCTAATTTTCTGCCCCTTTTACCTACCTTTTTCTCCTTCTGTCAACCAGATTCAGCAATGGAAATAAATCTCTAAGTGATACCAACAGGCCAGAAGGTTAACATTAAGACCTGGGAAGGACCATGTGGTGGCACGGAAATGATGATGCTAAAAGATTCAAGTTTGGATCACCCAGGAAAACAAAACTACCTATAAAAACAAGGTACACCCATAAGCCAGTCTCAAGCACTTCCTTCGTAATGTGTATGAGCCCAGCCCTGAAAGCCTCATTTCCTTAAGGACATTTGATGGCAAACTTATTTAGACTCAGCTGTGGATGTTCTGAAAAAGCATGAAAAGAAATGAATTTTCTGAGAAAGAAATGTAGTTCTGTAATTGTGTTCTGAATCTGTTTTCTACCCTGAGATTCCTTACCCATCGGGGAAATAGATTCTTCTACTTTGAACAGCTGGCTGTGTGATGGAAAATTTATATAAAGCTAGGGCTCTGTGGAGACCTTGGGGATAAAATTATATCCCCAAGGCTATAGTTTTATCAATTTTTATCTATTGTCTGATGGTTATGAATGCAACTAGACACGAATACTAAAAAGACTTCTGCTTGGAGATGCTTCTGGCATTTTCTTATAAAACCATTTTCTTTCTAAATAAAATAATGGTGATAACATACTGACCAACACACAAAATCTATTTACTACTTGCCAGAGTCATTCATTATAATTTAAATGTAAAATGTTATCTCAATTCTCATTTGCAGAAGTAGCTCTGCTGGAAGGTGGTGGAAACTTCAATAGTGTGTCTACTCAAAATATGCAAATCGATAGGGTGTGCCTTGACAATGCACATCTCTCTCTCTCTCTCTCTCTCTCTCTCTCTCTCTCTCTCTCTCTCTCTCTCTCTCCCCCCTCTCTCTCTCTCTCTCTCTCTCTCTCTCTCTCTCTCTCTCTCTCTCATAATTGCTTTGAGGTTCTGTGAAAATAATAGAATTTTTTTGCCACAATTCTTACTTCTGTAATATTCTGCCCAACACAAATCTTTCACAATGGAACCAACTGACAATGGATTGAAACTCTAGAATACATGAACTAATATAAATCTATCCTCCTATCTTAGTTACTGTTCTATTGCTGTGAAGAGACACCATGACCAAGGCATACTCTTATAAAAGAAAATATTTAGTTAGGGTCTTGCTTATGGTTTTAGATGGTTAGTCCACTATCATCATGGCAGGAAGCAAACAGATATGGTGCTAAAGCAGTAGCTGAGAGCTTTGCATCCATATCTATAGGGAAGGGGGAACATACAGACACAGAGACAGTGATGGAGACTGGACATGGCATAGGAATGGAAACCTCAAGTCCTACCCCAAGTGATACATCTCCTCTAAAATAGGTCATACCTACTCTAACAAGCTCAAATCTACTAATCCTTCCTCAAAAGTTCCACTAACAGGGGACCAAGCACTCAAACATATGAGCCTATGAGGGTCGTTTTCATTCAAACCCCACACTTCTTATAACCTGATTTATCTCAAGTACTTTGTCATAGTAGCAGAAAACAAACATACCATTCAACCTCAAACAAAAGCAGCATGCATTTGAGTCTCTTGTCACATCACTTTTTGCAATGATGCTAGTTGTTTTGCTACATGATCATTTTGGCCTTGTCAGAATGATTTTCAAGGCCACTAGAACATCACCATGGGCTCATGTGGCAGCACAGACCACTCACATTAATATACTCCCACAACCTTTGGCAGTCCAGCCTGGAAAACATCAAAATGGCCTTGGGCTACAGTATATAACACAGATATCCACATGGTTTTTGGAGATAATATAGGCCACAGACATTAAGATAGACCAGGCTGCAGTATTATCTCAGATGCAGACATGGGCAAGTTATTTACAGGGGAATTTAAGAGCATAGCATTCTTAAAGATGAGTAGAGATGTTTTCAGATAAAAATATTATTATGCAGCATTTCAATAAAAAGTTAAGTTTGTTTCTCTTTAACTAAGATATCCTGATATAGTAGTTTTAGTGTGTAAACTCTTGGCACATGAGCCGATGCTAACATTTCAAAATGTTAACTTACTGATGCTTAAATAATCTCATACCCTGCTAAATTTTGTTTCTTTTTTATCATCTGGTTATCCAAATTGCATGTAGAAAAATATTTAATGGGCAATACAAAGATCAATTGGAAAAAAATAAAATCATCCATTACTCTTCTTTTTTTTTTCTTCAGGGTGATAACTGTGGCTACACTGTGCTGAATCAGCTAGAGTTTTACATAGTAAAGTATGAGCTAAGGTCAGTTGGGCATTCATTCAGTAAATTATATGTGCTCTACATCAGAAAGGATGTTTTGATGATTAGTCTTGATTGTCAAATATATTGGCTCAAGGAAACACTTAGGACATTAATAAAGCATCCCTCTGGGAGTGCTGGGAGTGTTTCCAATGATATTAGATCATACAGCTATGGTATAATCAATGGATTAATCCTCTGATGGATTCATAATATGATGGCATTATTAGAAGGTGAGGAAAAGTAGGAGATAGGGCATAGGTAGAAGAAGTGGGTCACTGAAGATATATTCTGGAAATGCATTTTCAGTCCATAGCTCCTCTCTCCTCTTCCTCCTCTTCCTCCTCTTCCTCCTCTTCCTCCTCTTCCTGTTCTCTACTTATTTTCTCTTTTCCCTTCTTCCCTCCATGCCCCAGCCCTCTCTTTCTTTTGCCATTCCTTTCCTTGCCATGTCTCTTTCCTTATACATGCACTGCTGCTATAATGTTCTACCTTGGATTCACAATCACATTCTAAAAGAGTCAACCAGCCATTGGCTAAATCACCTGAACCTCTGGCCCCAAATGAATCTTTCTTTAAGTTGATTATTTTATATATTTTGTGAAATTGTGGAAGCATTGTGAGGCAGGATCTAGTTGGAGGAAATGTCCTTGAAGAGATATGTCTTATCCTGTTTCATTCCTGTATTCCCCTCTTCTCTGCTTTCTGTCTCAGGAGCATGTAAAGGCTCTGTTCTGACACAACCTCCATATCATGTTGGACTGATATTCCTGAAATCATGAATAAATAAAGAGTGTTTCTCTTGGTTTTTCATCTAATCAAGCATTTTGTTACTGCAATAAGAGAAGTAAGCAAATTACTTCATCACAGCTCTGAGAAGAGTAAAGAAATACAGGGACCATTCTTAAAAGGCACACAAATAACAAGAATAAGCAACTATTGAATGTTCAGCTGTATATGAAACTTCTTATCACAAATGTGCGCGCACACACACACACACACACACACACACACAAACAGCTCAAATAACATTGAAGAAGAGGAGTTGGGCATGCCATGGCTGTTATACACATGAACGTTTCACAGTTGTAACCACAACTGAACAAGACTTGCAAAAATCAACCCAATTAATAGTTCTAGCATGGATAAAGTATTCCCAAGACCCCATTATTACATGAGGAGCCATGGATAGTTAATAGCTTCTTGGAAAAGGAGAGTCACTCACTATGCCTTGGTAGTATAGCTGCTAGTAGGTTTCCCTGTACCCATTTGTATATGGGCAGAATTAATGGAACTTAGTGGGTTATTTTTTAAAAGAGAGAGAAAATAATGCTGTGAAGGAGATGTGTTGTTGGAGCCAGAAGGAGTTGAAAGGAGAGCATGGGGGTATATGTGATCAAGATACATTGTGATTTTGTGTGTGTGTGTGTGTGTGTGTGTGCATGAATTTTAAAATCAACCATGCTTATACTCCAATTTTAAAGTAAAGGTAATTCAACATGTTTTAAAGTGTGGCATGGAGATAAAATAAGACAACATAGGTGTCTAAATAAAACAATATACAAAATGAAATGTACAAATGATGTGAAATCTTGTAAATCCTTAAGCTTCACAATTTTTACACTTAACAACATTCCTGTACATGGGTAGTCCTGTAGCAAAACTTGGCTAGTAATCCAGAATGTGTTACAGATGGCAACGTTAGAAGTTTATTTTCAGTAATGAAAATCCACACTTCCTGTGGAGTCGTGAAAGCTGTATTAGTAGAAGTCAATGGGTTAATGTTATTTATAGTGAAGTAAATTGAGCTAGAGGTAAAGGATTAGATGTGAAATGAACTGACAAAGGGACCAAAAAGGAACAAGAAAACTACCGAAAGAAAAAGCTAGAATGTACTTTTATAAGTTCATAATAGCGAAATCATTTCTAAAATCTATAAGACAAAATATTTGAATAAAGTTGAATTTTCTTCTATATCATATTAAAACAAAAACTGATAACTGAAGAATATTTACAAAATATGTAGGTGACAATTCCTTTTAAATTATAAAGATAAACAATATACAGCTCTGGGGATTGGACAAAGCAGTTAAGAGCATGAAGTGTAAACTAAGCTTAGTGGTACATGCCTTTAATTCCAGGACAACCTGGTCAACAGACTGAGTTCCAAGACAGCCAGGGCTATACAGAGAAACCCTGTTTCAGAGCAAACAAAAGCAAAAGAATATTACCCCCTCCCAAAAAAGAACACTTGCTCTTGCAAAGGATCTGGGTCCAATCCCACATTAGGTGGCTCACTAGTGCCTGTAACTCTAATTGCAGTGGATATAATGTCCATTCTGGCTTCCTCAGGTACCAGACAGAAATGTGGTATACATCCATCCATGCAAACAAAACATTCAAACACATTAAATAAATAAATAAATAATATATATATATATATATATATATATATATATATATATATGAGCACCTCAATAAAAAGCAGAGTGAGTGTACAATTAATTTACAAAATGAAAAAAAAATGTCCTAAAGGTCAACTTTTGAAATTATACTTAGACTCACTAAAAACTAATAAATTTCAGACAACAACCAAAAAGCCCAAATTCAAATATAAAAAACATTTCTTCAATGGAGGCTAAACAGTATCTTAAAATTATACAACTTCACATACTTTGGAGAGAAATGTGAATTCATTTAAACTTTTATAGGTCACATTGACAATGTGTGTTATCTGATGTCATATTTGTAATAACACAGAGGCATGTAACTGCTTATATATCCACTGCTAATTCTATATACTCAAATTATTTACCAGTCTACCTACATCCATGTGTCCTTTCCAGCACAACTCCATGAGGTAGGGAGTCCCAATAAGACCATCAACTCTATCTGCCCCCCAAATGTACATCAATAAGGAATTTAGTGAGCAAGACTGGTTACTATAGGTTTGTTTTCATAGTTTCTCAGCATTGGTACTCCTAACATTTGGGCCATTAGTCATTCTTGTTTCTTAATGTGGTTCAACACCCATTCAGTATCATCTTCTTTTTAGGTGGGAAATGAGAAATTCCTACAGACTTTGCTGTCCTTTGATGAATAGACAAAAGTTTTTCTTCTATCCTCAGCTGTGAATCTCTGATTAAAATGATTATGATGCAATATATTTAATAAGAATATATCAGAGTCACACATATTGACATGGAAAGACAACCACTATATTTTGTAAAAACTAAGTAGGCAATGAATATTATTGTACATTATCTGATTTCCATAAATAAAATATCATTGAATAATCATCTGTGAATAATTGCTACTATGTCCCTAGGAAAAAATTATTACTAAGAATGCTAATGAATTAGCATTTGGT